>NC_057807.1:329817491-330147492 GCF_018294505.1 Triticum aestivum | reverse complement strand
ACACACACCCGCTTTCAATTAGCCTGCCAGAGAGGTACCTCACCAAGATGGATCATAAAACGGACCAAGAATAATCCACCTTGGTCGTACAACCTCTCTTGTTGTTGGTCAAAGTGATGGTCGTCCATGTGACCCCGGAGATGGGCTAGCTCGCCAATAATCACGCAAGTAGCTAGTCCTCGAAGACAACCACTGCCTGCGTGTGGCCCAAACATATGTATGGGGAGGTGTGTTTGAATACACAATGGAACAACTTTGATGTGGCACCGTGCTTTTGAACCAAAAATCCCCACACTGAGTGACGGTTAGTTGACGATGCACATGTATGTCACACCACACTTCAAGCCGATGACGGGGATTCATGCATGCATGCGTGCATAGTATGCGCTCAAACTTAATTATGTCTGAATCTCACCATGACCTATACTACGATAACACGAACCAAAGGAAGAATCCGCCATGGTAACCTACCTTGTTGTCGGTCAAGGTGATCATGGATGTCCACACGGGCCCACAAATTTATAGGCTTGTCGCCGATAACCACACGAGGGAGTGTACCGTTCAAAGACAACCACTACATGCATATGTATGGAGGTGATGCGTGCATGCATGTTTGAATACCATTTCACAACATTGATGTGGCGCATGCGTCAAAAATGGTACAGTCCCCACACAGAGCAAGATTGGTTCATGACATGTCGTGGTACTAGCCACTTCGACTCGATGTGAGGGATTCACGTGTACACATGCATGTGTGTGCTCAAACTGTATCATGTCATCCCAGAGCATGACCTATATATATACCGTATTACAGACAAAAAAATAATCCCCTCCTAAGTCAAATTAACCTCTCTTGTTGTCAGGCAAAGTAGCCCACAGATGGAAAGTATCGATATCGCTGATAATCGCTTAAGTGGGTGCGAGAGGACAACCACCATCGCTTTGTATGTGGGACAAACATATGTTGAATATATACCCAAAATGCACAACTTTGATGTGGCACATGCCTCGAAAACCGTAAAGTCCCCACACAGAGCAAGGTTCATGAAGCGTACTATATATGATGGTCCCCTTCCCCCTCTTCAACGCATGCATATTATATGTTCCTATCGTAATATAACCCAAAAAGAATCCTCCTTGATGGTGAAATTAATTAACCTCTCCCGATGTAGGTCAAAGTGATCCATGCACCGACGATGGCCTCGTGGGCCCACAGATGAAAGCGTCACATATGAGTTTCCTAGGATAACCACCGCCTGCATGCATGTGGCCCAAAAAGGTATTGTGTGATGTTTGAATAGCCAATTTCACAATTTTGATGTGGCACGTGCCTCGGAAACCGAAAACTCGCGACACTGAGTGAGGTGTACTTGTTCACGGACGCATATGTATAGTATAGTGTACATACACACACACACACACACACACACACACACACACACACACATATATATATATATAGGACGGCCATATGGGACACCTAGGTGCCTGGGCACCTTGCCTATAAACCGTTGGATTACATTGAGATGTGTGCATGCGTAACTACTATTAACACTAACGGGTGACCCGTTACCTCTTTTATTAGGAAGAAGTTATTGCTTGATATGGATATTTAATGCCCACATTAGAAGGAGAGAGAAAATCAGTAATTAATGATCCATTAAGGTCATGCATGCTCCATTACGTGCCCTTCTTTCTTTCTTATACGTGCACATATTTCATTTTCTGGTATGTCTTGAAAATCATTTACGGGTATGTCTTTAATATACGTGTAATTTTTGTAGAACACACTATGTTTATTTCATTTTTTGATATATTATTTATGGGTATGTCTCTTATATCATTTACGAGTATGTGTTCAAGGCATATACAATGTATTTTATTTTGGGGTATATTATTTTATGGGTATGCCTTCAAATACCATTTACGAGTTTGTATTCAAAAAAGGTATATTATGTTTAGGTATGTCACCATTAATATTACATCATTTTAATTTTCAGAACACAGTGCGTGTAATTTTTTTTAGAACACAGTACGTGTATTTTATATTGGTATATTATGTACGGGTATGTCTCCAATATCATTTACGGGTATGTCTTTGAGACATATATGTGTATTTTATTTTTGAGTATATTATTTACGGGTATGTCTCCCATACCAATTACGGGTATGCATTCAAAAAAGTATTATATTTTGGGTATGTCACCGGTTACTGGTATGTAATCGCCCAATGATATGAAATTGATAGTACCCAATAAAATTACAGATATGAGAAATTAAGAGTGCTCAATATATTTTTAGGTATGTGCATACTCATCATATTTATAGACAAGTACATACCCTCTCTTGAAAAATATAAGTATATACCCAATAATACATAGGTATTATGCGTATACGCAAAGTGGGTATGATACCTAACTTTTGCCTATGCAAATATGAGGGCATGGTACCAAATCAATTTCAGTATATAGTCGCAAATACATAGCATACAACTTCTGCATGAAAATGTAATGGGAGAAGGAAAAAAAAGGAGATGTACTAATTGAGAGAATTTAAAACACTTAATTATATGTCATACATGGAAAGTCTTGCATGCAAATACTAGGAAACAAATCGTAATTTCTAGAAAACGCACTAACGGGTTGGACCTGATCAAGGTGCCCAGGCACCTAGGTGCCCCAAACATTTTACCTATATATATACAGCCGGTCTATTCTGCTAATATTAGCAGAATAAGTATTCTGATAACACTTTCGCACTGCACGTTCAATGCAAGTGCACGTCATGTTTGAACCAAGAGTGCTGCAGTACTCAGGCGAGTGAACTTTGTGTCGAAAAAACTGCATGCAGTGTTTTTTCGGTATTGTTTTCCCTCTAGTTTTTAACCGTTTGTCGAAACGAGGCATATAATATATCGTTGGAAAGCTATGGATTAGGTGCAACTTCGCCATGTTTAACATTTTTCGAGATTCCCCACGGTTTAACAGCAGTTTTAAAAACGGTGCGGCGGACGACGAGTGGCAGCGAGCGTTTTTCCGCGTTTTTTTTCTAAACCACTAGTCGAAATGAAGCAAATGATACACCGTTGGTAAGATACCTTTGAGGCGCATCTTTTTTTTATCTATTATTTTTTCTAATTCGTTGCGGTTTAAGAGCAGTTTCAAATTTACTAAATCGCGGAATTCTGTTTTTCAAAAAAAAATTGAAATTTTCAATATTGTTTTCACTCCAGTTTTCCAACCGTTTATCGAAATGATGTGTATGATACGCCGTTGGAAAGCTACGGACGAGACGCAACTTTCATATGTTGAAATATTTTTAAGATTCCTTACGGTTTTAAGTTAATTTTAAAAATTGTGCGGCAGAAGACATGTGGCAGTGTCCGTTTTTCATGAATTTTTTACAAAACGCTGATCGAAAGGATCCGAATTCTACACCGTTGGAAAGATATCGACGAGACACAGCTTTTCCATGTAGAACACATTTTCTAATTCCTTACGGTTTCAGAGCAGTTTCAATTTTAGCAAAATATGGAAACTCTGTTTTTCGCGACACCCAAATCAACTTGTGTACTACATCTGACAGAAGAACACACTGCTTCAGACTGACAACCGCACTGCATTAGACAGGCAACTGAACTTCATGATTCCTTTTGCCGGACGCAAATTTTCTGAGATGAGTTTTTGTTCTCTTATTTCAACATTTTTTTTATGAACGAGGGTGAACAACAGAGACGAGGGCAAGTGAACCGCAACATATATTGAAGTGAACCACATTACTATCTTGTTGCTCGCTAAATTTTTCGCACTTTTTATGTTGGGCTCAAGTGAACAGCATCACTCTTAAAAGAGAACCACATCTTAAGGACCAAATGCACTGCGTGTGTCGATTTAGTCGACTGAATTTTAAAACACACGAAATAAATTGCATTTCATACAAAGGGGGTAATGAGCTGCTACACACAATTCTAGTGAACTATGTGTTTGTCCTCTTCAAACAATTTTATTCAAGACACCAGTGATGCAGATGGGATGAAGTATAATGAAAAGTAAACAAACTTCTAATGTGTTTGTTTTTCTCTCTATTGTACAAAAAAATGAATAAGTGGACCAAAACGGGTGCACTGCACGCACACACGCTCTCAACTGCAAGCACATGTCCTCCTCTGCACTGCACGCACACACGAGATGAACTGCACTGCAAGCGGCAAAGTGGCATTGACCCCGGCTTTTCTTCACCCTTTTGACCGATGCAAGAACAGCTAGAACCGCACTGCAGAGGGGGTTCCTCCGAGTTTGGCCATCGACACAGTGGTGGGGAGGTCGTGTTTGTCGTTCGGTGCTCCATGGCCATCGTTGAGCACTGCACACACACCCACGCGCCGCACTGCACGCACCCCATGCGCCGCACTGCATGCCCACGCCCGCGATCCATGACAACACATGCCTCGGACTGCACGACCATGCTGCCGAACTGCATGGCATATCCAGGAAGCAGCGCCATGTGAGTAGTTGTCGTCGGCAGATAGACGGGATCGAGGGGGCTATTTTGGACACTGCTTTGGTGCTCTACTGCACTGCACGCCTTCGATTTTTGGATTGTACGCACGCACGCCTTCGATTTTTGGACTGCACGAACTTCTTCCTGCATCAACCATTAAGTGATAAACGAAGTTTGAAATTGAATAATTATGACTGATACGCATTAATATTAATTCCAACAGGTAGGTAAGCTAGTAAAGCATAAAAGAGTAGACACATAGTTAGCTTAAATACTTTGGACCACATGTTCTGTTTACTTACTAGCACCTAAGAATTTATAAGATCTGAATGTACAAAGATTACCCTACTGGCGAAGAAGGTGATGTTATATAAATTAACCTCTTTCGTGCCTCTTGCAATGAGCAAAACAATACCACACTAGATGGAGATGGTGAGTATAGCTTACCAAGCAGGCAATCACCACAGCCCCGCTCGTCTTGAACAAAGAGTCTTGCAGAATACGAGTAACTTTGCTCTGCCTGTATGGGACAAAGCTCTGGTTGCTATTCAGCATTTGCGGGACATTCATCAAGGTATACATGGTCTTCTTGCCGCTCGATAGAGCGGCCACTCCCCAGCCGGTCTTCTGCTTGGGGCCCACATAGTCTGACACAAGAAGCAAACATAAGGCGGATGCTACATAGTAGTAGAGCCTGTGCTCGATGAGGTGCATGCAAGAGAGGATCACAAACCCGTGAGGCTGAGAAAATTGATCTCGGCCACAGCACGCTCTTTGCCGTCCTGGTCATATGTGAATGATGAGGCCTTGGTGCCCTCTGGTCGGTAGCTGGGTTCGCTGCTCGGCCGTGAGTGCCGCCCTGCAAGCGCCGCCCTGCCGCAGTGTGTTACTTTACTTCAGCCTTTTCTTTGGTTGGCACATATTGTTATTTATTATTCTATCTTGGTTTGCAGATAGGTGATTACTTGAGCGTGTCGATCCTGTGAGCCGTGCCATCTTCCAAAATAGTTTGTCTGCTGCACACCAATGAGAATAGTTTTCCTGTTGTGCTATTATCTTTTTTTTTTTTTGAAACAGAGGCAAAAGCTTTGCCTTTTTCATTAATAGAGAAGAAGATAGTTGCCCGGTTAATTACAGGAAAACCGTGCGAAAACCGTTACATCAAGGGTCAAACCCACACACAGACCCGACAAGCCAACAAAGACCCCGCAGATGGCGCGCTACAAAAGTCATCCCGCGAAACAACATGCGGACTACTCCCAGAACAATAAGCACAGGAGAGGAAGGCACATACTAATGGCTAACATCATGACATGCAGTCCCCACGCCCGAGGCGACGCCTGCCAGTTGGTTGACATTCTTGATCTTCGCTGCATTGACAAGGTGAATCAGCCCTTGGGTGATCGCAGGCACGGCAGAAAGGCTTTTGACCAGCTCGATGAAGACGTGTAAAGTGTTTTGGCCCTCAAATGCCGATGTGCATCCCTTTGCAACGCCCCACACCTCATTGGAGGCAGAAGTAGGAAGGCTAAGCTCGGTGGCCACCTTGTCATACAAGGCCATAGACTTGACCGACGCATGCTGCCCTGTAGACTCCACGGCAGCAACATACCTTGAGGGCGCCAACCCAACCTTGTCGCCAATGTCATCAACACCTTTGCTCCCATCTTTTGGTAGCGTCAAACCATGAACGGAAGTGCCTAAGGAGCAAGGTCCCTGCAAGGAGGCTGGGCTCAACCCACGCTCACCATCAGACACCTCCGCCTGCTCCAAGAGGTCGGACGCACGTGCCAACCACAGGCACAAAGAGTCCTCCAGCTTGCGCAGCGGGCGGAGCGCAAACTCAACCAAGCTTTGCAGCTCCGCACGAAACGAGACAAGCATAGCATCATCAGATGTCGCAACACCCCAATCAACAGAACCTTCGCTTGGAGCTTCAACAATCCTTGCAGACTCAGGAGCTTGCACACACACTGCGGTAGCAACAACCGAAGCCCAAGAGCGCCCATCTGAGGAAGGGCGAGGCGGAGCTGGGGGGTCACGCACACAGTGGTGAATAGCTTCGAAGGAGGAGTGACGCAGAGAACAGTCCCTCTCACGGTGTCCAGAGCGAAGACAAGTGAGGCATCAAAACGGGTCGCGGCAGGACGCAACCTTGTGGTCCGGAGCCAAGCAACGGAAACATCGACCACGGGTTCTCCTCTTGAATGTGTCGGCTTGCACAGACCTTGCATCATGAAAGGTCGGGGACGTGGAAGACTTGCTGCAAGGCACGTGACAACGGGGACGACGCCTTCGTCCGACGTAAATCCAGGGACCATCCCCGGGTTGTGTGACCACAGCTTCCGCCTGATCGCAAGGATACAAGCAAGCAGTCGACGCACCAACCGCACCAGAGCATGAGCCTTCGACAACAGACGTTGCCGTCTTCGGTGGCGCCAGGTCCCCTTTGCCAGAATCGTTGTTGTCACATTCCTCGCCTGAACCCTGGCCATCTACATCAACCAGAGATGCCCACGGCCCCGCATGAGCAACATTGGCGTCAACAGAGCACAAGGAATACTGGGAGGCAGCCGGCGGCGACCGTGGAGCAAGCTCCTCCTCTCTGTCGTCCTCCTCCTCCTCCTCGCCAGCGGAGCTCCAGAGGGGCGGCGGTGGCACTACCGACATCACCAGATCGGGCGGATGTTTGCCCACATCCTTGAGAACAGAGCAACAAGGCAAGCGCTTCATGGTGTAGGGAACGATGGCCGGCGGCAGATGGGCCAGCTCCACAGTCCCCTCGCCATCGACGGCGGAGCACCGGGAGCCAGGCCTGGCCCCGAGCAGCACCCCCATCACATCGCGAGGAGCATCGCTCCGGACAGCCGGAGGCGACCGAGAGACGGGATCCAGATCCTCCTGATCTGGATCGAGCGGGGGAGGGGCGATGGGGATCGACACCGGTGGCTCCGGCAGCTGGTTGGAGGAGGCGCCGGCCAAGATGGCGGGCGCGGCGGGTGACGGAGCTAGGAAGCTCGTCGCTGCAGCCGGTGTGGTCGCCGCTGCAGCCTTCTAGGAGCGCGAGCGGGAGACCTGCGCACTCCGCCGGCCACCGTTCTCCTGCCGCATCCTACAGGCTGGGGGTAGCGGCCGCGAGCGCGGGAGCACGCGAGGCGCTGGTAGGGTGGCCGGCGGGGCCGGGGTGGCCGCCGCCAGTGGGGGCTGGTGGAGGGGCGCGGGGTCGGGGTCGCGAGAGAGCCGTTGCATCGCTGAATATTAGGCGACTTGTTGACCTGCAACACAACAACTGGTTGGTTCTTGTGCTATTATCACAACTGGTTGGTTCTTGTGCTATTATCTTGAGGTGTGCGTGCGAGGGATAAAGCTCTCCTCAGTGGTAGGGAACTGGAACCAGAACTATCTGTAATAGTGGCGACTTCTGAACAAGTATTTGAGAGAGAATTTACACTTGAGACATCTGATGTGTTTGCTTGCTACGTACCTGTTTTTTGTGGTTGTCACTCAAAACGAGAGTACTCTTTTTATCCTAACGTTTCCAGCAGAACATATGTAGGAAGAAACATTGATGCGACGCAGGGCTTTGAGACTGAATCTAGCAAATACATGATGAGATATTTAGTAGCTAAATCAAAGTTATGCAATCGTTACCAGTAACACCTTATGCAACTAAACAAGATAACTTGTGGTCTCAGATAATGAGCATTGCAATCTGTTAATTTCGTAGGTTTCTGTAAACTCCCGTTTCTGCCTTGAAAAAAGAACCTATATCTCACTAAAAGCAAGTTCCCAGACATTCTTGCTAATGATTCTAGTACTATAATAAACTTGTGTTTCGCAACAACAAAAAAAGGCATGGTTTCAGGAGTGCGGCTAATCTGCACCCGGGCTCAGCTGCACCCACGCTTAGAAAAAAATTCAAAAAAAATACTAGAAAAAATCGAAAAAATCCAATTTTTTTTTTGTGGTGGTAGATAATTTGACGCGTGAGGTGCGCCCCAAAAATCAGCTCATTTGAGCATCGGAGCAGCTCTCGGCAAAAAAGACAAAATCAGGGTCTGTAAAAATGTTTACTGTTCACGCACTGTTTTGACCCGATTTGTCTTTTTTGCCGAGAGCTGCTCAGATGTCCAAATGAGTTGAATTTTGGGGCGCACCTCACGCGTCAAATTATCTACCACCACAAAAAAGTTTGGAATTTTTTGAATTTTTCTAGTATTTTTTTTGAATTTTTTGCTGAGAGGGAGCAGATGAGCCCTGGCACCGTTTTGAGTTTTCCATGGTTTCAGCACAAAGAGTACTCTGTTGATGTCGTACCGAAGAAAGCTGGGCCTTCAGCCTATCTTGCACAACGGATCATCAGATCAATCACTAGAAAAACATGACAAAGATGCAAGAACTGATGGATAGGATCTTCCGTTTTCTGCAGGGATTCATCGGCCTCATCTACTCGATAGGTTCAGTGGGTTTGCTGCTCGGCTGTGAGTGCCGCACTGCAAGCGCCGCCCTGCCGCACTGCATCCGCCGCCCTGCCACACTGCATTGTGGGGGAGGATAGTGAGCGATAGCAGCTGCTCGTTATAGAACTAGCTGGAGAGGATGAAAAGAACCCATCCGTCGTGAGATTGCACTGACAACATGGACACAATGGATGATGAACGGTAGCAGAACCATCTCTGATGCAGCACAAAGAAATTACCTCAGGTAGCGGGAGACGAGGCTGATGAATCCGGACTTCTCCTTGTCGTTGCACGCAACGCAACAGCAAGAAATCCGGACTTTGGACTGCAAGGCAACGGTGGGGCGTGCTGCGTGCCCCCACGTACTGGACTGCATGGCGCCGGCGGGGGGATGGGGTGCAGTTGATCTTGGATGGTCAACACATCTGCCGGCGAACTGCAGTGCGGAAGGGCTAATAGCACTACACTGCACATCTGACCACGAGCCTCGTGCCACCAAACTGCAAGCACGATCACCGATGGACTGGACATCCAGCCGCACTGCACCGATGCCCCAACAGAACTGCAGCGATGTGCCCAAGTGAAATCTGAAAAAGCAAAAAACAATCGATGGGGAGGAGAGGATGCTCGAGGCCAGTGGTTGCGGCGTCATGGCTGACGACAAGGGAGGCCAGCAGAGGCAAGCGGTGGCTGGTGAACCTGCACAAAGATGGGGGCCGCGGGCGAGCTGCACGGGGGCCGCGACCGAGCTGCATGAGCTGGGGCGGCGCCGGAGCACCACGAATGGTGCAGATGAGGCCCTGGATGGAGACCGCCAAGAGGAGGAGAGAGCTCGTCCTCGGTGATTCAGGTGGGTGCGGTGTTGCTCAGGGGAGGGAGGAACTCGGATCTGACACGGTATCCATGGGTCCGTGGTCGGGGTCGCACACCTCGAGGCAGTTGGGCGCGGAGAAGAAGCTGGCGGGATGGCACCGGCTCACGGCGGTCAGGCACGGAGAGGAAGGTGGTTCGGTGGTGCTGGCTTGCCGCGGCCGTGCGCAGAGATGGAGGCGGCGGAGCGACGCTGGCTCGCGGCGGCCGGCTGTAGAGAGGAAGGTGGTGGGGCAGCTTGCGGTGGCGAGAGTAGAGAGGAAGGTGGCTCGAGGAGCCCTGGCCGCGAGAGGAAGGCGCGCGACAGCGGCCTGGGAGTGGTGCTCCGATGGCGGCTTTGTAAGAAGGTGGACGGGGGTTAGGCGGGGCACGGCGGCGGCCGGGGTGGTGCTCTGGCGGCGCGGCAGAAGGTGGACGCGGGCGGGGTAGGGCGGCAGAAGGTGGGTGGGGCGGCGGCGGCCTGTGGTGCTTCTCCGGTGGCGATGTGGTAGAAGGTGGAGCGTAGGTGGGGGATTTGGATTGGGGTCGGGGATGGCTTTTTTTTGCTGTAGTTAGGGTGGCTTAGTCCGACAGGTGTTATCAAAATAAGACTAGGTGTTATCAGAATAAAGTGAGTGCTAGTCCTCTCCCACCTCTTCGACGCGTATTATATATATACTTCCGTCATAACACAAACAAAAAAGATTCTACCTTGCTGGTCAAATTAACCTCAATGACGGTTGTTTTCGTCAAAGTGATGGACGGCGACCTCGTAGGCCCACAGAAAGCGTCACACGCGAGTATCGAGTGTCGTGTAGGACAACCATCGACTGCATGTGGCCAAAACATGTATATATGTATGAAAGGGTTGTGTAATGTTTTAAATAACGAATTCACGACTCTAATGTGGCACCTACCTCACCAAACGGCCAACCCACACGATAGTTCACGACTCATAGTGTACTGCGAGCCACCCGCCACCCCCAGACGCACACACACATACACGCACACCGCGAATCCACCGCAACTATGATGCATATTATATTATCCTGCGGTGAACATATGTTACCAAAGGTTGGACGTTTTAATTTTGAAACAAAAAAATAGAGATCATTAAGACGTTTTAGTACATTGATTGATTTTCTAGGGGTATAATGTGCAAAAATTAAATTTGAGCTACATACACACGTGACAGTGCACCTAAATGGATTACAAAAACACATGTGTCTCACTGGGTGCATGTTTACTCCCCGTGCAAGAAATTTCAAACATTGAGAATCTTGATTTTTAAATTATACTACATCCAAAACTTATTTGAAATTCATAAAACTTATCTTGTTCTCATATGGACACCAATACAAAGTGGCATTGTACTTTTTTTGTCAAATTTGAGATCAATTTTGATGTAATCTTTATCTTCTTACAAACGGGAGATTATTAATAATTCAGAACCAATATCCCAAACGGATTATTTATTCGAACCGTGAGCATTAGACCAACAATGGATACGTGCCATGCTTCGGTTAAGCAATAAAGTGGCAACATTAATCATCCAAATAGAAAAACAATATACGTGCCGCCACATGACTCGTGTGCCGTGCGAGCAGGCGTGAGTTGACGGGACGCATGCGAGCAGTCCACCGTGCAGGCAGACCAGGAGGCGTGCGTGCAGGTCTGTGAATTTACACGAGGCGTGCTCGCTGCGCAGTGTCATCGGGAGCCGTGCGAGTAGCTGTGTGAAACGACAGTAGGCATGCCACCAGTTCGGTAAGCAGGCTCACCGGGAGGCGAGCCAGTGGTTTGACCGCCGCCCGCCTCTCTCTCCCACTACTCCATATTAATGGCGCGCCCGAGCAGCCGCACCCCCCATCCTCGCCATACACACAATCCTCTCTCTCTGCTTGCATCCTCGACACCGCTCTCAGTCCTTAAAGCCGTCAGTGTATGAGGACGTCGCCTAAGTGCCCCATCGGAGGGAGTGGTGACGCCGGGGCTGCTGAAGTACCGGAGCACTGCGTGGAGATGGAGACAGTGGTTGCCGTTACCGCCAGCGAGGTATCGCTGCACCCTAACATCGTCGACGGCGTCGAGATTCCACAATCGGAGGTGGAGGTCCACACCGACTCCAGTGATGACTCGGGCGACGACCCCGACGATCACTCTAGCGACGACTCCGATGACGACGGACAACTGGTTAGTCATCTATACCCATTTATGTGTCAAATAGATCCTAGGGTTTCTCTGGTTACTCCTGCCTCCCCCTTTTTGGAATAGAAATCCTATGTTTATGTTCTCACAATCCATGAAATCTGAGTAACTTCCGTTAAATCCTGTGTAGTGTATTGATTGTTTGAATGGTACAAGTGATAAGTGATTAGTTGTTTCATCTGTGCAAATGATTTCTACTAGTAATCCGACTAGGGCTAGTATTCGTGCTAATAATTCCTGGCCAGGACATGACAATTGATTTTGAATGACCTACATATATGTTTGTGCCATTATTTTCTTCAAGATTGGTCTAACATAGACGACTGTGCTTAAAAATCGAACCATAATCTCTGGATATGTATAAAAATAACCATAAATTCCTAATCCTACTTCATGGCATGTAAACATTGATTTGATGCCAAATTTTGGCAACTGCCAAATGTTTGCTAGAGATTAGTTTGTAAACATTAATTTGACGTGATTTTTTTTTACTATTTGTATAGGTGTTGTCTCACGATGTGGACAATGAGGATGAAGATGGCCAGAGGAGGTACAAGAGGCAAATCCTGAGGGAGCTTTATGCGGTAATGCATAACAGGCGTATTAGGACCTGAGACGGCGACTATCGATGCCCATTTTGCAACCACAAGCTTCATGACACATATCAAAGTGTTCTGGTGCATGCAATAGGACAGGTCATTGGCTCGTTCAAGCAGAAGTATTCTCGCAGGGTGGTGCATGGCGCGTATGCCGAGTACCTGGAGAAGCTTCAGGATCGTGCCGGTGGATGAGATGAGATGTGGGATCAAACTATGTATGGCTATGTAGTGTCTTAATGATGGTTGATATATGTACTTATGGTTGAACTATGCTTGTGTACGCTTATTATCTGTGTCTGAGTATGTTTCTATGTTTACTTATGTCTAAATGTGGGATATGGATGCAATCAGTTCGGTTGATGGAATCTACCTCCGTCCTGATTTATTGGTCCCCTTTGTAATTTGTATTAAATTTTGACCAAAGATTTAACTAACAAAATGTTAGTGCAGGTCAGCAAAAATTATGTCGTTGGATGCGTATTTGAACATAGTGTTCAATGATATAATTTTTGGTGGCATGCATAAATATTTGTTAGTTAAATATTTGGTCAAAATTTGGTACAAATTACAAAGGGGGCCAATAAAGCAGGACAGATGTAGTATGTCAATCACACACGGTTCCCAAAATTGGAACTGTGTGCAATGACTTTCATTTTGCCTATTACGTTAATCACACACGGTTGGCTCTAGCAAACTGTTGCCTCCGAAACTCTTTGCCGGATAGAAAACCCTCACCACCCAATTCAAAAAAAACCTCACCATTGTCACGTCACAAAAACCCTCACCCACCCGCCACCCCCTCCGGTCCCCATTCACACCTGCACAAGCTCCTCCACGTCTATGCATGGCACCGCCTATTGTAGCGACAACCACTTAGCTCGACGCCTACTACCGCCGCCAGGCTGTCGGCAAACGCCACCACATTTCGCCACTTCCGCTTGCCGCCGCCTATCGCCATCGACTTTCTCGACGCTGCTCGCGGTCGACCCATCTCTGCCCGGTTGGGGAATCCGCCGTACTAAGGGTTTTTTCTCATGGACAACAAGGTAACTAATTTAATGAGATATTATCTCATCTCTTATCCCAATTCATCTGCCTCCTTTAATCACCAGGCCAAAATCACCATGAATTTATTTTTATTCGAGCTGATTTGAGGGTTTTCTTTCATTCATAGAGTGTACAGTGCGCGGATACATCGGGACTTTGCGGCCTCCGCCGGACATCCATGGAGTTCCATCTCACCGTACCTGATGACTTGAGGATGCACGCGATATGTTCAATCTCACCCTAAATCGGTTGGCATGGCCTACTTTCCTAAACATATACTAAATATTGCTACATTTGGATCAAAGGTGCCACATGCACCATATACGTTAAAGGGGATTTTTTTCCTCTTCTTTATATATTAGGCAAATTAATGATGTATTGTTCTTTCAATTACTCTCATATTTCCATGACAACATGTTTACCCTATCTGTTTAATTATAGATTTTTGTCCTTCGATTCTAACTATTGTATAGTTCTTTCAATTTGGGCCCATATTTTCATGTTACCATATTTTCTTTAACAATCCTACCATTTTCTACAGCGTGTCCCTTGCTATGCAATAGAATATTGTAGTGCACAATCTTTCCCTTTACATAAATCAAGACTGCAGGGATGTCATACTGAACACAAACCATGGATTTAAAATTGTTTCTATTTGTAAGACTTGATGAACATGGTGACTCCTATGTTGGCACTGGCCTTTGGAAAGAAATTTCTAAGTTTTATGTACTGAAAGCTGGCATTAAAATTGCATTGCACACAAAGAGCCTGGTCATGAGATATATGCTAACTTCCCCGATGATATCATCCGTCCAGACTTTGTTCGAAGTAAGTTTTCTTTTCAAGTATCTGCATGTTGACTTACCCAGCAATATCAAATGAATTGTGTAGTATTTAAGCAACCGATTGTTATTCCATTTCCTTACCATATTCCTACCTACTAACTTCTAGTTACCAATACACTTTTCTATTGCACTATTTTAACTAAATATTCCCTGTAATCCCACTTCTATCAGAAAGCCCCGCTGACAACGAGACTTCAGAGGTGGAGAACAGGGCTACCAACAAGCAGAGGCGGAGCGAGCAAGAACCACAAGTGACTCCAGCAGGCCTAGACTTCATCAGCATCCTCCCTGATGATATGTTGATAGTCATCATCTCCATCCTCCCAATCAAATATGGGGCGCGAACCATCGTCCTTTCCCGGTGGTGGCACCCCCTATGGAACTCTACCCCTCTCGACCTCATCGACACCCATGAGCTCTGCCATGGCTATCACAAAAGCTTGGATGCGTTCTCCAAGATCCTCGGCAGTCACCCTGGTCCAACCAAAGGCCTTAGAATGGTCAACTTCCATTCCAACTGCAGGGACCGATCCAAGCTTGACAACTGGTTCGGATCCCCCGCCCTAGATCAGCTCGAGGAGCTCACTTTTTATGATGGGCATATGCGCTCGCTGCCAATGTCCGTGCTCCGCCTCGCGCCCACGCTGCGCATCGCCAAGTTCAGGAACTGTCATCCCCCCTTAATGATGCACCCGCTCTTATTCTACCATGACTGAAGCACCTCGAGCTTGTCGCCGTCTGCCTCCCAAATGGTGACATGAAGCACCTGCTCCGTGGCTGTACTGCACTCGAGTACCTTCGTCTCCAGGCAATCAATGGGTTGAGTAGCTTCCACATCACCTCCATGACTCTCCGAACTAATTATGTGTGTTGCTGGTGTGGCAAGAAGACATCACAAGATGTTTACCACGGTATGGTCGGCACACCTTCACTTGAGAGATTACTTGTAGCTGATCAAGAAGGTCCAACAAGAATCAATGTTATTTCTGCACCCAAATTGACAGTGGTGGGCCACTCGTCTGGCAAATACTCTGAACTTGTTATTGGATCCATACCCATTCAGGTACAATAATAGCCTTCTACCTCTCCTTCTAGAGATTAACATTATTTCTAGTTTTGGAGATGTATGTTCGTCTGTCATACAGAAAACGATCCCAACAAGCTTGACCCCAAAACTGCGCACAATGAAGGTCTTGGCACTAGAATCTATCGACCCCAACCTGGAGCAAGTTGCCAGTTTCCTGAGAAGCTTTTCGTGCCTGGAGAAGCTATATATCGAGGTGATGTTCCTTTCCAGTTAAACGTTAACCATAAGGGAGTTCAATTTGTGACACCTTTTTCCAAGTTTACAATGACAATGTACTACGATTTCTGAAAGATTTTTTTGGAGGATTTTAGTACATACATGCCCCCCCCCATATTTATTGCTTGTCCATATGGTTACAATCCATAAGCATTTCTCCTTTGGATTCATCTGTACTAGTTTTCTTAGGGAACTTTTCATCCACTCCAACCTCTTGTGAAGAAGGCTACATTTTTCTAGATTGTAATCAAATGACCATGTTAATCATGTCGGATCAAAGATGGCATGTTAGTGCATTTTACAAATCCTGCAAACCAAATAGGCATGTAGTAGTGTTCAAAACTGAATGTAGGCACTAACACATTTTATTCTTTTGCAGATAAGATTAGGCCCAGTGGTGGATAATGTGATACAATATAACAATCACCTCGAATGCCTATATCTGCATCTCTCAGAAATTACTTTGAACTCCTACCGAGGGACCTTACCGAAGATTATATTCGCCAGGTTCTTTGTTGTCAGAGCAAGGGTGCTGAAGGTAATGAGGTTTTCCTAACATTTATTTCGCAAAAATGAATGGTTTGTTGAACAGCGCCGACGGCTGCGACAGAATGGAATAGGCTCCAAATATGCTGAATTTCATTTTGGAACTTCAGATGACAGAGTAATCGGAAGTCATTTGTCAACCCCATACATGACTTCTTAGTGGCTGACTCCTTTGCAAAAATTACGAGGTTTCGAAACCAGACTTAGAAGTGGTAATATTAGTTTGAACCTCTCTGATATCCATGTTCAGCGGGTCAGTGCGAGCGTTTGTAGCTGATGAGCTGAATTTCATTTCTAATATCAGTTTGAACCTTGTAATCTTCGAATTTGAGCCATATAACTCTGTAATTTGAACCTTGTAATATTTTGAGCTTTTGTGGTACAATCGTTGAAATGGCTCGTATGAGACTCGTATATTGGTAGCACTATTTTGACCTTAATATGCAATGCACTTAGATTTTATTAACCATTCTTGAATCTGTTTACCTTGTCGATCTCATAGCACATGATCTGTATAGCTAACTCAATTACGATCTTTGACATTATTGCACACAGTTGGTTTCTTCAACTGTGTGCCCTGTAGAGCACATAATTAATTATCGCACTCGAGTGTCCATCATCACCCTTCTGTGTAACTTTGACGTCATCACCCACGAGTAAACTTATGACCGAAATCATTCCACACACTTCGTTTTACAAAGCTTTTTGCCAATAAACGCCCATGATTGGTCCCTCTTCTAG
The DNA here is from genome assembly GCF_018294505.1 of Triticum aestivum. Lineage (NCBI taxonomy): Eukaryota > Viridiplantae > Streptophyta > Magnoliopsida > Poales > Poaceae > Triticum > Triticum aestivum. Next base: position 330,130,394 of record NC_057807.1, on the reverse strand, counting down.
TCGACGTGTGGCCAAACTATCCAGGTGGGAAGCTTGCACGGTAAACTGCATGGTTGCGCGGGAACAGGCTCACCGACAATACATTTGGCACCTCTTTGAGCCCACGCGTGGTCAAACGAAATGCGTGCGGTGCGGTGTTGTCAAGCATGCACTGGAATCCTCCGCTATGAATGTCGTGTCAACACGTGATGATTACAGGTCGGCCGGCCCCCATTTATTACAGCGTACATTTAACTCTTGTGTCTCTACAACCTTTCGATCGCGCCCCACCATTGAAAGAAGCACACCCACCACGACAAATTCTTAGAGAGTATCCTGCGCGGCTCCAATGGCGCTCCGAGCAGCTGCCGACGACGAGCAGGAGTTCGCCATGCATGTCGTGGTGGACGCCCACAGAAAGTTCATGGAGATCTTGGTGGTGTACACCAACAACCCGGTTTGGGTGGAGCACTCCATCCACATCATGGAGTTGTTGCTTGCCGAGGAGAAGTAAAAGGTGGTCGGGTTCGACCTCGAGTACACCCGCGCTCATGCCGAGTCTCGTCCCAAGGTCGCCGTCGCCCAGATGTGTGTGCGCAACCATGACCTTGTCTACCACTATTGCATGGCCACAAGGCCTTGCGAGCATTTCGCTAGGTTTGTCAACATCCCACACTACATGTTTGCTATGGTGGACATCACCAACGATGTAAAGGTGCTCAAGAATTTGGGCATCGCCTGCCGGAATCTTGTCGACATCCAGGGCCAATACAAGATCTGGGATAGCAAGGAGCATGAGAAGGACTCACTGGTTCACCTCGCCGAGGCCATCATCGACCCCTACTATAGAGACATGAAGGATTCCTACAAGACAAGCGTGCCTGGCACTCGGCCTGGATGGAGAAACTCGACATAGCTCACGTCGTGTACGCGGCCAAGGAGGTGTACACGAGCTACGACATGTACATGCAGACTGTTGACATGAGGAAGTGCCTCCTACCACAAAATGTCCAGGGATCTAGCCGGAAGCAGAGTAATGGCAAGCGGCATCGCAACAATAAGTACATGATTAGATCCTCGTTTCTCCTAGTTTAGTATGCATGTAATTGCTTACTTTGGTGCGTGGAAATGTTATCTGTGTAGTCACTTATGTAATTGTATGCTTAATTTGGTTATGCAATGTTGTCTTTTTAAGTATATATGTTGATGCTATGTAGACAGAGTGTAGATGTTGTGCGGACAGAGCAAATCACATTGCAAACAGACTAAACAATGGAACCCGTCGGTGATGTTTTCATCAATCACTCACAATGGTATACCAGCAATCGTTCGCTCACAACACACACAGGTTGTTAACAGGAACGTCAGTGTTGTTATCGGTCTTCCCACACGTTTCCGATTACAGACCTATTTTTCGCGTATCACACACATCTTGTTAAGTTGAACCATTTCTGTTCTCTTGGCTCAACGCAAACAGTTCATCCGAGTGAACTGTATGCCGTATATAGCACACACCTTCATCTGACTGGCCATTTCTGTTGTTCCACCTCATCACAAACAGTTTATCCGAGTGAATTGTATGCTGTATATCGCACACGCCTTCATATGGCTCCTGTTTCTTTTGTTCTACCTCATCGCAAACAGTTAATTGAACTGAATCGTATGCCCCACATCACACACACAACTAAAATCTGAACTGCATTTGATGTATCCTTCATCGCAAATGTTTTGCATCTTTTTGACGATTATTTTACATCATCGTTTGTGATTAATGCATCGCACACAGTTTTGTTAAAGGGTCTCTGATCATAGTGTCGCGTGGGCAGCATCCTGCATTGGTGTAATGTTCAGCCATCACACGATTCTGGATTGGCAACTGGGGAACATGGTTGTCTTGCGCAACGAACTTCTTTTACAGATCCATAGATGAATCTGAATCTATACATTCTCTCAATTCAGTTCCAATGCATATATCAGTTTCTTCCCAATACAACCATCAACATACTAGGTAATTCTGAAATCTCTTCCTTCCATATTAATACTTTACTAGAAGGGTTGGACGCGCTTTGCTGCGCTGTTGGTGTTATTGGGTTTAAAAAAAAATACTAATATGTTTCAAAATATAAGGTGTATTACTTTTTAAAAGTCAAACCTTTTAAATTTTTAAATTTGGTAAAATTTGTAGGGAAATATATCAAAATCCATAATATCAAATTGGTATGATTAGATTCATCACAAAATGAATTTACATACAATTTTTGTTTAATATGTGGATGTCCATATTTTTTGCTTTGAACTTGGTCAAAGTTAAAGAAATTTGGCTTTCCAAAAAACAAAAAAACCCTTATATTTTGGAACTGGTGGAATATTTAGTTTCGCGGCTGGGGGAGATGATGGAGTATATTTAATTGTTATTTACAATGTGTTGATTTGATGGGCCATTTATGGTGTGGTTATGTGTTATCCGCAGACCAACATATATTTATATGGGGAAATTTCTGGGTCAGTAGGTGCCTGTACTATATTGGTGCTACAGTATCACATGGTGTCACTTCTTTTTTCTAGGTGGTGGGAGGGTGCACAGGATTGATATGTTTTATAGGCCGGTTGCTGTTGATTGATTGAAAAATCGTTGGCCCAATCAAAATCATAAAGCAAATCCAAAATTGAATACACCAATTGAATGAAAGAGATTCAAAATTAGGGAGCATCGGGAATTAAAAGAATTAAATGGGAGAGCTCTCTGTGAAATTGTTGATCTGGTCAAAATCAGCTGACCCAATTCTAATCTAAAAGTATGAATTAACCATGAGACCTTAAAAATTAAGAAGCATAGTGTATAGTATGAAAGAATCGAATGAAAGAGCTTTGAGAAATTGTTGACCCGGTCAAAATCGGGTGACCCAATTTTAATTGGAGACCTGAATTGAATGTGGGCTCTTTAAAACTAGGAAGAATAGTGTTATAGAGGATTTCTTTATCCTCAAGTTACGTTATCTGAAACTTGTTGCATTTAAATTTCATTCATGTTGCTCAACTAGTTCTTAATGTCACAATGTAATGTAGATTTCAAAATCATATGCATTCTAGACTGAGTGCTCATTCTGACACTAATTCTGGTTTAGAGCAAATGTCTTTGCTCTCTAATATGACCATGAGTATGATTGCCAGCCCAAGTTTGTCTGATATACCTCTGTCACTCATGAATGAATATGATAGACTATCTCAACATTTTTTTCAATACACACTTCTATTCTGGTCATATCTACAAATGTTGATCACCAAATTGGATAATTCTCAAATTCTAGATTTCTTTCTCACTTATTTTTTGCTTACTTTTTTTATGGCAAGAGAATGTAAATTGTACTCATATCTGCTCACAACTGATAGATGATCAACATGAGGGGGGACCTGATCCTAGTGATACTGCTGACTACAACAGATTGTCACAAGGATTCGAAGAGTACATACTTTCACGCGATTTGTGTCATATGTATTTTCCTATCGTAACCTGCTTCTATGATTGTTCTTTATGTTTATTGTATTTGCTAACAATATATTAGATGTCACAACAATCTTAATTCTGTCAACGCCTCATTTGATTCACTTTCACGGTGTTTGTTTACCATCCACTTCCCGCATTTTGCGTTTACGCGGTTACTCCTTCCATTTCAAAATACATGACATGGATTTAATCGGTTAAGATAGATAATTGCATTAATATACATTTTATGTGACACTTTTTCTAGTATATCGAGAAGTAATGGGCATCGCTAGGCAGCATAATACTGATTATTTTTTCCTTTCAATCGAACCAGTCGTAGGCCGTCTGATCGGAAGCATGGTGGTTAGACGCACTCCCTCCGTTCCAAAATATAGTGCATCCTCAGTTTCCGCGCTTCAACTTTGACCATAAATTTAACCACCGAGACCGACTGCGGAGGGAGCGAAAATTATACCATAGATTTATGGTCAAAGTTGAACCTCGAAAAGTGTAGGCGCGCTATATTTTGGAACGAAGGGAGTAGTAATTAGCCCCGCGCTAGTTTTGCTGATTTGCTTCCTTAATTGAGTAGTTTTAAAAATCAACTTACAAGATTTTAAAATTTTAACTTTAGTTTTGTCCAACGCTACAGGATATATGAATGAAAATCTTCTGCCACGAAGGTGTAGTCAACACTCACAGAGGGCAGCTGTGGAAAATGCACCCAGATCCATGATTTTGTTTGCATTTGTTTAGGACTCTTTTGGTCTATAGGAATTTTATAGGAATGTTATAGAATAGGATTTGCAAAGGAAAAATTCCTTTGAAGCCATTTGGTTTGTAGGAATGGATTCCTATTCCTATTCCTATGTAGGATAGGAATTAATCCTTCACATTTTGGAGGAAAAAAATTAGCTTAGACTTGATGTAAAAATTCCTATCCTATGCATCATGTAAAACGTAGGTTTTGGGGGAACTGGCTCAACCCTCTACGGGGTGGCCTATCTCATATATATATAATGGTGTCATACAAGTCCTATACCAATATGGTATGGATTACACAATAAGGCTACAATACGAAGTCTAACACCCTCCCTCAATCTCAACTCACTCCTGAAGCATCTAGGAGGTTGAGATTGCGCTTACAGACACCAAACATGGGAGAAGGTAGAGGCTTGGTGAAGATGTCTGCAAGTTGATCTTTTGAAGAGATAAACCTGACTTGTAGTAGCTTCTATGCGACACGTTCCCTCCCAAAATGATAGTCAATCTCAATGTGTTTAGTCCATGCATGGAACACCAGGTTTGATGACAGAAACGTAGCACTGATGTTGTCACACCAGAGGACCGACGAATGTGGCTGAGTAACTCCTACCTCTCGAAGTAGGGACTCAATCCATATAAGTTCAACAGTCGCATTGGCAACTGACTTGTACTCAGCCTCTGTGCTGCTGCGGAAAACAGTGGCTTGCTTGCATGCACTCCAAGCGATCAGATTAGGCCCCAAGAACACTGCATGTCCCCCCGTAGATCACGTGTCATCTGGACACCCAGCCCAATTAGCATCTGAGAATGCAGAAAGAACTCCATAGGAACTGGGGCGCAGATGAAGACCAAAGGAGACAGTGAGATGCACGTAGCGCAATCTGTGCTTCATAGCAGACCAGTGCACGTTAGTAGGTGCATGAAGATACTGGCACACCATGTTAACCGCAAAGGAGAGATCAGGACGTGTGATCGTCGGATACTGCAGGCCACCAACAATACTCCTGTACTCGGTAGCATCCTCGGGAGATAGAAGAGTACCATCAACAGTTGAAAGTTTGTCAGTGGAGGACATGGGGGTAGGCGATGTCTTGCACTTGAGCATACCAGCACGGCGCAAAAGATCAAGAGAGTACTTCTTCTGGGTGAGCCAAACTGCAACGAGACTGATGAGCGACTTCAATACCCAGGAAGAAATGAAGCTCTCCCAAATCTTTAACTGCAAAATCATGACCAAGCGCAGTCACAAGAGCATCAGCAGCCGTCGGAGAGGAGCTAACGAGGACAATGTCATCCACGTACATAAGGAGGTACATGGTCACACTCAGTCGCTGAAACAAGAACAGTGAAGTATCAGCCATCGAAGGAATGAATCCATGAGTGCGTAAAGCTGAAGCCAGGCGAGCATGCCAGGCACGAGGCACCTATTTCAGTCCATAGAGAGCCTTCGTCAGAGGACAGAGGTGATAAGGCTCAGTGTGATCAACAAATCCAGGTGGTTGCCTCATGTAAACCTCCTCGTCAAGCAGTCCATCTGGAAAACTGTTCTGCATGTCAAGCTGGCGGAGAGACCATCCGAGAAACTGCCAGAGGCAGAAGAAGTCGAATAGTGGTAGGATTGACAACTGGGCTGAATTTATCCTCATAGTCCAGTCCCTGACGCTGTTTAAAGCCCTTAGCCACAAGACGTGCTTTGTAGCACTCAATGGAATCATCTGCATGTTTCTTCACCTTGAAAACCCACTTCAAATCGATGATGTTGACACGAGACAGAGGTGGAACAAGTGTCCAGGTCTTATTCTTCATAAGAGCATGATATTCTTGTTCCATAGCAGCCCTCTAGTGTGGGATACTCATAGTGGCTTGATAACACGTGGTTTGGCGGTTGGATCATCCACAACATGAGCCAGACAAGCAGCAAGGTATGTGACCGTGCCATCGGTGCGCTCCTTGGGACGAACGATGCCACTGCGACTGCGCGTGTGTGGATGCCGCGGTGCAACAACCACCGGAGCAGGGGCGTCCGGAGCAGGCGAGGCCGGTCCAGCGAACTCCGGCGAAGAGGGACCGGTTAACAGCGGGCCGGGAGACGGCGGACTGGGCGACGTCGGTTCAGGCCGCCTGTGGATCACCGCAGGCCGGGCGAAGTGGGCGGCAGCGACGCCCGCACCGATGGCAGGGGTGACGATGGAGGGGAGGCCGGGCGAGGAAGCGATGATGTAGGCCGCTCCGTCATGGGCTCCGACCCAACCATAGTAGCCGACGCAGGATCCGGACCAGTGGTAGACGGGGCTCCCGAGGCGGGGTCAAGGACGGGAGGCGGTGCATGCACATGCACCGGCCGATCGACCTGCGCCATGGGCGGCGTAGTAGGTCCGTCAGGGAGAAGTTCCAGGCGAGCTCCATGTCCAGTTCCTGCACCATGATTAGGTAACAACATAGGCGAATATGCAACATCTTCAAATTGGCCAGGCATAAGAGGAGATGAATGCATAGATGGTGCTGTGGTGGATGACTGAGGCATGGCAGAAAAAGGGAAGACATTCTCATCAAACACAACATCACGAGATATGTAGACTCGAGTAGTTGGGACATGGAGACAATTGTAGCCTTTATGGAGAGAACTATACCCCAAGAACACACACTTTTTGGAGCAAAACTCAAGTTTGCGATCATTATAAGGATGAAGATGAGGCCAGCAAGCACACCCGAATACCTTGAAAAAGGTGTAGTCAGGAGTTTCATCCAAGAGAAGCTCAATAGGAGTTTTCATATTAAGAACACGCGTAGGTAATCTGTTAATGAGAAAACACGTGGTGGCAAAAGCATCACTCCAAAAGCGAAAAGGTACAGAAGCATGAGCAAGAAGTGTGAGGCCGGTTTCAACTATATGGTGATGTTTGCGCTCAGGAGCGCCATTCCGCTGATGTGTATGTGGGCATGACAAACGATGGAAGATCCCAAGCTTATTAAAGAAAGTGTTGAGGTTGCAATATTCGCCCCCCCCCCCCACAATCTGACTGAACATGGATAATTTTATGCTTGAGTAGATGTTCAACATGCAATTGGAACTGAATGAATATATCAAAAATATTAGATTTGCGCTTAAGAAGATAAAGCCATGTGAAACGACTATAGGCATCAACAAAACTGACATAGTAGTTGTGACCACTAACAAATGTTTGTGCTGGACCCCACACATTAGAAAACACAAATTCAAGAGGACTTTTTACTTCTCTAGTAGATGAAACAAAGGTAGCTGATGACTTTTGCCTTGTTGACGGGCATCACACACGGACATCTCTTTATTGCTAGACTCTAATGGCAGCTCATGGCAGTGGAGGATGTGGCGAACGGTGGGTGTGGCAGGATGACCAAAGCGAGAGTGCCACTGGGAAGGCAACACGCGAACACCGCTGAAGACGCACGGGGCGGATGGATCCTCCAAACGGTACAAGCCTTGGCTCAAACGGCCACTAAGCAGAACGTCCCGGGTTGCTCGGTCCTTAACAAAAAGATTAAAAGGATGAAATTCACATAGGACATGATTATCAAGGGTGAGCTTAGAAACAGATAAAAGATTACGAGTCACCGAGAGAACCCGCAGAACATTACGAAGATGGAGCTGCCTAGAGGGATGACTAGTTAGAAGAGATGCTTGGCCAATGTGAGAGATGGGCATACCTACACCCACTATTCCAAAAATCTTCCGATTCAATGATTTATCGTCCGATTTATCGCTACTCTTAGGGTGACCGATAAGATTATGCCTTATCTTCATCGTTTATAGTTTGGGCCGATTTATCGCTCTGATAAGCGATTTATCGGGAATCTACCAATAAATTAGGCCTATTCATAACACTATGTTTGCAAAAACTATGTTTCTTTGTGTTTTTTCGACCTTGTTACGGAATATGTATCGTTTTCCTATTCCGTTTGTCATTATACGATGATTCAAAGACTAGGAATCAAGGTATCACTTCTGTCCAGTATTGTTTTGGTGTTGAATATAGCATATTTTAGTGTTGGGAACCTGGGATTTGCGAAAAAAATGTCTGATTAAATAGTCGACCGATAAAATCGATTAATCGGCCAATTTCTGATTAATCCCTTATCCCCAGCTGACCGAGACGCTAACGATAAGCGATATCCTCAACATTGCCTACACCATTGGCAGTGTGAACCTGATTGTGCCCGTAGTAGGGCTGGTAGGTGGAGAGTTTGTTGAGCTCGTTCGTCATGTGATCTGTGGCGCCGGTGTCCATGTACGAGGCTGGATCAACAGGATAGGACGGCGTGTACCCCTGGTCTACGCGCGGATCCTTGCTCTTGGCGGCAATATGGGCAGCCAGGGCAACAGTGATGTGGGCAGCCGGGGCGGCGGCGGGGGGGACCAAAGTCTGCCATCGCAAATTGGTGCTCGTTGCCCTTGTCGTCATTGCCGATGCCAAGGAAGCTCCCCTGAAAGCGGCTATGACACTTGGAGGCGACATGGCGTCTACGACCACATAGCTGGCATACCACCCGAGTGTTAGGGCCCCCACCCAGGGTCGATGCAGGGGGCAGGGCGGGCTTGCCATATGACAGGGCAGGGGGGCGCTGGCTGCGAGAAGCCCAGAAGGCCGCCGGCTGTGAGGTGCTGGTGGCGGAGGAGCGACGAGCCTCGACGCGCTACTCGGTGAAGAGAAGTCATGAGTAGACCTCGTGCGGGGGCATCGCTGGCTTGGCATTGTGAACAGCCTCAGCGAGATTGTCATAGTCGGCATTGAGGCCCTTGATGACAAAGCCAGCAAATTCCTCATCGCTGAGCGGATGACCGATAGAGGTGAGTGTGTCCGCCAGCACCTTCATATTGTTGAAGTAAGTCGTGGCGGAGGAGTCCAGCTTCTTGATACGTCTCCTACGTATCTATAATTTTTTATTGTTCCATGCTATTATATTACCCCTTTTGGATGTTTATGGGCTTTACTTTACACTTTTATATCATTTTTGGGACTAACCTACTAGCCGGAGGCCCAGCCCGAATTGCTGTTTTTTTGCCTATTTCAGTGTTTCAAAGAAAAGGAATATCAAACAGAGTACAAATGGAATGAAACCTTCGGAAGCGGTCTTTTTGGAACAAACGTGATCCACAGGACTTGGAGTGGAAGTCAAGAAACAAGTGAGGCGGCCACGAGGGTGCCCGGCGCGCCCCCTACAGGTGAGCGCGCCCCCACCCTCGTGGGCCCCTCGAGCGTCCACCGACCTACTTCTTCCTCCTATATATACCCATGTACCCTGAAAACATCAGAAGCGACCACGAAAAACTATTTCCACCGCCGTAACCTTCGGTATCCATGAGATCCCATCTTGGAGCCTTCGTCGGTGCTCCGCCGGAGGGGGAATCCATCACGGAGGGCCTCTACATTATCTCCAAGGCCCTTCTGATGAGTTGTGAGTAGTTTACCATAGACCTTCAGGTCCATAGTTATTAGCTAGATGGCTTCTTCTCTCTCTTTGAATCTCAATACAAAGTTCTCCTTGATCTTCTTGGAGATCTATTCGATGTAACTCTTTTTGCGGTGTGTCTGTCGAGATCCGATGAATTGTGGGTTTATGATCAAGTTTATCTATGAGAAATATTTGAATCTTCTCTAAATTCTTTTATGTGTGATTAAGTTATCTTTGCAAGTCTCTTCGAATTATCAGTTTGGTTTGGCCTACTAGATTGATCTTTCTTGCAATGGAAGAAGTGCTTAGCTTGGGTTCAATCTTACGGTGTCCTTTCCCAGTACTAGATTTGATTGTTCCATTAAATTTAGCCCTTTTGATTACTTTTGCTTGCCTCAAAGAAAACTTACTGCTGAATGTAGAGAATATGAGATGAGTTTTCGTGATCTATCTTATTATTATGGCACTACTTAGATCTATCCTCGCTTTTATGCCTACCTTGGGGTGTTAAACAATAGCGCTAGTTGGGAGGCAACCCAAATTTTTTTGTTTTTTTTGTTTTTGCTTCTGTTTAGTAATAAATATTTCATCTATCTTCTGTGTTTTCATGTTTTAATTAGTTTTTGTGCCAAGTAGAACCTATAGGATAACCTATGGCGATAGTTAATTTGATTCTGCTGAAAAACAGAAACTCTGCACGCACGAAAATAATTTTAGTAATTCATAGAAACATGCTTTTGCGTTGATTCTTTTTTTGTAGATCAATAGACAAATTGCCCAGGACTTCCTATTTGGGGTAGGTGAAAGGATCGATATGGTCGACTAGAGGGGGGAGGTGAATAGGAGACTACAAATTTTAATCTTTCTTGTAGATTTTAAGGCTTAGCGGATAAAAGAGTACACTAGATATGCAACTAGGTGAATGCAACCTATATGACAAGTAAGCTCCAAGATAAATATGCTAGGAAACAAACTACTTAGCAAGCCAACAAGCATACAACAACAAGGAAAGGTGCGGGAAAGGATTAACCACAAATGAGACGAGGACGCAGATTTTAACCCGAAGTTCACTCTTCCTTGGGGAAGAGCTAATCTCCGTTTGGAGCGGTGCCAGAGCCAAAGCTTGCGGAATGCCACCAAAGGCTCACCGTATTCTCCTTCGAGTCACCCCCAACGGATGAGCCTCGAAACACTCGGGGTTGGTCTTGAAGGCGACCACCACACCTTTACAAACTTCTCCGGAGCACACCACAAGCAAGGAAGCTTCCGGAGGAACCTCTAGCTGCCTAGGAGCCCAAGCTCCAAGAGCAACAAGTCAACGGGGAAGAAATGTTGCGGGGAACGCGATTTGCTTTGGTCAAGATGTAGATCGGGTCTTGCTCTCCCAATCCCCAAAGTTTCAACAAGTTTGGGTGGAGGGATTGAGAGTATTGAGCAAAAGGGGGTGTAGCAATGGTGGAGCTCAACAAGACATTAGGGTTAAGGGTTGGAGGTGGAAGAAGGGCCTTTATATAGTGTGCAGGGGCTGGTGGGGATTTCTGCCCGTTGGACCCCGTGCGCACGGGCTAAGTCAGCCCCGTGCGCACGGGGTACTCAGAGACAATCACGCCACCCCGTGCACATGGGGGTCAAAAGACCCCGTGCGCACGGGGTACCTAGAGAGTTATGCAGTACCCCGTGCGCACGGGGGTTAACAGACCCCGTGCGCACGGGGTACCCAGTAACTTTCTGTTGCAACATTCTGAGTACCACAGCATACACACTAGGCTCTTGTTAGGGGCTCGGAGTGGGAAGGGTAAGAGAGTAAGGCTCGGCAATGGCATTCCCACACGACATTTATCCCCACAAACCCCTCTTAATAGTGCGGTCTTTCCTACGACTCGAAGCAAACCAAAACTAAACCTTCGAAGCGTCTAAAGACAATGCCTTTGTCCTTTTTGAAATGGGGGGGTCGCACATCTCCATCGCAGGCACTTAGAACCAATAACCTGAGATAAACTTTAGCAACCGATATTAGTTCAACTAACCACATTGTCATCATACCAAAATAAAGCATAAGTGCCACTTAGCACTTTCAATCTCCCCCTTTTTGGTGCATTGATGACAACGTGGTTAGAGCATGGCATAGAGGATAAATAGATAGACAGCCATGGAACAAATAATGATCATGATAGCTCCCCCTATATGTGTGCCCGAAAACAAGAATGCATCTAGAACACCCATAGGAGGTTCGACCAAGATCATTATTGAAAAGTCATGAGATTCAACAAAATAAACCTATAACGGTGCCTAGAACTCATGACACAGTGTGGTGAGCAAATAATGTGAGACCCAATAAGCATAAGAGGATAATGGCAAGGTTTAATAATAAAGCTAGAGTCTCACAACCACACAGACAGAAGGTAAATAAGAGTATCTCAAGCCAACTAAAACCAACCAACAGCGAGAAACACGAGGCTTGAGATCTCAACACACCACCCACGAACGCACACACCCACGAACGCACACCACACACCACTTCTCCCCCTTTGTCATCAAGACAACAAAAAGGAGACAAATGGTGACACGAGACCCATTAGACAAGAGGAGGAGCACTCGAGGCATCATCATCATCATCAAAACGCCACCCGGCCATTGGGAAAGACCGAGCAGTGGCCTCACTGTCGACGTCCTCTGTACCTGGACCAACCTCCTCACCAGCAGCAGCCCTTGCTGCCTTCTGCTCACGCCGAACAAGCTTCTCCTTGTTGATTTCCTTGATCTGACAACACTGAATGGACTGACACATCTTGAACATGTTGCTCAAGGTCTTGAACAGTGACTTCTTCTCTCCCTTGTCAAAGATGGCCTCAGAACCAACAGATTTGGCCCGACCGTGAGGGATCCGTGCAGTAGAGGACATGCCTGGAGTGAAGGTAGCATGGTCCTCAGGCCTAGGGTTGCGCCCCTTCTTGATAGGCACATAGGGAGCAGGAGCAGCAGGGGTCCAGTTGGCGTAGCGCTTGGGAACAAAAGTCTTGAAGCTGGCAATGTACTTCGCTGGACAGACGGTCTCAATCAATGCCTGTATGAAAGGAGCATAGATCAAGGACTTGTTCTCTTGTACACACTGACGCAGCTCGTAGTACATGAAATCCAGAACATCCACTTTCTTCTTCTGATGAAGATACACAAAGACATCAAGCATGGAGCTCCGAATGTTATGGGAATCCCCGGCCCTTTGGAGTGAGAGTATACCTCAGGATATAGTGCATGGTATCATAGAGGGGCAAGAGGTCTTTGATTGACCCAGTGACAAACGACTTCTCTTGTTTGTAAGCAAAGGCAAACTCATCTTTAGTGCGCTGCCCACTTTCCCGAACAACGCCAAACTCATCAAAAATGGTCTCTTCATCCATGAACGGGTAGGGAATGATCTCGGAGAACTTTGCCATAGGAGCTGAGCGCAGATGCATTCCGGACATCCAGGTGAGGGTGCGAGCAGAATCATTGGAGAAGTACAGAGTGGCAAAGAACTGCATCACTAGATCTTCATTATAGGGGTGGTTGAAGGTGACAAACGGAATCAGACCCAGTCATCCAAGAGCGGAGTACACACCGAGATACAGATGGTCATTGTCGCACAAACTCTCAGTGTTGACTTGCTTGTGAGGGGCAAACTTCTTGGACTTGGTCATAAGAAGCTCATGATAGACCCTTTGCTGAAACTCATTCTTGAACCGGGGATCCACTCCCATACCAGTGGCAGCATCATACGGATGTCTCTGTCTCTCAGCCCAGATCTCTGGCTTGGTCCACTTGACAAGAGGCAAATTCCGGAGGTCACGCCCGCCCGGAATGGCTTGCTCTGGACTAGACTCCTCATCCTCTTCTTCACCTTCCTCACCACGATCATCTTCTTCTTATATCTCATCATCATTATTGGGATTGGCATAGTAAACATCATATTGTGAGTCATATTCTTCCTCAGAATTATCGGAAGCCTCTACAACGGGCCACTTTGAGGCAACACGTCGAACACGGCCCTGACCAGACCCAGACCCCTGACCCATGCCTTCAGACGGCTGACGACGAGCAATGGTGAAGTCCTCTGATCCTCTTTTTCCACGCTTGCGACGAAGCTCAGTCCTCTTGTCAGCGGAGTCTGAAACACACACAAACACCCAACAACTCAAAGCACGAACCACAAATGAGTACATGTGAAAGATGAATGGCAAGGGGATAGACAAAAATCTAGGCAAAAGTTCCTGGATAGCCCGTGCACATGGGGGTTTAGACCCCGTGGGCACGGGGGACCCGTGCGCACGGTACAAGACCGTGGGCACGGGGCCCCGTGGGCACGGGGGTCAAGCACCCCGTGGACACGAGGGTCTCCCAGCAGCAGCCACTACCAGAATGAACTCCGGGAGTGGGTGAAGCAGAGGGACCAGAGGATCTTAGCACTAGACTTCTATCTACCAATAGTTGAGGCCAAACGAATCTAGGGAGCAAAGAAACCCTAAAGCTAGAGAAAAAGATAGAAACACAAGGAGATAGACCAAGGATGCAAGACCAACCGGAGGAGGACCCCATCTGGATGCAGATCCACCGGGGAAGAACCCCCACAAAGCCCAGAGGAGCTCCGGCGAGGGGAGGCGACGGCGGCGGCGCTGGAGGCTTTCTGGGGAGTGGAGGGGGCGAATGGGTGGAAAAGAGCCCGAGCCTCCCCCACGCCCCACCTTCAGGACCAGAAACCGCAGACCCCGTGCGCACGGGCTAAGAGATCCCCGTGCGCACAGGGGTCCCATGCGCACGGTACAGAGCCCGTGGGCACGGGGGCCCCGTGTGCACGGTACAGGCCCGTGCGCACGGGGTAATCAGGAACTTTGACATGAGTGGATTTGTTTTAAATACAGGGCTGAGTGAATACTCTTACCCCTACTTCACAAAGCACTCGGTCGACATTTCTGAATACGCCGCGAGGAAAGACCTATCACTATGGAAAGGGTATATGGAGCACTTGTACCAAAAGAGAAGTAAGAAGAACAAAACAAGAAAAAGAAAAGAAACAACACAACACACAGGCGAAACAAACACGGACACTACCCTCAAGCGAGGGCGGTGGCCAAGGCCACCATGTTTGAGTTTACTTGGTATGGCACCGCGAAGATATGAACCTTGGGCCCAAGACCAATACTCGTCTTTGAAGCACAAGTACCACCTACAGTGGCTAATGTGAAAGATTGAGTTTGATTTATGCACTTCCAGGATAAGATAGCTCATGGGTTGAGCTAGCTCCCCCTAGACATGTGCCTACATCTAAGCAAGATAGTACATGAGTATGTGTGTATGAGCAAGAGTTTCATCTGAAGTTACTAATATCCACGATATTTAGCTCATGCCTTAACTCCCGGAATCTTGCTTTGTCAAGGGGCTTGGTGAAAATGTTTGCAAGTTGATTCTCGGTGTTGACATGGAGTAACTCAATGTTTCCCTTGGCCACATGATCTCTAATGAAATGATGACGAATCTCAATATGCTTGGTCTTGCTATGTTGAACCGGATTCTTGGCGATCTTGATGGCACTTTCATTGTCACACCAAAGAGGCACTTTGTCACATTTGACACCATAATCCATCAAAGTTTGCCTCATCCATAATAATTGGGCACAACAACTTCCGGCGGCAATATACTCGGCTTCGGCTGTGGAGAGAGATATACAATTTTGCTTCTTTGAAGACCAACTTACCAGCGACCTCCCTAGAAATTGACATGAACCAGAGGTGGGCTTGCGATCAACCTTGTCTCCGGCCCAATCCGAATCCGAGTAACCTATTAACTCAAATGAAGATCCCTTGGGATACCAAAGGCCCAAGTTTGGGGTATGAACCAAATATCGAAGGATCCTTTTCACTGCCGAAAAGTGGCTCTCCTTAGGAGCAGATTGAAATCTTGCACACATACACACACTCAACATAATATCTGGCCTAGATGCACAAAGGTAAAGCAAGGAACCGATCATAGAGCGATATACCTTTTGATCCACTTCTTTACCATTTGGATCAAGATGAAGTTGACCATTTGTGGCCATGGGTGTCTTCTTTGGCTGGATATCTTGCATTTTGAATCTCTTGAGCATGTCTTGGATATAAAGAGATTGATTGATGAAGGTTCCGCCTCTCAATTGCTTCACTTGAAAACCGAGAAAGAACTTCAACTCTCCCATCATGCTCATCGCAAATTCCTTAGTCATAAGATTCTCAAACTCAACGTTAATAGCATGGTTAGTTGACCCAAAGATAATATCATCAACATATATTTGGCAGACAAACAACTCTCCTTTTACCCTCTTTGTAAAGAGAGTGGAATCTATTACCCCAATCTGGAACCCTTTCTCGCTTAGGAACGCCGTAAGGTGATCATACCAAGCACGAGGTGCTTGTTTGAGTCCATAGAGTGCCTTATGGAGTTCATAAACGTGAGAGGGATGATCGGGGTTTTCAAAACCGGGAGGTTGCTTGACATACACTAACTCCTTAAGAGGACCATTAAGAAAAGCGCTCTTAACATCCATTTGATATAATTTGAAATCATGATGAGGGGCATAAGCAAGCAAGATGCGAATGGATTCGAGACGGGCAACGGGGGCAAAAGTTTCACCAAAGTCCAAACCTTCAACTTGGGTGAAACCTTGTGCCACTAACCTTGCCTTGTTCCTTATTACTTGTCCATATTCATCTTGTTTGTTCTTGAAAATCCACTTTGTTCTAGTGACATTACGAAATTCCTTGGGTCTTTCTACAAGGGTCCATACTTTGTTGCGTGTGAAGTTGTTGAGTTCTTCATGCATGGCATCTATCCAATCTGGATCGTCAAGTGCATCTTCCACCTTAAGGGGTTCAACACAAGAGACAAACGAGTGATGTTCACAGAAGTTTGCCAAACGTCTACGAGTAGTTACCCCCTTTTTTATGCTTCCGTAGATGTTCTCAGTGAGGTGTTGAAGATGTTTCAGCTTGGCGGCCACTTTTTGTTCTTTGCGGTCAAGCTCTTCTTCACTTGGATTTGGACTTGAAGAGGAGGCTTGCCCTTGAGATTGCTTTAACCTTGGAGACACTCTTCTCTTTGCAACCATAGGTTCTTGCTCTGTAGGAAGTGATGTCGATGAAGACACATGTGGTTGGGGTTGATCTTGATCATGATCATGACTTTGAGCTTGATCTTGAGCCTCAACGATTGGTTCTTCATTGTTCGAAAGAGTTTGCTCTTGATCTTGCTCAGGAATATGAGGGTCTTGATCTTGTTCTTGGATAGGTTCATTATTTCCCGAAGCATCTTGGACAAGTGGCGTTGGTGATGACTTCCCTTGTGGAGAATCCTCAAGAGGGGCTCTTACTCCTTCTTCTTCTACTTGGACATGGGGTGTTTCTTGTGGGAGAATGTGGCCTATCCCCATTGTCCTTATAGCTTGTGAAGGAGCCTCATCACCTACAACACTAGGAACAATTTGCTCCATCCGGGAGCCGTTATCTTCATCAAACTCCACATTTACCGTTTCCTCAATGCATCCGGTGGATTTATTGAGAACTCGGTAAGCATGAGAGTTTGATGCATATCCAACAAATATGCCCTCATAAGTTCTAGACTCAAATTTAGCTAACCGGGAATTTTTGTTTAAAATGAACACTTACAACCGAATACCCGAAAGTATTTGACGTTGGGCTTTCTCCCGATTAGGAGCTCATAAGGGGTCTTGTTCTTGAGCTTGTGAAGATAAAGCCGGTTTGAAGCATGGCACGCGGTGTTGATGGCTTCTGCCCAAAGCTTGTATGGTGATTTGTACTCATCGAGCATGGTCCTAGCCATCTCAATAAGAGTCCGATTCTTCCTTTCCGCGACCCCATTTTGTTGGGGAGTATATGGTGAGGCATATTGGTGCTTTATCCCCTCTTCACTCAAGAAATCATCCATTGTATAGTTTTTGAACTCGGTGCCATTGTCACTCCGGATTGCCTTGATCTCACAGTTATGTTGATGTTGAGCTTCTTTGGCAAAGTTGATGAAGGTTTCTTGAGTTTCATCTTTAGTCTTGAGAAAGAACACCCAAGTATATCTTGTGAAGTCATCAACAATGACAAGGCAGTATCTCCTTCCTCCCAAACTATCATATGTGGGAGGCCCAAAAAGATCCAAATGGATAAGCTCGAGGGGCCTCAAGGTGGTGAAGATAGTCTTCACCTTGTGAGCTTTTTCATGAAGCTTTCCGGCAATGCAAGCACTACAAGGACGATCTTTGGCAAAGGACACATTGGTTAGTCCAAGAATGTGCTCCCCCTTCAAGAGAGCTTGTAAATTTCTCATGCCCACGTGGGCTAGCCTACGGTGCCATAGCCACCCCACGTCGGCCTTGGCCATTAGACATGTTGCAAGATGAGTTTTCTCTTTCGAGAAATCAACCACGTAAAGGTTGTCTTCAACATGCCCAACGAAGACCACTTTGAGATTGCTTCTCTTAAAGACGGTCACATGGAATTCACCAAAATGTGAATCATATCCGGCACGAGCCAATTGAATAGTTGAAAGTAAATTGTAGTGAAGGGATTGGACAAGCATGACATTTTAAAGAGATGAATCATTAGAGATTACCACCTTGCCCAAATCTAATACCTTGCCCTTGCTATTGTCACCGAAGGATATGTTCGAAGAGGCCTTGAGTGAATCAACGAACTCCGCCAGCATCTCCCTTTCTCCGGTCATATGATTTGTGCATCCACTGTCAATCACCCATTGAGTTCCACCGGAGACATAGTCCTACAATAATCAAGCTTTGGTTATAGGTACCCATTTTGCAATGGGTCCTGGTGAGTTAGCAACAAGGATCTTGGGACCCAAATAGTCCAAGCATAATCATCATAGTTAGTTCCAACAAATTTAGCAAAGGTATGGCCATCATCTCCTCTCATGAGAACGTATGATGGATTGTTCTTGACGGCAAAATTCTTGGGAATGGCCTTGTCCCTAATGACCTTTCCATTCCCAACACCCTTCAATTCCTTCTCCTTCTCCTTGTGCCCTTCATGCACAACCACTACCTTTTGGGGAGGCGAAGGAGTCGGACTGATCTTCTTGTTGGTCTTCTTCTTCTTTTTCTTACCACTCTTAGATGCGGGATTAAACCCAACTCCCTCTTGGCAACACACTCCTTTTGGTTGCTCAAGAGGTCATTTAGTTTTTTCTCCCCTTGGATGCATGACACAAGCCCTTTCTCAATTTGAGCTTTCAACTTCTTATTTTCCTCTTGAAGGAAAGTGCAATCATGAGCAAAGTTAGCAGTACAAGCATCATCATTTAAATCAATATGAGGTATGCAAGTGAGAGCCTTAATGGTTGTAGCTTTTAGTTGGGCATAAGACTCGGTGAGGGCAATGAGGTCACCTTTGACAACCTTGGAACTAATCACAAGGAACTCATGCTCCTCAACAAGTTTTGTATGGTCAACTAGAAGCTTTTCAACTCTAACGTTAAGAGCATATTTATTCTCAAGAGCAAGTTGAAAACCATCGTTGGTTTTAACAAAGTCAATTTGATGAGCAGATAAGGCTTCCTCAAGTGATGCTCTCATGACACTCTCTTCATTAAGTTCGTGCTCGAGGAGATCCACTCTCTCTTTTTCCTCTATAAGGAGGTTCTCAACGTTCTCAATAAAGTCATCGCGTTCGGCAAGTGACTTAAGGAGATCGCCAAAACGAGCACGAGCTTCACCATGAAGAGTTTTCATGAAAGCCATTAAGGATTCCTCATCATTATCCACACCCTCCTCACAGTCATCCTCCACTATCTCACATGAGATATTGGGAGTGTAGTTGTCGGGTTTCTTGGGTTCGGACTTTGTTTTTACCTCTTTGGCCATGAGGCACCGATGAGTGAATGGCTTGTCCTCATTTGGAGAGTCGAATAGGCCGGTGGTGGAGGAGGTAGTGGCATGCATGGCAAAGGTGGCCGTGCCCACTTGATCATCATCACCGTCATCTTCATCTCCAGACATGTATTCTTCATGAACAAGAGCCTTGTCATCCTTCCTCTTTGCAAACTTGGTGAACTTCTTCTTAAGCACAAGCTTCTCGGACTTGTCTTCACGTCTCTCATATGGACAATCATGAACAAGGTGTCTTGGGCTATCACAATTGTAGCATTTCCTTCTTCCAAAAGATCTTCCTTGAAGATTTCTTCCTTTGTTTGCCATGGTCCCGGAGTACTTTTTGACTAAGAGAGCCAAGTCTTCCGCAAAATCATTTGCCGGACACGAGGTGTCATTATCCTCCTCACCTATCTCTTCACTCACTTCTTCCTCCCTCGGGGGTTGGCTCACAACTTTCTTGGCCTTCAAGGCAAGATTGGAGTTCTTGGTTGCTTGAGCTATTGCAAATGTTTTCTTGGACTTGGTTTCCAAAAGAACATGGGTAGAGAAGGTGGAAACAACTTGAGCCGAAGTCAGCTTGTGATAGTCCGGACGTTGATGAACCATCATGACCATGGTATGTTCCGTGAGAACCATAGCATCTATGAACTTGTCCTTGATGAAGTCATCATTTGCCCAAGTGCACCCAAAGGTTCTCAAGTTGAGCACAAGAGACTTCAACCTTCGGTAAACCTCTTCTGCGGACTCCCGCTCATTCCTCACAAAGAGATTGACTTCTTGTTTGAGCAAGTCCAACCGAGATCTTCGAATTGCTTCATCTCCTTCAAGAGCCTCCTCAAGGCAATCCCAAATTTCCTTTGCGGTTTTGAGAAGAGCAATGGAATCACTATAGTCTTCAGTCACAGCGTTGCGAAGCATGTTGTGTGCGGTAGCATTGAGTTGATCGTCAACTGCTTCTCTTGGAGTGAGATTCATTGGGTCCTTGGGGTTGAATCCATTGACCACAATCCACCACAATTGAGTTGAAGCACTGCGCATGTGAGACTCCATATCTAGCTTCCACTTAGCAAAGGCATTATCTTTCAAAGGGGGCGGAGGCCCAACAGGATTAATGCGGGGATGCTGCAAGGGTTGAGGAGAGTAAAAGGGTTCCACGGCATTGTACTTGGGAACTTGAGTACGAGCCGGAGAAGCAAGAGGTTCCCTCGAGTCATTCGCATCATGAACTTCATTTGGATTAAACGAGTTTGATGCGGACGTTGATGGCTTTAAGTGGGCATCAATTTCCTCCTTGACCGAGGCCCGAACCTCTTTCATCATAGAGACTTTGAGGTCCGCAAACATTGAAAGAAGATCGGCCGCGGTCAAGGGGACATTTGGGTTAGGAGGAGCGGCAGGAGCAACGACAGGAGCACCAAGTGTCTCGGTCGCGGCGGGGTGTTGGTTTTGACCATCCTCCGCAACGGGTAAGCCACCTCCCTCATTCCCTAGATCGACCATATCCTCTAAGGTTGTAAAGCCTTATATTAGAGCACGAGGCTCTGATACCAATTGAAAGGATCGATACGGTCGACTAGAGGGGGGGTGAATAGGAGACTACAAATTTTAATCTTTCTTGTAGATTTTAAGGCTTAGCGGATAAAAGAGTACACTAGATATGCAACTAGGTGACTGCAACCTATATGACAAGTAAGCTCCAAGATAAATATGCTAGGCAACAAACTACTTAGCAAGCCAACAAGCATACAACAACAAGGAAAGGTGCGGGAAAGGATTAACCACAAATGAGACGAGGACGCAGATTTTAACCTAAAATTCACTCTTCCTTGGGGAAGAGCTAATCTCCGTTTGGAGCGGTGCCGGAGCCAAAGCTTGCAGAACGCCACCAAAGGCTCACCATATTCCCCTTCGAGTCACCCCCAACGGATGAGCCTCGAAACACTCGGGGTTGGTCTTGAAGGCGACCACCACACCTTTACAAACTTCTCCGGAGCACACCACAAGCAAGGAAGCTTCCGGAGGAACCTCTTGCCGCCTAGGAGCCCAAGCTCCAAGAGTAACAAGTCAATGGGGAAGAAATGTTGCGGGGAACGCGATTTGGTTTGGTCAAGATGTAGATCGGGTCTTGCTCTCCCAATCCCCAAAGTTTTAACAAGTTTGGGTGGAGGGATTGAGAGTATTGAGCAAAAGGGGGTGTAGCAATGGTGGAGCTCAACAAGACATTAGGGTTAAGGGTTGGAGGTGGAAGAAGGGCCTTTATATAGTGTGCAGGGGCTGGGGGGGATTTCTGCCCGTTGGACCCCGTGCGCACGGGCTAAGTCAGCCCCGTGCGCACGGGGTACTCAGAGACAATCACGCCACCCCGTGCGCACGGGGTACCCAGAGAGTTACGCAGTACCCCGTGCGCACGGGGGTTAATAGACCCCATGCGCACGGGGTACCCAGTAACTTTCTGTTGCAACATTCTGAGTACCACATCATACACACTAGGCTCTTATTAGGGGCTCGGAGTGGGAAGGGTAAGAGAGTAAGGCTCGGCAATGGCATTCCCACACGACATTTATCCCCACAAACCCCTCTTAATAGTGCGGTCTTTCCTACGACTCGAAGCAAACCAAAACTAAAGCTTCAAAGCATCGAAAGACAACGCCTTTGTCCTTTTCCGTCGCACATCTCCATCGCGGGCACTTAGAACCAATAACCTGAGATAAACTTTAGCAACCGATATTAGTTCAACTAACCACATTGTCATCATACCAAAATAAAGCATAAGTGCCACTTAGCACTTTCAGTAGGATTTTTAGAGTTCCAGAAGTATTCGAGAGTGACAGATTGCTACAGACTGTTCTGTTTTTGACAGATTCTGTTTTTCGTGTGTTGTTTTCTTATGTTGATGCATATATGGCTAGTATTAAGTGGTAAACCATAGAGAAGTTAGAATACAGTAGGTTTAACACCAATATAAATAAAGAATGAGTTCATTACAATACCTTATGTGGTGGTTTTTCTTTCTTGCACTAACGGAGCTTATGAGATTTCCTGTTGAGTTTTGTGTTGTGAAGTTTTCATGTTTTGGGTAAAGATTTGATGGACTATGGAATAAGGAGTGGCAAGAGCCTAATCTTGGGGATGCCCATGGCACCCCAAGATATTCAAGGATAACCAAAAGCCTAAGCTTGGGGATGCCCCGGAAGGCATCCCCTCTTTCGTCTTCGTCTATCGGTAACTTTACTTGGAGCTATATTTTTATTTGCCACATGATATGTGTTTTGCTTGGAGCGTCTTGTATGATATTAGTCTTTGTTTTTTTAGTTTACCACAATCATCCTTGCTGTACACACCTTTTGGGAGAAACCCACTTGATTGGAATTTAGTAGAATACTCTATGTGCTTCACTTATATCCTTTGAGCTAGATAAATTTTGCTCTAGTGCTTCACTTATATCTTTTAGAGCACGGCGGTGGCTTTATTTTGTAGAAATTGTTAATCTCTCATGCTTCACTTATATTATTTTGAGAGACTCTTAGAACAGCATGGTATTTGCTATGGTTATAAAATTGGTCCTAGAATGATGGGCATCCAAGTTGGGTATAATAAAAACTATCATAGGAAGTGAATTGGATGTTGTGATCAATTTGATACTTGGTAATTGTTTTGAGACATGGAGGTGGTGATATTAGAGTCATGCTAGTTGGGTGATTATGAATTTAAAGAATGCTTATGTTGAAGCTGGCAAGTCCCGTAGCATGCACGTATAGTGAAAGTTGTGTAACAAATTTGAAACATGAGGTGTTCTTAGATTGTGCATCCTTATGAGTGGCGGTCGGGGACGAGCGATGGTCTTTTCCTACCAATCTATCCCCCTAGGAGCATGCGCGTAGTGCTTGGTTTTTGATGACTTGTAGATTTTTGCAATAAGTATATGAGTTCTTTATGACTAATGTTGAGTCCATGGATTATACGCTCTCACCCTTCCATCATTGCTAGCCTCTTCGGTACCGTGCATTGCCCTTTCTCACTTGAGAGTTGGTGCAAACTTCGCCGGTGCATCCAAACCCCGTGATACGATACACTCTATCACACATAAACCTCCTTATATCTTCCTCAAAACAGCCACCATACCTACCTATTATGGCATTTCCATAGCTATTCCGAGATATATTGCCATTGCAACTTTCCACCGTTCCGTTCATCATCATGACACACATTATCATTGTCATATTGCCTTGCATGATCATGTAGTTTACATCGTATTTGTGGCAAAGCCACCATGCATAATTTTTCATACATGTCACTCTTATTTCATTGCCCATCCCGGTACACCGCTGGAGGTATTCATATAGAGTCATATCTTGTTCTAGTATTGAGTTGTAATTCATGAGTTGTAAATAAATAGAAGTGTGATGATCATCATTATTAGAGCATTGTCCCCAAATAAAAAAAAGAAAGGCCAACTAAAAAAAGAAAGGCCAAATAAAAAAAGGAAAGGCCAAATAAAAAAAGGGAGGCCCAAAAAAAAGAAAATAAAAAAGAGGGGCAATGTTACTATCCTTTTCCACACTTGTGCTTCAAAGTAGCACCATGTTCTTCATATAGAGAGTCTCATATGTTGTCACTTTCATATACTAGTGGGAATTTTTCGTTATAGAACTTGGCTTGTATATTCCTATGATGGGATTCCTCAAAATGCCCTAGGTCTTCATGAGCAAGCAAGTTGGATGCACATCCACTAGTTTCTTTTGTTGAGCTTTCATATATTTATAGCTCTAGTGCATCTGTTGCATGGCAATCCCTACTCCTCATGTTGATATCAATTGATGGGCATCTCCATAGCCCGTTGATTATCCTCGTCAATGTGAGACTTTCTCTTTTCTGTCTTCTCCACACAACCTCCATCATCATATTCTATTCCACCCATAGTGCTATATCCATGGCTCACGCTCATGTATTGCGTGAAAGTTGAAAAAGTTTGAGATTATTTAAGTACGAAACAATTGCTTGGCTTGTCATCGGGGGTGTGCAAGATGGGAGAATTGTTCTGTGATGAAAATGAAGCATAGCCTAACTATATGATTTTGTAGGGATGAACTTTCTTTAGCCATGTTATTTTGAGAAGACATGATTGCTTGATTAGTATGCTTGAAGTATTACTGTTTCTTATGTCAATATGAACTTTTATTTTGAATCATTTGGATCTGAACATTCATGCCACAATAAAGAAAATTACATTGAGAATTATGCTAGGTAGCATTCCACATCAAAAATTCTGTTTTTATCATTTACTTACTCGAGGACGAGCAGGAATTAAGCTTGGGGATGCTTGATACGTCTCCAACGTATCTATAATTTTTGATCGTTCCATGCTATTATATTACCCGTTTTGGATGTTTATGGGCTTCACTTTACACTTTTATATCATTGTTGGGACTAACCTACTAACCGGAGGCCCAGCCCAAATTGCTGTTTTTTTTGCCTATTTCAGTGTTTCGAAGAAAAGGAATATCAAACGGAGTCCAAGCGGAATGAAACCTCCGGAAGCGATCTTTTTGGAACAAACGTGATCCAGAGGACTTGGAGTGGAAGTCAAGAAACAAGCGAGGCGGCCACGAGGGTGCCCGGCGTGCCCCCTACAGGTGGGCGCGCGCCCCACCCTCGTGGGCCCCTCGAGCATCCACTGACCTACTTCTTCCTCCTATATATACCCATGTACCCTGAAAACATCAGAAGCAACCACGAAAAACTATTTCCACCGCTGTAACCTTCTGTATCCATGATATCCCATCTTGGAGACTTTGCCGGCGCTCCGCCGGAGGGGGAATCGATCACGGAGGGCCTCTACATCATCTCCAAGGCCCTTCCGATGAGTTGTGAGTAGTTTACCACAGACCTTCGGGTCCATAGTTATTAGCTAGATGGCTTCTTCTCTCTTTTTGAATCTCAATACAAAGTTCTCCTTGATCTTCTTGGAGATCTATTCAATGCAACTCTTTTTGCGGTGTGTTTGTCGAGATCCGATGAATTGTGGGTTTATGATCAAGTTTATCTATGAGAAATATTTGAATCTCCTCTAAATTCTTTTATGTGTGATTAAGTTATCTTTGCAAGTCTCTTCAAATTATCAGTTTGGTTTGGCCTACTAGATTGATCTTTCTTGCAATGGGAGAAGTGCTTAGCTTTGGGTTCAATCTTACAGTGTCCTTTCCCAGTGACAGCAGGGGCAGCAAGGCACGTATTTTATTGTTGCCATTGAGGATAAAAATATGGGGTTTACATCATATTGCATGAGTTTATCCCTCTACATCATGTCATCTTTCTTAATGCGTTACTCTATTCTTTATGAACTTAATACTCTAGATGCATGCTGGATAGCGGTCGATGTGTGGAGTAATAGTAGTAGATGCAGAATCGTTTCGGTCTACTTGTCACGGACGTGATGCCTATATACATGATCATGCCTATATAATCTCATAATTATTCGCTTTTCTATCAATTGCTCGACACTAATTCGTTCACCCACCGTAATACTTATGCTATCTTGAGATAAGCCACTAGTGAAACCAATGGCCCCCGGGTCTATCTCTTATCATATAAGCTTTCAATCTACTTTTATTTGCATCTTTTACTTTTCCAATCTATATCATAAAGATACCAAAAATATTTATCTTGTCATATTATCTCTATCAGATCTCACTTTCGCAAGTGGTCGTGAAGGGATTGACAACCCCTTTATTGTGTTGGTTGCGAGTTCTTGTTTGTTTGTGTAGGTGCGTGGGACTTTTGAGGAGCCTCCTACTCAATTGATACCTTGGTTCTCAAAAACTAAGGGAAATACTTACGATACTATTGCTGCATCACCCTTTCCTCTTCCAGGAAAACCAACGCAAGCTCAAGACGTAGCACTTCTTAATGTCGATGAGCTTGCTGCGAAGAGACATCGAGAGGGAGGTAGAGACCTAGGCAAAGGCGTGCGCCAGGGTTGTCCAGGCGTCCATGGAGGTGGCGGCGAAGAGACAGAGGCCGGGGACCCCGTTGCCGAGGGAGCCCTGGATGGCAGAGAGGATCGCCTGGTCCTGCTACACCCACATACGGTGTTCCGGGTTAATGGCAGGGGCGTGTACGGTAGGGATGACCTGCGGAGGACATGGTAGCGAACCATCCACAAACCCTAGGAGAGACTGGCTGCGGAGCAGCGGTAGGACCTTGGCACCAGAATAGGTAGTTGTCCGGCGTGAGTCTGATGGTGATCAAGTTGTCAAAGTGGAACGGCCCGGCGGGCGTGATGACGCCAGCAGCAGGGGTGGCGGTCTGCGGAGCAGCGGCAGGAACCACAGCCGCGACCGATGCCGCGGGTGACGGCGCGGGAATAATCGGGATCACGGTCGCAGGTGGTGCCGTGAGTGAGGCCGCGGGTGGCTCCGCGGGCAGCGCCTCCCCCGAGGTCGCCGGGATGACGGCGAGTGTCGAGGAGGATCCAGAAGGGGCCATCGCGGGCGGCGGCAGCGGGACTGGTGCTGAGGCCGTCGCGAGCGGTGATGGCAGGATCGGCGCTGAAAATATGGAGCCGACAGCGGTGGTGCCGAAGAACTGAGGCACCAACGGAGCTAGGGGCGAGGAGGGCGGCAAGCGACGCGGGGATTGACCCGAAGCTGGCGGCGCCCGAAGCAGAAGCGGTCATGGCGCCGGCGGCAGCAGCCCTAGGGTTTAGGGTTTTGGTAGTGCGGCGGCGGGGGTTGGAGTAGAGGACCTAGGTTAGACTCGATACCATGTAAAACGTAGGTTTTGGGGAACTGGCTCAACCTCATACACACACACACACACACACACACACACACATCGAAATATGTATTTGGCAACCGTGTGGCAGATTGCAAAACTGCCACACGGTCTTATCACCCTTCGATCGTGATCCCGATCCAATCACGCCTCTTCTCTAATTTTTTTCTGCGAGCGCACCTCGCTCTCCAGATGACCCGCCCGCCTCCCTCGCCTTCATTTTCCCTCCCCCCGTCCCCAACCCGATCACGCCCTCACCGGATCTAGGTGAGACCTGAGGGTGAGCTCCACCCCCAGCCTGTGGGGCGTCGGGATCCAATCTGTGGTGTCCTTGGGACTTCACTGTCGAGCCTCCTTGTCCTTATCGTCCTTGGCAATGGCTGCCCCGGTATCCCATCTCGTCATGCCTCTAGACTCCACGTCGGTGGCTCCATCCATCGATGCGTGGGCACCAAAACCTGAGGTAACTCTCCGGCCGTGCAACTCTTACAACCAACGGTCGCAATGTACACCGTCGTCGGTCACGCCCCCGACATGCAACTTCATCGCTGCGGCATACGGCTGGCCGAGTACCTGCACATCACCCCTTTCTCCATGGATTCGCAGCGTCTCCAACCCATCTCCGGCATACTACTGCCATATTATTGCCAAAGTTAGTGCTCTGCACTGCTGCCATATTCCTTTTAGCATTTGGATACCATCTAGCGTAAGTGCATAACTGATTTGGAGTTCGCTACTGGTGATATAATACTTACACTTGACAATAGGCTAGAGCTGTTCTTTGTTGCTAATCTAGTCATGAACCATACCATGCTATATTCTGTTTTACCAAACCAACTATTATGATGATGACATTGGTTCATTATCATCTAGGCATGGAAGCATGGTACGGCTGTTGTGTGCCAATCAACAAAGCCTTGTCATCGTCGCCATTTGTTAGGTGTTATGAGATTGATATGTTAATCAAGGATTCTTCATGCTAGGTGTTACGAACCTGCTCCTAGTCATAGACAAAATATTGAGGATGGAGGAAAGTGAAAATACTGATGAAATTGAGAATGCATTGGAGGCCCTATGTCTAATTGGTACAAGTAAGTTACATTTATACGTCTTTCTAGTAATTTTCTGTTGTACTGAAACCTGCATCTTTCGGGAGTGGTCTCATTAACCATAATACTTCATTTCACTATCTGGCCTACCCTTTGTTTATCTTGCACGGTTGACAAAATAGCAACTCAAGGAGCACAGTTGTTGTTCTCCGATCGACCAAATATTGCCAAACATGTGCTAGAATGTTCTTTGATAGGAAGGGCAGAGGTAAATAGTTGGTAAATTCATTTAGTACTACTACTCTGTTGGTCATTGGCAAAGTCTCCAGAAACTATTCCTCTTAGAGTAATGCTATGAAACTTTCAGGCGGCCTTACATGCATTTTTGGAGGCATACATGATGTTGATTCACAACAAGACCAGATTAAACTGGATGATTATCAAGCAGAAGAGTGCCTGAAGCGCTTAGTCTACGCTGTAGCATCAAAGAGTTCAAAACCAAGTCCTTCAGTTAGTGCAACATAATTTCCCTAGTTTTATCTTTCTCGGAAATGAAAACCTTCCATTATTCTGTCAACAACATCCATGTTTCTCTTCCTTTGTTATCCGCAAGAAAAGAAATATTTCAGTTCTAACCTATCTCTTGGCTAGAAAATGGGCTCTCTGAAATTTATTGTTTAAGTTATAGGCATAATATATCTTATGTTGGTCTTATGGAAAATCAGATAATTTTTATGATATCCTTGTGAGCAAGATATTCTTATGAGAATCATATAATTCTTATGAACATATGACAGAAAAGAAAAACATGTAGTATTGTTAAGGGGGCTGGCACATAACAGAGCAATGGCATTACAGAAAACGAAATATGTGTGTATAAACATTGTTTTAGCTAATGATGGTAACTTTGACCCAAATAAAAAAATTGTTGAGACATTCCCCTGGTAACCTCTGTGTAAACAGCATGTTAATTTATGCACCGCAAACCTGATAACATATGAACACACACACCATGGTAACTTTGACTGGGGAAAAGTTGTCGAATTTTACCCCGGTAACTTCTATGTCCATAACATGAAAACTTAAGCTCTACAGATCTGATAACTCATGTACAAACACAATGGTAATTTTTTGACATAAGGAAAAGAGTTGGCCAAACATACTCTTGTAGTTTTTGTGTAAAAAGTCTGGTAATATACGCACCGCGGTGTTGGTAACTTACGTACAAACACCATGGTAAACTTTGATCGGAGAGTTTTTTTATTAAAAACATACCCCACTAATTTCTACGTAAATAGCATGGTAATATATGCCTTGCAAACCTAATAACTTATGTATAAACACCACGCTATCTTTTACCTAGGGAAAAAAGTTGATGAAAACACCACCTAACATCATGGTAACTTTTTTGACCCAAGAGAAAAATTGTTTGAAAACATACCTCCTAAGTTTTGCGACAATAGCATGTTAATTTACTCAACGCAATCATGATAACTTACGGATAGACACCATGATAACTTTTGAAGGGAGTGGGCAGAGTTGTTGAAAACATGCTCATGGTAAATTATGCGTAAATAGGATGGTAATATACGCACCGTAGACATGATAACTTACACATAGACACCATGGTAAATTTTGACCGGTAATATATGAACTGCATACCCGATAACTTACATACAAATACGATGCTAACTTTAACTACGGGGAAAAAATTATTGAAAAACTTACCCTCTTGATAACTTATGTGAAAATAGCACGGTAATATATGAACCACATTATCAATAATTTATATACAAACACCACGGTAACTTTGACCAAGTGGAAAAACTTGTTGAAAAACATACCCCACAGTAACTTATGTAAAAACAACACGGTAGTAACGAACCGCATACCCGATAACTTATGTACAAACATCATGGTAAATTCGACCAAGGGAAAAAAACAGTTGTTAAAAACATACCCCCGGTAGTTTATGTGAAAATAGCTTGGTAATATACGAGACGCATATCCGATAACTTACCTACAAACTCCGTGGTTGCTTTTATCGAGAAAAAAAGGTAGTTGTTCAAAAACATGACCCCCGGGTTTCTTATGTTAAAGTATCATGATAAATTTACGTATCACATATGTGGTAACTTATGTAACTCATGCGTCCGAACTTTTGAGCCGATAACTTACGTACAAACACCTTGGTAACTTTTACCAAAGACAAAAAACTACTGAAAAACATAACCCCCGATAACTTATGTGAAAGTAACAAGTTAATATACGACCGGCATACCCCATAACTTATGTACAAACACTACGATAACTTTTGACCAAGGAAAGAAAAAGTCGTTGAAAAACATAATCATGGTAACTTATGTGAAAATAGCACGATAACTTGCATACAATAGGTGCGGTAACTTATTAGCCTAGGCATGGTAACTTATGTAGCCTAGGTGTGGTAACTTTTGATTCGAAAAAAAGTCGTCGAAACATACCAACATGGGATCTAGTTTCGAAGATCTCGTCGCGACTAATCTTTTATGTGAAGATAATTTATGCATCAGACTGACGGTTTGAGCTATAAAACTTTTTGAATTTTTGAAATAAATAGAATTTAGGATGGCATTAAACTTTTTGTCCTCTAGTGCATGCATATAATTACAATGAAGAATGTGGTGGAAGGAGAGAAAATCATGCTAATACATGCATATATGTAATTATAGTGAAGTGAGGAGGTGTGTGGCAGTTTTGTTTACATGGCACACATGTGCCAAATATTATTTATATATATATATATAGGGACGGTCTATTATGCTAATATATATATAGGGACGCTCAATAGAAGCGCAATGCATCATTTTGACGACGAGCACTGCAATAGAGACTAGTGAACTTTTCGTCGGAAAAAACTGCACGCGTTGTTTTTTCGGTACTATTTTCGCTCTAATTTTTTAACCGTTTATCGGAATGAGGCGTGTAATATACCGTTGAAAAGCTATGGATTAGGCGCAACTTCGACATGTTGGACAGTTTTCGAGATTCCACACAGTTTAAGAGCAGTTTTGAAAATGGTGCGGCGGATGACGAATGGCAGCGAGCGTTTTTTTACGTTTTTTCTAAACCGCTTGTCGGAATGAAGCAAATGATACGCCGTTGGATATATATCGTCGAGGCGCATCTTTTTCATATATAAATGTTTCTCTAATTCCTTACGGTTTAAGAGCAGTTTCAAATTTACTAAATCGCGGAATTCTGTTTTTCAAGTTTTTTAAAATTTTCGATACTGTTTTCGCTCCAGTTTTTGAACCGTTTGTCAAAACGAGGCGTGTGATACGCCGTTGAAAAGCTACGAATGAGGCGCAACTTTCATATGTTGAAATATTTTTGAGATTCCTTACGGTTTTAAGTTAATTTTGAAAGTCGTGCGGCGTACGACGAGTGGCAGCGGCCGTTTTTCGCGAATTTTTTGCAAACCACTGGTTGGAATGATTGAAACGATACGCTGTTGGAAAGATATCGATGATACGCAACTCTTTCATGTAGAACACTCTCTCTAATTCTTTACGGTTTAAGAGGAATTTCGAATTTACCGAAATGCGGACACTCTGTTTTTTGCGACACCCAAATCGACGTGGATACTTCATCCGACTGAAAACCGCACTGCAACGGACGAAAAACCGCACTGCATCACACGGGTAAGAGAACTGCATGGTTTATTTTTTGTGGGACGTAAATTTTTGAAGACAAGGAAGAAACCGCACTGCTTTAGACTGAAAACCGCACTGCATCGGACGTGCAAACGACTTGCATAACTTACTTTGTCAAACATAAATTTTTCAAGACGAGGAAGTGGACTGCACTTCACACGTCGGGGCGTAAGAGAACCACAACACTACCAAAAGTGAACCTCGACACTTCGAAAAGTAAACCACATGAGATTTTATTGTTTTTTCATACTTATTATTTTTCATACGCATAGACTAGGCAAGTGGACCGCATGGACTGACCGAGAGAACTACATCTAATAAGAAACGAGCTTCTTTTCAGATATTTATCAAGTGGAAGTACTTCATTATTTTGTTCCTTTCTTAAAAAGATTCTAAATTCATCAGGACTACTTGGTCAATGTTAGTGAGTTGCATGACTGGGACGAGTCCACTGCATTTAAAATTGCATTTTTGCATCAAAAGAATGTTATCTCCCACTAACATTCTTTGAATTTTGTTAACAAACAAATGAACAGCAGAAAACAAAAACAAAGTACTGCACGACAGTGCTAACCAAACCGCACGTGCACATTTTGTTTTGCGCCTTTGTCTACGGACGCCGATGATGCTTACAGACACACATACATCCATTCGTTGTCTTACAGCCACACACATATACTGGCAGACTTGCTTTTTGAGGGCTAGCACAACACACATACACAGATGCTCGGGGGACTGCACATGCACAGACACTCGTCAGATTGCACGCGCACAAGCTCTAAACCGCATGTCAAGCGTCTCTGAGTTGGATGCCATGGTCGACGGATTGCAGGGGAAGGGATGGCACTTGCCGGACTGCACATGCATGAGCTCCGAACCGCATGGCGAGTGTCTCTGAGCTGCACGGCCATGGTCGACCGACCAGATAGGAAGAGATGGCGCTTGCCAGACTGCACACGCACGAGCCATGAACCGCATGGCGAGCATCTCCGAGCTGCACAACCACAACATCCGCATGCAGAGGATCTTGGTGCAGCAGCAGCCAGGAAGAGGTAAGGGGGTGATGGATTCATACCATACAGCCACCGAAAGTACATGTGCCAATCCTGCAAACACCCGTTGCCGAAACTGCATCATACATGCCACAAACTGCATCAGTGGAGAGGGAGAAGGTCAGCAGGGCAGCGGCCGGAATTGCAGGGGGTTGTCGGCGACGTGGTCGGCCAAATCGAGGCGGGGCTTGGGCGACGGGCACCTTGGGTGCCATAGGAGGCTCGGGGACGAGCACTCACTCTCCTCGGGCGCGAGGCAGGGGCGCAGTTACACAGGGAGGCCACCGGGGTCGGGAGAGGTGGTGGTCGCCGGCGCGACGCAGCGGCTGGGTCGGGCGCGGGAGTAGCGCTCGAGCAGGAGGGAGCCGACTCTGGTCGGTGGATGGATGGATGGAAGGGACTGGGTGGGGCAACCGATTGTGGCACGGGATTCGAGTGGGGGATGACGCAGAGAAGCACGCGAACCAGGGGAGGAGCAGAATGGTGGCAATGGCTGGATGCGGTGCTAATGGCCATGCCGGGGTGCCATGGAAACCGAGGATGAACCGCACGAGGGCGCTCGATGTACTGCTTGAGGGATCCAACATGGGGCATGGCCCGTGGGTCAGCGTGTCCAGGGAGGAAAGGGGCAGGGTGCCGGCCGGCCACGGGGAAGGCAGGATCGCCGGGATCCATGTCGATGAGAGGCGGGGAGAGGCGCCGATGCAGGGCAGCCTGCTCGATCCGGGCAACCCGATGGCCGGGGAGGTGCCATGGATGAGCCGTGGCAGAAGCACGATGGGGGCCAGTGGCGGCCGGATCCAGTGGCAGAGCTCCCTCCTCTGTCGATCTCTGCATGGAGGAGGCGGGGGAAGAAGGGGAGCGACCGACACCATTGATTGAAGGAGCACCGCAATGGTGAGGATAGGAGCAGGGAGTGAGGAAGGGAGGCGGTGGACCGGCGGTGGGTGGGAGGAGAAGAGAGCATGAGGGTCCTGATCCAGATCAGGAGAGGAGAGAGCGTGGGGGTGTGTGGGTGGAAGAAGGTGCTTTGCGGCACGCCGGTGGTGGGGCCGAGATGCGGTCCGGTTCAGGTGGACGGAGTGGTGTCCGAGTGTTAGCAGAATAAGATTAGGTGTGCAGAATAAGGTCTTAAGAGGTGTTATCATAATAGACCTATATATATATATATATATATATATATATATATATATATATATATATATATATATATATACACCAATATGGTATGGATTCACTACTAGGAAAAAGGCTATAGATGAAATGGATACTAATGGCGCACCTGACATGTGGTGCGCCACTACTATATAGCAGTGGCGCACTATGTGTTGGTGCGCCATTAGTGTGGAAGACATTAATGGCGCACCAGACACATGGTGCGCCACTAGTAACAATTTTTTTATATTTTTTTAAACATACTAATGACGCACGCAGGCATAGTGCGCCATTACTAGTTAGAAACTAGTAATGGCGCACCAACCACACAGTGCGCCACTACTGTAGTTTTTTTTAATTCTTTTTTTTGCAAAACTACTAATGGCGCACTGTGACATAGTGCGCCATTACTAAACTAGTAATGGTGCACTATGCCACGGTGTGCCATTAGTATATTTTTTATTTTTTTGCAAAACTACTAATGGCGCACCACCAACAGGTGCGCCATTAGTAACCAGGGTTACTAATGGCGCATTTGCAGGTGGTGCGCCATTAGTAACCTGGGACCAACAAGATATTTTGGACAGCCACACCTACCCACTCACTTTCCCCACTTCATTTTCTCCACCTCCTCCTCCAAGCTTGTCTCGGCTGCCTCCTCCTCCTCACCTCATTTGCACCATAGATTCATCCAAATTAAGTGGTTAAATTACCTTTTTTGATAGGTAAGTAAGGGGGAAGCTATCTTTATGTTGTTCTCCCTCCAACAATGCGCACATGCACTTTTTGTGGCCTAGCTAGATCTATGTATGTTTGTGGTGTTGTATATGTTTGTGGTGTTGCATATATGTTTGTGTTTGCAGGTACCGGTATTTGAAATGCGATAGTTGCCAATATTTTGCCGGAATGTTGATTCATTTCCGTTTCGGCGAGAATTTTGGCACTATGCATTCTTTTTGGTCCTATTTTTAGGGAAAGTCATGCCAAATTTTTTCTTGGTTCTAAAATATCGTTTTGCTGTACCCCGTAGACGACCATGGTCCGCACGATGATCGAAGGCATCGTGAATAGGTTTTTGAGCTCCGCGAAGGCCGAGATGCTTCAAAAGAACGAGACGGAGATAAGATGTCTCGAAGATGCAAGCTGAAGAGCCTTATTGCGGACCCGGATTCCGGGCAGGTGCGGGACCACCTGCTCTTGCATGGTTTCATGGATGGCTATCGGTGGCAAGGTGATGAAGATGACTATGAAGTCGTCCATGGGGGTCGAGCAAGAAATGAGGAAGGGCAGCAAGACAACCACCGCGGCTCGGGCGGGCGAGAAGACGAAGAATCTCCAGGACATGATCACGATGGTGATGCTGTACACAGTCATCATGTAGAAGATGCAGGACATGATGATGAGGAAGATGCCGGAGCAGACGAAGGGCATGATCATGAAGATGAAGATGCCGGCGGAGCAGACGATGATGGACCATCGATGGGCTGGGTGCAGGACCCTCATATTCAAGAGCTGCTTCTCAAGCAGACGGATAACGCAAGAGTTGCCACCCAAGAGAAAGCCAAGCTGGATCAACTGGAGATAGACGCGGTTACTCCATTGTATGAAGGATGCAGGCCCGAGGATACCCGCCTGAAAGTAACGCTCATGGCTCTGGAGATGAAGGTAAAACACAAAATGACCGACGCATGCTTCAACGAGAACATGTCATTCTAGCACGAACGTCTTCCCAAGGGGAACAAGTGCCCGACCAGTTTCGAGGAGGCGAAGAAAATCGTGTGTCCTCTGGATTTACGGCACGTGAAATACCATGTGTGCATGAACAATTGCATCATTTATCGGGACGAGCACACAGAGTATACCATATGTCTGGTGTGCGGCGTCACTCGATACAAGAAGAGGAAGAAAGCTCCTCGAAAAGTGGTGTGGTACTTTCCGATCACTCCTCGTCTGCAGCGGTATTTCGTGAACCTAAGGTAGCAAAGCTCCTGCGTTGGCACGCGAATAGGGAGGAGAATAAGCGAGAAGATGACGCAAATGGTCCGGAGATAAATAAAAAGGACAAGATGCTGAGTCACCCTAAGGATAGGAGCCAGTGGCAAGCGTTGAACTTAGAACACCCAGAATTTGGGAAGGATCCAAGGAACATCGTGCTGGGCGCGAGCACCGATGGAGTCAATCCGTTTGGCAGCTAGAGAAGCACACATAGCACCTGGCTTGTGTTTGTGTGGATGTAAAACCTTCCCCCCTGGTTGTGCATGAAGAGGAAGTACATTCACATGAGTATGCTAATTGAAGGGCCGAAACAACCAGGGAACGACATCAATCTGTATCTGGGGCTGCTGAAAGAGGAGCTAGACACACTGTGGAAAACGCTAGCCAATACGTGGGGCGCCGCAGAGAAAGAATATTTCCCTATGAGAGCCGCACTGCTCACAACGGTGCACGACTATCTCGGTTACGGATATCTCGCGGGGCAGGTGGTCCACGGATTTTCTGGATGCGTCAAGTGCATGGATGACACAACGTATCGCCAGCTAGATAGAGATCCCGGGTCTTCGAAAACCGTGTTCATGGGACATCGAAGGTGGCTTCGCGACGATGACCCGTGGAGGAAACGCAAGGATCTGTTCGATGGTGAAACCGAACCCCGAAGACGCCCGCGTACGAGGAGCGGCGAGGAAATAGACGAGCTGTTGAAAAATTGGAAAGATTGCCCACTGCCGAGAAAGAAGAAAAAGGCGCCAGAGCTGGGAAAGAAGCGAAAGGCGCCAGAGCCGCTGCTGAAGGTATGGAAAACGAGGTCTGTTTTCTGGGACTTGCCGTACTGGAAGATCCACCATGTGCCTCACAGCCTTGATGTCATGCATATCACGAAGAACGTGTGCGAGAGTCTGCTTGGTACCCTGCTCAACATGCCAGAGAGGACCAAAGATGGGCTGAAAGCAAGGGCAGACTTGAAATCCATGGGCATCAGGGAGGAGCTTCATGCTAATGATGATGGTGATGATGATGAGGCGAAGGAGGACACGGAAAGTCATCGCAAAGGCAAAAAGGCCAAGAAGACCGGAAATGACTACCCTCCCGCGTGCTTCACTCTAAGTCAGGAGGAGATCAATCAGTTTTTCACCTGCCTCGTAGGAGTAAAACTTCCTTACGGTTACGCGGGGAAGATAAGCACATACCTAGACCTAGCGAAGCAGAAGTTCAGCGGGATGAAGTCTCACAACTGTCACGTGCTGATGATGCAGATACTTCCAGTTGCAATCTGTGGGATCATGGACGCGCACGTCCATGAAACGCTATTTGGCCTATGCAACTTTTTCGACGTCATCTCTCGGAAGTCGGTTGGCGTGAGGCAACTCAGAAGGCTACAGGAAGAGATCGTGGTGATACTATGCGAGCTTGAGATGTACTTCCCGCCCACATTCTTCGACGTTATGGTGCATCTGCTGGTCCATATCATGGAGGATATCATCCAACTCGGGCCGACGTTCCTGCACAGCATGATGTCGTTCAAAAGGATGAATTGTGTCATCAAAGGATACGTTCGCAACATGTCACGTCCAGAGGGAAGCATAGTCAGGGGCTTTCTGACCGAAGAGTGCATCTCCTACTGCACGAATTATCTAGGCATCGAGAACCCCATTGGTCTGCCTGTCAACAGGCACCTCGGCAGGCTCGCTGGATGGGGTCACCGTGAGGGTCGTCGTGAAATGCATGTCGACTTCGAGGGTCGACTCGCCGACTTTGAAAGAGCAAACCTAGTCGCGCTACAACACATAGACGTGGTCGATCCTTGGGTGATAGAGCACAAAACCTTTATTGAGAAGACGTACAATGACCGAGGCCAACAGAGGACGGACGGAGATATAATCAAAGAGCACAACTCATGTTGCACGCGTTGGTTCAAGCAGAAGCTTCTGTCGTACCCTTTACATGAGGATTCTTCCGCGGAAGAACAACTCATATTCGCCTTGTCACAGGGCGCCGAGCACAACCTGATGACGTATGAGGCGTACGATATCAATGGCTACACATTCTACACCGAGGGAAAGGACATGAAGAGCGATGGTTATCAGAACTCCAGGGTAAACGATGGAATCCTACACCGGTAATGACAAGGACAGATACTATGGAAGGATCGAGGAGATCTGGGAGCTGAGCTACGCTGGAGAGAAGGTCCCGATGTTCCGTGTCAGATGGGCCAAGAGCGTCATAAAAGAAGACCGGTATTTCACCATGGTTATACCCGAAGCCAAATCCAAGACCGCGGGCGCAAACGTCACCGTGAAAAATGAGCCATGGGTACTGGCTTCCCAAGTGGACCAATGCTTCTTCATTACCGACCCGCCAAAGCCCAGTCCCCGCATTCATGTCTCTAACAAGGCTGTCTAAGCTAAGCGGCCATGGACCCATGGACCCGGGGAATCTGAACCATTAGGTAGAGTTTCAGCTGAAAGAAAACCAGGTCAATCTTCCGATCGCGAGTCTTTACAAGCTTGAAACAACTTAAGCACAGGTGGGCCGTTCCTTCTTTTTAAAGACCAATCATTTATTTATTTATGAGATAACGGAAGAAATGGCGAGCTATTTAAGAAGCTATTTAAGGAGGGGAAACGTGGGGAGGATGGGCTGGAACCTGAAAACGCTTGCTTGCGCCCCACCCCGGCCCTATCTTGCTCCAGCTTTACGGGGGTGATCGACGACGGCCACGCCCTCGAGAATTCGTTCATCCCTTCGCTCCGAGGATTGGTCGAGTACTTGGCCACATGCATGAGTAGGCCTGTTGTCGGTGTTGGGTTTCGTAGTAATTTCAAAAAATTTCCTACGCGCACACAGGATCATGTGATGCATAGCAACGAGAGGAGAGTGTTGTCTACGTACCCAACGCAGACCGACTGCGGAAGCAATGACACGACGTAGAGGAAGTAGTCGTACGTCTTCACGATCCAACCGATCAAGCACCGAAACTACGGCACCTCCGAGTTCGAGCACACGTTCAGCTCGATGACGATCCCCGGACTCCGATCCAGCAAAGTGTCGGGGAAGAGTTTCGTCAGCACGACGGCGTGGTGACGATCTTGATGAACTACAGCAGCAGGGCTTCGCCTAAACTCCGCTACAGTATTATCGAGGAATATGGTGGCAGGGGGCACCGCACACAGCTAAGGAATCGATCACGTGGATCAACTTGTGTCAACTTGTCTGTTTAGAGGTGCCCCTGCCTCCGTATATAAAGGAGCCAAGGGGGGAGGAGGCGCCGGCCAGGAGGAGGTGGCGCAGGAGGAGTCCTACTCCTACCGGGAGTAGGACTCCCCTCCAATCCTATTCCAACTAGGATTCCCAAGGGGGAAAGAGGGAGAGGGGTGGCCGGCCACCTCTCCTAGTCCTAATAGGACTAGGGGAAGGGGGGAGGCGCGCAGCCCCCTTGGGCTGCCCCTTTCTCCTTTCCACTAAGGCCCATGATGGCCCATATGGCTCCCGGGGGGTTCCGGTAACCTCCCGGTAACCCGGTAAAATCCCGATTTCACCCGGAACACTTCCGATGTCCAAACATAGACTTCCAATATATCAATCTTTATGTCTCGACCATTTCGAGACTCCTCGTCATGTCCGTGATCACATCCGGGACTCCGAACAACCTTCGGTACATCAAAATGCATAAACTCATAATATAACTGTCATCGTAACCTTAAGCGTGCGGACCCTACGGGTTCGAGAACAATGTAGACATGACCGAGACACGTCTCCGGTCAATAACCAATAGCGGGACCTGGATGCCCATATTGGCTCCTACATATTCTACGAAGATCTTTATCGGTCAGACCGCATAACAACATACGTTGTTCCCTTTGTCATCGGTATGTTACTTGCCCGAGATTCGATCGTCGGTATCCAATACCTAGTTCAATCTCGTTACTGGCAAGTCTCTTTACTCGTTCCGTAATACATCATCTCACAACTAACATATTAGTTGTAATGCTTGCAAGGCTTATGTGATGTGTATTACCGAGAGGGCCCAGAGATACCTCTCCGACAATCGGAGTGACAAATCCTAATCTCGAAATACGCCAACCCAACATCGACCATTGGAGACACCTGTAGTACTCCTTTATAATCACCCAGTTACGTTGTGACGTTTGGTAGTACCCAAAGTGTTCCTCCGGTAAACGGGAGTTGCATAATCTCATAGTCATAGGAACATGTATAAGTCATGAAGAAAGCAATAGCAACATACTAAACGATCGGGTGCTAAGCTAATGGAATGGGTCATGTCAATCAGATCATTCTACTAATGATGTGACCTCGTTAATCAAATAACAACTCATTGTTCATGGTTAGGAAACTTAACCATCTTTGATTAACGAGCTAGTCAAGTAGAGGCATACTAGTGACACTCTGTTTGTCTATGTATTCACACATGTATTATGTTTCCGGTAAATACAATTCTAGCATGAATAATAAACATTTATCATGATTATAAGGAAATAAATAATAACTTTATTATTGCCTCTAGGGCATATTTCCTTCAGTCTCCCACTTGCACTAGAGTCAATAATCTAGATTACACTGTAATGAATCTTACACCCATGGAGCTTTGGTGCTGATCATGTTTTGCTCGTGGAAGAGGCTTAGTCAACGGGTCTGCAACATTCAGATCCGTATGTATCTTGCAAATCTCTATGTCTCCCACCTGGACTAGATCCCGGATGGAGTTGAAGCGTCTCTTGATGTGTTTGGTCCTTTTGTGAAATCTGGATTCCTTTGCCAAGGCAATTGCACCAGTATTGTCACAAAAGATTTTCATTGGACCCGATGCACTAGGTATGACACCTAGATCGGATATGAACTCCTTCATCCAGACTCCTTCATTTGCTGCTTCCGAAGCAGCTATGTATTCCGCTTCACATGTAGATCCCGCTACAACGCTTTGTTTGGAACTGCACCAACTGACAGCTCCACCGTTTAATGTAAACACGTATCCGGTTTGCGATTTAGAATCGTCCGGATCAGTGTCAAAGCTTGCATCAACGTAACCTTTTACGATGAGCTCTTTGTCACTTCCATATACGAGAAACATATCCTTAGTCCTTTTCAGGTATTTCAGGATGTTCTTGACCGCTGTCCAGTGATCCATTCCTGGATTACTTTGGTACCTCCCTGCTAAACTTATAGCAAGGCACACATCAGGTCTGGTACACAGCATTGCATACATGATAGAGCCTATGGCTGATGCATAGGGAACATCTTTCATATTCTCTCTATCTTCTGCAGTGGTCGGGCATTGAGTCTTACTCAATTTCACACCTTGTAACACAGGCAAGAACCCTTTCTTTGCTTGATCCATTTTGAATTTCTTCAAAATTTTGTCAAGGTATGTGCTTTGTGAAAGTCCAATTAAGCGTCTTGATCTATCTCTATAGATCTTAATGCCTAATATGTAAGCAGCTTCACCGAGGTCTTTCATTGAAAAACTTTTATTCAAGTATCCCTTTATGCTATCCAGAAATTCTATATCATTTCCAATCAGTAATATGTCATCCACATATAATATCAGAAATGCTACAGAGCTCCCACTCACTTTCTTGTAAATACAGGCTTCTCCGAAAGTCTGTATAAAACCAAATGCTTTGATCACACTATCAAAACGTTTATTCCAACTCCGAGAGGCTTGCACCAGTCCATAAATGGATCGCTGGAGCTTGCACACTTTGTTAGCTCCCTTTGGATCGACAAAACCTTCTGGTTGCATCATATACAACTCTTCTTCCAGAAATCCATTTAGGAATGCAGTTTTGACATCCATTTGCCAAATTTCATAATCATAAAATGCGGCAATTGCTAACATGATTCGGACGGACTTAAGCATCGCTACGGGTGAGAAGGTCTCATCGTAGTCAATTCCTTGAACTTGCCGAAAACCTTTTGCGACAAGTCGAGCTTTGTAGACAGTAACATTACCATCAGCGTCAGTCTTCTTCTTAAAAATCCATTTATTCTCAATTGCTTGCCGATCATCGGGCAAGTCAACCAAAGTCCATACTTTGTTCTCATACATGGATCCCATCTCAGATTTCATGGCTTCAAGCCACTTTACGGAATCTGGGCTCACCATCGCTTCTTCATAGTTCGTAGGTTCATCATGATCTAGTAGCATGACCTCCAGAACAGGATTACCGTACCACTCTGGTGCGGATCTTACTCTGGTTGATCTACGCGGTTCAGTAGTATCTTGATCTGAAGTTTCATGATCATTATCATTGGCTTCCTCACTAACTGGTGTAGGTGTCACTGAAACAGTTTTCTGTGATGAACTACTTTCCAGTAAGGGAGCAGGTACAGTTACCTCGTCAAGTTCTACTTTCCTCCCACTCACTTCTTTCGAGAGAAACTCCTTCTCTAGAAATGATCCATTCTTAGCAACGAATGTTTTGCCTTCGGATCTGTGATAGAAGGTGTACCCAACAGTTTCCTTTGGGTATCCTATGAAGACACATTTCTCCGATTTGGGTTCGAGCTTATCAGGTTGAAGCTTTTTCACATAAGCATCGCAGCCCCAAACTTTAAGAAACGACAACTTTGGTTTCTTGCCAAACCACAGTTCATAAGGCGTTGTCTCAACGGATTTTGATGGTGCCCTATTTAACGTGAATGCGGCCGTCTCTAAAGCATATCCCCAAAATGATAGCGGTAAATCAGTAAGAGACATCATAGATCGCACCATATCTAGTAAAGTACGATTACGACGTTCGGACACACCATTACGCTGTGGTGTTCCGGGTGGCGTGAGTTGCGAAACTATTCCACAGTTTTTCAAATGTACGCCAAACTCGTAACTCAAATATTCTCCTCCACGATCAGATCGTAGAAACTTTATTTTCTTGTTACGATGATTTTCAACTTCACTCTGAAATTCTTTGAACTTTTCAAATGTTTCAGACTTATGTTTCATTAAGTAAATATACCCATATCTGCTTAAATCATCTGTGAAGGTGAGAAAATAACGATATCCGCCACGAGCCTCAATATTCATCGGGCCAC
The DNA here is from genome assembly GCF_018294505.1 of Triticum aestivum. Classification (NCBI taxonomy): domain Eukaryota; kingdom Viridiplantae; phylum Streptophyta; class Magnoliopsida; order Poales; family Poaceae; genus Triticum; species Triticum aestivum. The sequence goes on along the minus strand of NC_057807.1, from coordinate 330,087,069 downwards.
ATACATCGGTATGTATGATTTCCAACAAATCTGTTGCTCTCTCCATAGTACCGGAGAACGGTGTTTTAGTCATCTTGCCCAAGAGGCACGGTTCGCAAGTACCAAGTGATTCATAATCAAGTGGTTCCAAAAGTCCATCGGTATGGAGTTTCTTCATGCGCTTTATACCGATATGACCTAAACGACAGTGCCACAAATAAGTTGCACTTTCATTATCAACTCTGCATCTTTTGGCTTCAACATTATGAATATGTGTATTACTACTATCGAGATTTAATAAAAATAGACCACTCTTCAAGGGTGCATGACCATAAAAGATATTACTCATATAAATAGAACAACCATTATTCTCTGATTTAAATGAATAACCGTCTCGCATTAAACAAGATCCAGATATAATGTTCATGCTCAACGCTGGCACCAAATAACAATTACTTAGGTCTAATATTAATCCCGAAGGTAGATGTAGAGGTAGCGTGCCGACTGCGATCACATCGACTTTGGAACCGTTTCCCACGCGCATCGTCACCTCGTCCTTTGCCAGTGCCCGCTTATTCTGTAGTCCCTGTTTCGAGTTGCAAATATTAGCAACAGAACCAGTATCAAATACCCAGGTGCTACTGCGAGCTCTAGTAAGGTACACATCAATAACATGTATATCACATATACCTTTGTTCACCTTGCCATCCTTCTTATCCGCCAAATACTTGGGGCAGTTCCGCTTCCAGTGACCAGTCTGCTTGCAGTAGAAGCACTCAGTTTCAGGCTTAGGTCCAGACTTAGGTTTCTTCTCTTGAGCAGCAACTTGTTTGCCGTTCTTCTTGAAGTTCCCCTTTTTCTTCCCTTTGCCCTTTTTCTTGAAACTAGTGGTCTTGTTAACCATCAACACTTGATGCTCCTTCTTGATTTCTACCTCCGCAGCTTTCAGCATTGCGAAGAGCTCGGGAATAGTCTTGTTCATCCCTTGCATATTATAGTTCATTACGAAGCTCTTGTAGCTTGGTGGCAGTGATTGGAGAATTCTGTCGATGACGCAATCATCCGGAAGATTAACTCCCAATTGAATCAAGTGATTATTATACCCAGACATTTTGAGTATATGCTCACTGACAGAACTGTTCTCCTCCATCTTGCAGCTATAGAACTTATTGGAGACTTCATATCTCTCAATCCGGGCATTTGCTTGAAATATTAACTTCAACTCCTGGAACATCTCATATGCTCCATGACGTTCAAAACGTCGTTGAAGTCCCGATTCTAAGCCGTAAAGCATGGCACACTGAACTATCGAGTAGTCATCAGCTTTGCTCTGCCAGACGTTCATAACATCTGGCGTTGCTCCAGCAGCAGGCCTGGCACCCAGCGGTGCTTCCAGGACGTAATTCTTCTGTGCAGCAATGAGGATAATCCTCAAGTTACGGACCCAGTCCGTGTAATTGCTACCATCATCTTTCAACTTTGCTTTCTCAAGGAACGCATTAAAATTCAACGGAACAACAGCACGAGCCATCTATCTACAATCAACATAAACAAGCAAGATACTATCAGGTACTAAGTTCATGATAAATTTAAGTTCAATTAATCATATTACTTAAGAACTCCCACTTAGATAGACATCCCTCTAATCCTCTAAGTGATTACGTGATCCAAATCAACTAAACCATAACCGATCATCACGTGAGATGGAGTAGTTTTCAATGGTGAACATCGTTATGTTGATCATATCTACTATATGATTCACGCTCGACCTTTCGGTCTCCGTGTTCCGAGGCCATATCTGCATATGCTAGGCTCGTCAAGTTTAACCTGAGTATTCTGCGTGTGCAAAAACTGGCTTGCACCCGTTGTAGATGGACGTAGAGCTTATCACACCCGATCATCACGTGGTGTCTGGGCACGACGAACTTTGGCAACGGTGCATACTCAGGGAGAACACTTCTTGATAATTTAATGAGAGATCATCTTATAATGCTACCGTCAATCAAAGCAAGATAAGATGCATAAAAAGATAAACATCACATGCAATCAATATAAGTGATATGATATGGCCATCATCATCTCGTGCTTGTGATCTCCATCTCCGAAGCACCGTCATGATCACCATCGTCACCGGCGCGACACCTTGATCTCCATCGTAGCATCGTTGTCGTCCCGCCAATCTTATGCTTCCACGACTATCACTACCGTTTAGTAATAAAGTAAAGCATTACATCGCGATTGCATTGCATACAATAAAGCGACAACCATATGGCTCCTGCCAGTTGTCGATAACTCGGTTACAAAACATGATCATCTCATACAATAAAATTCAGCATCATGCCTTGACCATATCACATCACAACATGCCCTGCAAAAACAAGTTAGACGTCCTCTACTTTGTTGTTGCATGTTTTACGTGGCTGCTACGGGCTTAAGTAAGAACCAATCTCACCTACGCATCAAAACCACAACGATAGTTTGTCAAATAGACTCCGTTTTAACCTTCGCAAGGACCGGGCGTAGCCATACTTGGTTCAACTAAAGTTGGAGAGGCAGTCGCCCGCAAGCCATCTCTGTGCAAAGCACGTCGAGGGAACCGGTCTCGCGTAAGCGTACGCGTAAGGTTGGTCCGGGTCGTCTCGTCCAACAATACCGCCGAACCAAAATATGACATGCTGGTAGGCAGTATGACTTGTATCGTCCACAACTCACTTGTGTTCTACTCGTGCATATAACATCAACATCAATAACCAGGCTCTGATACCACTGTTGGGTTTTGTAGTAATTTCAAAAATTTTCCTACGCGCACACAGGATCATGTGATGCATAGCAACGAGAGGAGAGTGTTGTCTACGTACCCAACGCAGACCGACTGCGGAAGCAATGACACGACGTAGAGGAAGTAGTCGTACGTCTTCACGATCCAACCGATCAAGCACCGAAACTACGGCACCTCCGAGTTCGAGCACACGTTCAGCTCGATGACGATCCCCGGACTCCGATCCAGCAAAGTGTCGGGGAAGAGTTTCGTCAGCACGACAGCGTGGTGACGATCTTGATGAACTACAGCAGCAGGGCTTCGCCTAAACTCCGCTACAGTATTATCGAGGAATATGGTGGCAGGGGGCACCGCACACGGCTAAGGAATCGATCACGTGGATCAACTTGTGTCAACTTGTCTGTTTAGAGGTGCCCCTGCCTCCGTATATAAAGGAGCCAAGGGGGGAGGAGGCGCCGGCCAGGAGGAGGTGGCGCAGGAGGAGTCCTACTCCTACCGGGAGTAGGACTCCCCTCCAATCCTATTCCAACTAGGATTCCCAAGGGGGAAAGAGGGAGAGGGGTGGCCGGCCACCTCTCCTAGTCCTAATAGGACTAGGGGAAGGGGGAGGCGCGCAGCCCCCTTGGGCTGCCCCTTTCTCCTTTCCACTAAGGCCCATGATGGCCCATATGGCTCCCGGGGGTTCCGGTAACCTCCCGGTAACCCGGTAAAATCCCGATTTCACCCGGAACACTTCCGATGTCCAAACATAGACTTCCAATATATCAATCTTTATGTCTCGACCATTTCGAGACTCCTCGTCATGTCCGTGATCACATCCGGGACTCCGAACAACCTTCGGTACATCAAAATGCATAAACTCATAATATAACTGTCATCGTAACCTTAAGCGTGCGGACCCTACGGGTTCGAGAACAATGTAGACATGACCGAGACACGTCTCCGGTCAATAACCAATAGCGGGACCTGGATGCCCATATTGGCTCCTACATATTCTACGAAGATCTTTATCGGTCAGACCGCATAACAACATACGTTGTTCCCTTTGTCATCGGTATGTTACTTGCCCGAGATTCGATCGTCGGTATCCAATACCTAGTTCAATCTCGTTACTGGCAAGTCTCTTTACTCGTTCCGTAATACATCATCTCACAACTAACATATTAGTTGTAATGCTTGCAAGGCTTATGTGATGTGTATTACCGAGAGGGCCCAGAGATACCTCTCCGACAATCGGAGTGACAAATCCTAATCTCGAAATACGCCAACCCAACATCGACCATTGGAGACACCTGTAGTACTCCTTTATAATCACCCAGTTACGTTGTGACGTTTGGTAGTACCCAAAGTGTTCCTCCGGTAAACGGGAGTTGCATAATCTCATAGTCATAGGAACATGTATAAGTCATGAAGAAAGCAATAGCAACATACTAAACGATCGGGTGCTAAGCTAATGGAATGGGTCATGTCAATCAAATCATTCTACTAATGATGTGACCTCGTTAATCAAATAACAACTCATTGTTCATGGTTAGGAAACTTAACCATCTTTGATTAACGAGCTAGTCAAGTAGAGGCATACTAGTGACACTCTGTTTGTCTATGTATTCACACATGTATTATGTTTCCGGTAAATACAATTCTAGCATGAATAATAAACATTTATCATGATTATAAGGAAATAAATAATAACTTTATTATTGCCTCTAGGGCATATTTCCTTCAGTCGGGATGTCCCATTAAAAAGGCAGGTCCCATATTTGAAATACAAAAATAAGATCAGATAGCGCATGTATTCGGAGTTTCCCTGGGGTTGGTAAAGCGAAATGGGGGCCACCCTAGCCCATTGAGTGCAGCCGTTGCACTTTTTTTATTAAATGAAATAGTTCGTTTTCTCGCTCTTAACTCGAAAGTACTAACTAAATAGGGGCACGGAGAAATAAAGAAGTGTGGGGGAGAAGCAGCCGAGCTCTTCCTGAGCTAGCTTAAGCATATCTCGAGCGAGTGAGTTTCCCTCCATCAAGTTCTAAGCGATCAAATAAGGTCCTTGCTCTCAAGCCAATGCCAATACCAATAGAGAGGGTCTAAACGCCTTTGGGGTTGTTACGGAATCGGTTCTTCAAGAAGGAGCTCTTAGTACGGTGGATGCATCGAATGCAAGCTGTAAGGAAGAATAATTCTCTTAGCAGACAGGAATGAAATTCAATTAGTCCCACACTTCCCGCAGGAATCGAAGAGGCACAGGCTTACCTGGTTGACCGCCCACATTCATTCATTGTTCGTTCTGTTGTGCGGAGCCCACTTGGCAGGCGGCAGGAGCAGCGGGCAAGTGCTTGCTTGGTAGGCCAACAGCCTTGTGAACCGGGCGGGGCACTCGGTGAAAGGGGGGCACGCTGAGCAAGTACGCAAAATTGGCCCTGCGGAGCTTTCAAAAAGAAAAGCAAGGACCACTACGGGAGGTCGAACCACGGACCGGAGGTAGTAGAACGTGATCTGGCTGAATGGTGAAAGCGCCCACCAACCTAGAAAGGCAAAATGGGTCAAAAAGTAGGTTCGATTCCTGCCGGATGCACTGCCTCTTAAAGACAGAAACAGAGGAGGGAAAGCGAAAGAGAAGGCTTGAAAAGGAGCTTACTTTTCCCGCTAATGCTACTTCCGCTATCTCGTAAGGAGGATACGACTCATAAACCTCCCTTGGTATTTGGGTAGGGAGAAAGATAGTGTTGTCGTGAGGAGAGGCAAAAGGAAGATCATCGGAATGGATGGAGTCGCCAATGAGCAAGACTTCGACAAGTCCGGCGACCCAAAGATGGAAGATGACGACGACGATGAAGTATCAGCATACACCACAAGAAGAAGCAGGACTACCCTACCTAAAGGACGTTCGTTCAAGAGAAGAACTCCATTTACGAAAAATAAGGGCAAGAAGATTGTGAACAGATAGCTAGCTAAGATCGATTGTATTTAAATTGTAGCCTTCATTTCTCGATTGTATTTCATGGGCACTTTAATTTTGAACTCATGAATATTTTTAAATTTCATGGACACTCGATCTCGATCCCCCTCCATCTCGATCGCTATCCCACCTCGCCAGATTCGGTCCCCCTCGCCGCCGAGCACCCCCCGCACCCTCTCCCCCGCTCCACCGGCCGCCGCCGCCGACCCCCCGCACCGTCCCCCGCTTCATCGCCACCGACGACCCCCCGCACCCTTTCCCCGCTCCATCGCCTCCGAGCACTCCCCGCACCCTCTCTCCCGCTCCACCGGCCGCCGGCGCCGACCCCCTGCACCCTTCCCCGCTCCACTGCCGCCGCCGACCCACCGCACTCTCCCCTGCTCCACCACCGCCGAGCACCCCCCGCACCCTCTCCCCCGCTCCACTGGCCATCGCCGCCGACCCCCCGCACCCTCCCCCGCTCCACCACCGCCACCGACCCACCGCACCCTCCCCCGCTCCACCGCTGCCGACGACCCACCGCACCCTCCCCGGCCCGCTCCACCGTCACAAATGAATGCAACTAAAATTGCAAAAAAAAACAAATTTGATTATATTTTCAAATAAAAAATTTGATGATATTTTCAAATAATAAATTTGATGATATTATTTCATATTCATAAATATTTTCAAATAACAAATTTGATAATATTTTAAAAAAAATTATTACTGTTTTTATAAAAAATTATTACTGTTTCATATTCATATTCATTTTCTTAAAAATTATTAGATGCAACAAAAAAAAATAATAATAAAATTACTTATGGCGCACCTCTGGCTGGTGCGCCATTGCTATATAAAAAAAGATTACTAATGGCGCACCTCTGCCTGGTGCGCCATTGCTATATAAAAAAGATTACTAATGGCGCACCGGCGGGGGGTGCGCCATTGCTATCTAAAAAAATATACTAATGGCGCACCGCTGCGGGGTGCGCCATTAGTAAGCTTTCCCCCACACTAAATCCCCGATCTCTCACATTTCTCTCTAATCTCTCCTCCTGCCTCATCTCACCCGCGCCCGACCACCACCGACCACCACCGCCCCCGTGCTCACCGTCCCGGGCCGTGCTCGCTGCCCCCCCCCCCCCCCCCGTGCTCGCCGCCTCCCTCACCGTCCCCTCTTTGCTCGCGGCCGGGTTCGCCACCTCGCGTCTGGCCTCCCTCGCGCTCTGCGGCTTCCTCATCTTCCTCAACGTCTTCGCCTTCCTCCTCGTCGTCGGCACCGAGCATGTGATGCAGCACCGTACGCCCCCCGACCCTCCCACCCCTCCTCCTCCCCTTGCCCCCCGCCTGCGCCGGGGCTGACGGCACCTTCTCTGTCTCGCAGGGCAAGGTGCTGCCGGACGAGTACGACGAGCGCTCCTGCTGCATCTACGACACCGACGCCTCCACCGTCTACGGTGTCTGCGCCTTCTTCATGCTCCTCCTCATGCAACTGCTGGTCTCCGGCGTCACCCGCTGCCTCTGCTTCGCCGTCTTCGCCGTCTCCTGGTGCGCCTCGCTCAAACCCTAGATTCGACTCCATTCGTGCTCTATTCGTCGGGTGTACGGAGAGATTTGCTTCTCTTTCTTCAGAACTAGTACTATGACTTGGGAGTATAAAATTGTTTTTCTTGTGAGCACTGAATATTTTAGAATGCACCATGATAATACACCCACTGAAAGTGAAATCACTCGCTGCCTGTTCCCCTCTGCGTATCAAGCTTGGTCTGTAACAGAGAGAATCTAAAGCATCATACATTTGAAACTAGATACCGTAGATGCATATACATCTTGTACTTAATCTGCCAAGACTCTGGTCTCTTAAGATTTGGCGAAACAAAGATGTATACTTTTTTCTTCACAAAGATGTATCTCACTACAAGCAATTTGTTTTGCATCTATATTTGACTGAGAAAATACCCTGTCCTGTCTAGTTAAAAACCTGCAATGTAAGTCATTTTTGGTGCTGTCAATACTGGCTTAGTTGTTACATATCCATATGGATCTTCAGTCTGTAGCCAGGTGATAGAAATAGGATCCTTGAAACCTACAGTTTTTAGTAGATTCATACGACCGTGCGAAGTCTCCTTACTTTTTACAATGCTTTGCATATTTCCATGTGCAGTTTAAATTTTGTTATTGCATGATGCTTCGTATGAAATGGTCTGAATTTTGTTCTGTATGTGGATGCAGCGGTACGGACCAGTGATTTCCACCATCCCGCAACAGTTGTCCAGGTTCTAGTAAGCATTGTGCTAAAAAAGTGCTATAAGCATTGTGTATTTATATATATAATAGTAACACTGCACAGTATCAAGTACTAAAAGCATTTGTGTGTAATTGGGTATTTATTAGTATCTTCAACTACTGAAATTTGCTATACATTCCATGCAACTCAAGCAATGAAGTGTAGTGCGTGATTCTTGCTTTGAGTGCTAATGGGATTCTAACAAGTCCCTGCATATTATCTGATGGTATTTGTGCCGACAAAATGTGCAAAATATCTGTAGATGTAAGAGAGGTGGCTCTAGTGTTGATTATATCTAGGAGAAATGCTCTACCGCGTCGATTATATCTAGTGTTGATTATATCATTTTTTTAAAGTAGTTGGATGAAAATAGTAGGTGCCATGTCGATTTGTTCAGTCCTTGGATGAAACAGTTTTTCTTTCTACAGTTAACTGAAAATGTTCAGTGTTCCAATACTGTAGAGAAACTATAGTGCCTGTTATTCAGTTATGACACCTTCACTAAAACTGTAGTGTTTGCTAAAACTGAGATGTAAACTAAAGGAGTTTGTGATTTAAGCATTTAAAACTGAGATAGGACACCACATAACCTTTTTCTTTTCTTTTCTTTGCGAAATAATTCTAGTATTACTCAACCATGTCAATTTGCAGAGTATAAGGTTAGCATAGAAGACAAGTATCATAATAGCATAGAACACAACCAGGTCAATTTGCTGTATATAGCCAAGACAAGTAGCATCTGTTCTTAAGCATAGTATAAGGATAGCATAGAAGAAATAGACAGGGTAGCACCCAACTGAACATCTGCTTCTGCAGAACACTGCACTCCACTTACACATGGTAACTTTCTGCAAATAGGACACCACACCCACAAGCACATGGGCTAGTATCATTAGCAGTGCTGCTGTAAGTATATATAACAGCAGTAACCTGTAACAACAAGTATAAGTAGCTATTACCCAAAGGTCAGCCAAACCAATGGGAATAGACAGAATTAAGTAACCAACTCCAGGAACTAGAGTAGCATATTCAATTTTGTATACCAGCAGGTCAATGGCCAACAGTATCTCTGTAGATTGCATATACAGATTTCTTGAACAGTGCTATTAATTACAAATAGAGCAATGTTGGAAATGAAACAAAAGGAATTGGAAAACCAGAAAGATAGGCATTTTGTTGTAAGTAAGCTAAGATAAAAAAGTGTTTACTTTAAGTAATTATTTACAACAAGCATTTCTCCTTTCCCTGTATGTTGTGATGTGCTGTCATAGGTGTTGTGCTGTCAAAAACTATATGTATTGTGTTGTGCTGTAATTATTGTGTTGTGCTGTGCTGACAAGGAATTGGAAAACCAGAAAGATAGGCATTCATAGGTGCTGTGCTGTCAAAAACTGTATGTGCAATCTCTAGAACAATTATGCTTATGTGAAAATTGTATGTGCAATCTCCAAATGTATCATCATAATGTAGGTGCTGTGTTGTGTGATTCTTCATGCTGAGAACTTCAGCTTTTTCAACTTGCAGGACTATATGTTCATTGGTACTACTTGTGATGCTGCTACTGTACTACTTGGGAATTTTGTCAACTTGTGATGCTGCTGCTGTACCCCGAGAGGCCCTTGAGTTTGCCGGAATGTCGATTAACTTCCGTTCTGGCAAATTCGGGTACTCCATATGTCCTATTTTCAGCAAAGGTCATGCTAAAATTTTCCGTGAATTTTAGCATGACTTTGCTAAAAATAGGACATATGGGGTACTTGCAACTAATGCATGGGCCGGGGTATCTTAGTACTTAATTAAGTAGGATCAACTACCCCTTTATTCTTGCTACATTAAACCATAGGTGGCAATAGAGCCAAGTGATTAGGCCCAACTTAGAATTCTCCTTAGCATCGATAAACCCTAGATGATAAACCCAACATAGGTGGCAATAGAGCCAAGTGATTAGTGCCAAGTGATTAGGCCCAACCTAGGGTGCCTCGGCATCGATAAACCCTAAATGATGAAAACTTAACTTAGCATTTAGGGTGCCTGGGCGTCGACAAACCCTAAATGATAAAACCTTGGCTTTTAGGGTGCCTCGGTGTCGATGAGAACCTAAATGATGTACGCTTAGGCTTTTAGGGTGCCTCGGCGTTGACAGACCCTAAATGATAAAAGCTTAGCCTTTAGGATGCCTCGGTGTCGACAAACCCTAAATGATGAGACCATGATCTTGTTCCTTGACAATAACCAACTTTTTGACCAAACTTTTTTCCTATTTAGAGCGAAACATGGCCCACAACAATGAGGCCGGCGGTTCGGGCAGCAAGCAATTCTGGGAGCTGTCCCAGGAGATGGAGGAAGAACCTCACCGCTATGAGGACACTGCGGAAGACACCGATCCTGACTACACAAACCCTAGTGGCGTCGGGGATGAAACCACTGATGGTGCTGCCGAGGATGCCACCACTGATGATGGCGGCGCACGCATAGATGGCAGCCAACCGAAGAGGCAACGAAAGGACCGGCTCCCGAGCGTGCTCGGCACCGTCAAGGAGGAATTTACTGAAGTGAACTCCGACGGGCATCCAACGGCGCCCAAAGAAGTAGTCAAGGGGTACTCGGTTCAGCTCGGGTGCATTCTCCGGAGCACCGTCTCGATCAACACCGAGAACCTAAGGCATAAGGACCGAGGGAATTTGCGTAGCCTCCTCTTCACGAAGCTGCACGAATGATACAAGTTCCCCGCTGACTTTGCAAACACACGCCTATCAGGGAATAAAGTGAACAGTGCCGCCCTCACGAGGATGAGCACGGCCCTGTCTACTTGGAGAAGCACGGTGAAGGCAATGATTGAAAAAGGTGATAGTTATGAGAAGATCAAGGCGAAATATCCTTTGATCAATGAAGATGACTACAAGGAGTTCAAGATCAAGTGCGAGAGCAGCGCAACCTCCGAATCAAGTCAGTGGGGGAAAGAATGCGGCAGTTGAACTTAGGGGTCCACCAACTCGGTCCCGGCGGTTATAGAGTGGCGGAGCCTATATGGGACAAGGAGGACGCGGAGCATGCCGAGCAAGGCCTACCGCCCCGCTTCGAGAAATACTGTGACAAGCAGACCAGGAACTTTCTCAGGGCCCGGTACAAGGAGGACCCCGTAACAAAGGAGCTTACCACGGATCTGAAGACCAGGGCGCTTGAGCTTGTTCTGGTAAGGAATACACCCCCGCGTAATTAGCTCCATATGGTTGCATTCTAATTAATCCCCAATATTTCTAAATGGTTCACGTTCCTTCCGCGGGACACTGAAAGCAGTAGCGCGGGGTCATCTCAGAGCTCCCCTTTCGACACCCCTTTAAATAGGGTGTTGAACATAATGAAAAATAAGGATAAGCTCAGTAAGCCGTCGTCAGCTGGTCGTGTGGCCGGCAAAGGCTTGTCCACAAAATGGTCGTCATACTATACTGCTGGTGGGCGAAAGGAGAAAAAGACCAGTTCGGAAAGCCAGTCGCGCGAGGTTGAAGCACTCAAGGCACAAGTGGCGCGGATTCCGAAGATTGTCCAAGAGCAAGTGCAACAACAACTGGGAACGACGCTCACTGAAATGGTGCCTACGTTGATTCATGGGCTGACGACGTGGATTGCGGGCGGCCAACAGGGGCCTCCCCTGGTTCCCAGCTTCACGGCCAGCAACTCGCACAACACGCAGGCGGCGCCATTGGTGTCTCCGACGGAGGCAGTATTCGTGTCTCCGGCGCCGGCACGGGCATTGGAGCTTAATACACCAGGTGTATGCCGGCCGGCACCTTGCCAGCAAGCGGCTCCTCCGTCAGTTGCACGCCCGCCATTGGCGGTGCCTCGACATTAGCCGAGCTCGACGGCATCACGATAACTAAGCCTCTCGGCCGATGACTTCATCTCCTTGCCTTTGACTGGGCATCCCTGACGCCCTACATGTTTTTGCAGGGCGCCGCCGACGTTCCTTGCACTCTCCTGCACTTCATAGGCGGCGAGTTGGTCAATGTCGCCAAGGGCAGAATCGTTCAACCGAGCAACCGCGTGTTCCACAGTAATCCGATGCCACCCACCTTGTATAGGGTTGAACTGGTTCGGGTGCTGCCAGGCCGCGACGAGGTGTTACCTCTGATTCGACCCGCTGGGGCCGACAAAGACGATGTGATGACCCTCAGCGCCTGCGTAAGCTGGCCCCTGCTTTGGCCGAAGAGCCAGATTCATTCGGGGGCGGGGACACCACCCCACAGACAAGACCACCAGTCGTGCCGGCGCCAAGCCATGGCAAGAAGGCCGCACCACTACCAGACATGCCGGGCATCCCTATGGCACAGGATCCGGACATGCATATGGCACAGGATCCGGACGACGACAATGGTACATTTACCAACGTCGATAAGTACTTTGCCGAACATGGGTACGGTGACGAGTTCTACGGGCCTCCTTCTCAAGAACCCAACCAAGACGACCGTGATCTAGCTGTTACGGCGGAGAAACCCAATTGCAACATGCGTCGTCTGGCGTTCAGTTCTCAGGAGACGCCTCCAGCTGCCGCCTTCATCGAGCCTCAGATAGCTGAGGTGCGAAATATTATCAGCCCCAACACGCTCAAGAAGGCGGTCTGTGAGCAGAACTCGGTCCCATTACAGCAGATCAAGAAGAAGGGATGGAAACAAAAGACTAACAAGGGCGCTGGTGCGAGCCAGCCGGCACCGAGTACGATCCGTGCTCAGGACGGCCACCTTCACCTAAGGATATCTCGAGGAGGGTGCATGTGGCGGGTAGGGCGATGCTACCGACAAATATGCTCAATGCTGCAACTGGTGCTATGCGGAGTCTGCATGACAGTGTTCTTTCTTTGGAGAAGCGGCGTCTCTCCCAGAATGATGTGGCATACCCGGTTTTCGTGGCGAAGATGCCAGAGGGCAATGGCTTTGTGGATGGCGCCATCGAGGGTACGATCGTCCTGCGGTTTGATGACATCTTTGCTATGTTTAACCTTCATCCGCTGCACTACACCTTCGTTCGGCTGTTTTCGCTGAGTATGGAGATGCGGATCATTCGAGACAAGACCCCAGACATCATGATAGTCGACCCCTTCTACATGTGTGCCAAGATCTTGGGCAACGCTGGGGACCGGCACGTCGCGAGTTCACACCTCGAAGGCGTAATTCTGGCAAACCCAGATAAGGATAACTTCCTCGTGCCTTACTTTCCCGAGTAAGTCATCCCCTCACCGCCCCGTAAAATATGATTTCTTAGATTTTGATCGTTCTTTTTTTTAACATTCCGTGTTCTGTGCAGTGACACACATTGCACACTCATCCTCTTAAGCCCGAAATATTCCATGGCCACATATTTCGACCCGGACCGTGACTCCAAGATAGACTACACAAATATTAAGAAAGTTCTTGATGATGCTCTCCCCGGCTACGCCACATCTGGAGGCACCTTTAAAAGGCCAGTTCGTAGGTACGGCAGGCACGTGTTCACCCATAATACGACGTTCCCCTACGTCAAGCAGCCGCCTGACGGTCAAAAGGATGCCTACTACGCCCTCCATCACATGCGGGCGTTGTACGGGACCATAATCACCTTCTGCTACCAAATAATGTCAAAGATTGGGCCGCAAACTTGGCGGCAATCCAGGACGCGGACCTTCAACAAGAATTCTTTCGCATCCAGTTGGAGTTTGCAGAAATCATCCATCAAGATGTCCTTCGTACCTCGGGGCAGTTCTACCTCATATACCAACCGTCCAACAGTGAGATAGACACAACGCTACAAATGCAGGCTGACAACACCCGCGACTTCATGACCATCACGAAAGACGGCGACTTCATCCACGCTCCGGTCCCATGAGTCGAGTCGAAAGTAGTGATGCTATGTGTAGTTCTGAAACATCGATTAGCTCATGTTGTAATTAAACTTTAATGAACTTGTATGTCTCTTTGGTTTGGACAGTCGTTCAACTTAGATGTAATCGATGCTATTTATTAGTAGAACCATGAATCGTGCTATTAATGTCTTGCTTTTCTCTTCCGATCCTTTTGTTGCATACTTATATATTGCTTATGTATTGTTTGTTGTTTGGCTTGTGCATAGAGATGCCGTCGTATGTCGTGTACAAGGGTAAGGTTCCCGGAGTCTACGACGACTGGAAGGAGTGTCGGAGACAGGTTCACCGTTTTAGCGATAACAGTTACAAAGGGTACACCACTAGGGCGGAGGCAGAATCTAGATACGCCCACTATCTAGCGGGAGAGAGGAGGGAGCGTTGGAGGAACCGGATGAAGACCAGTTTCATCGCGATGATGCTCATCGTGATGACCACAGCTCTCTTCTATGTGATGGTAGTTTAGATGATCGATATCGACTTGTAATGTGAAGACAAACTCGCTACTCGCGGTCTCGAGACTTGTAATGTTCTATCTTTGTTCGATCTTTTGAATTCGGAGACTAATATGATGAATTGTATTCGGAGACTAATCTTCTATTGTATTCGATGAATTTGCTGTTGCTGTGTGGTGTTGTCTATATTCTGTCCAATAATATATTTTGTAACCTGTGCAAAAATCAGAAAAGTAAAAAAACCCTAATATTTATACTAATGACGCATCACCTCAAAGTACGCCATTAGTATGCCAAAGGATACTAATGACGCATCACCCCGCAGTGCGCCATTAGTATGCCAAAGGATACTAATGTCGCATCACCCCATAGTACGACATTAGTATTACAAAGCACATGGGTAAATATGACCCCCTGGGAGGCACACTAATGGCGCATGTTGGTCTATACTAATGGCGCACGTACCAGATACTAATGGCGCACCAGTAGTACGTCATTAGGCAAAATTGGTGCGCCACTAGTAGGCCTTTTTCTAGTAGTGATTACACAATAAGGCTACAATATGAAGTCTAACACATCAAATAACATTTCTTTCTCTATAAATACTAGTAGAATGCCCGTGCGTTGCCACGGGCCAACAAATGAAATTGTGTAAACAATGCTCATTTTCCTCCCCAGAAACAAGCATATTGCACGCAATGTTCAACCACAACACAAATGCAAGCATATTCTTCTCTCTATTCTTACAAACATGACACACCCCTCTAGCCGCCCTTTCCCATTAAACTTGCCGTTCATCACCTTCTCTGTCCATACATCATTCACCCTCTCAATCTATTGCCCCTTAATTTTGCATGTAGCTTCCATGTCATTGTTTCGTTGTCTCGGACGGTACAAAAAAACCCTACCACGTCACCTTCTTCTAGATCTATTCCTAATCCAAGGAAGCTAAATCTAGTTGAATGACCGTGCGTTGCCCTGAAAAATAAAATTATCTATGAAAACACATATCATAATATCATTATATGGAGTTTGTACATCACATGCTTATGACTATGTTTCTCCAAGCATGCATTTCAATTTCCACCCTCACCAAAATATGTACTTACATGTGCTCCTTCAACCACACAAATACGTCTTATCCCCCCCTCCATGAAATTCGCTTTGCATCATTGTGTTGCACATGTGATATTTAAAAACAAGGAAGCGAGTGGTATCATCAGCATTAGTCATCTACATTTGGCACTCAAGAAGAAGGCACAATTGGCTTCTCTGACCAGATTTGATTCTATCTAGGTGTTACTCTTCTATATTGACGAGTTCCGTCTGTGAAGCGAATTCTAGGCTTCCTCCTGTTTAACATAGGTACCAAATTTGAGATGCAAAACTTTAAGATGTACATGATTTCTTGCACAAATCCTCTTGCCGAATCATGGAGCTTCAAATTTTCTGTGGACAAAATCATCCGAGTGCAGTGTATTGCAATGCTCGAGTAATAAACATATACAACAAACTTTTGAGTCTATGAATTTATGATAGTGAGGAGTATAAACTATGAAACATAGATTGGAATCTCATGAGGTCAGTACAACTTAAATGAAGTTCCTAAAGAATATAAGTTGAAGATTTCGTAACATATCAGTTGGTATTTCAATGATAGTTGGACCATAAAGTTTGCAAGCTAGTTTCCCTTCTAAGAAGGGCCAAATACATTCCTTATAAACAGCTGAAACTCTATGTCCTTAGTAAGTTTCCCGAAAAAAGCGACACTTGCACCATCATGGATGTCCGAGTACTTCGCATGCTATTTCTCCCACCTCCGTTTTGTCTCCCCTCCCCTTTCGCAAAAGAAAACGGTTTTACCCATGCATGTTCACCGCTGGAAATAAGCCCCAACTCATGCATGCACATGCTTTAAAAAAAGCCGGCCGACCCGAAAAGGAAATCTTGCCCACACACTCCAGAGGTGAGCTCGTCCAATCTTGCCACCACTCCATCTCCCCCGATTGTCGTTCTCCACCTTCCCAGCCCTCGCCACTTCACCTCCCCCATCCATGCACCGCTTTTGTAGGCAGCCCCTGTCATCGCAGCCTTCATCGATGGCCCCCTCGCCACCACCACAGTGTGATGCCTTGCCATCATCTCCATGCCCCCATCAGTTGCGTCCACTAATCAAATAGTGGGACCTACAAACAGATTATACACTAAAAACTTAGTACGCAAGATTAGTGCAAACCCAAACCAGATTCAGCGAACTAAACCAAATATAACTCCCAGGCAAAGAAGGGTACCTCCCCATCAGTTCCATAGAGTCACACGATCGACAACATATACAGATTTCCGATCAGATGAGTAGACAATGTTGCGAACCTCCCCAGACCATTCTGCAAAGGGTTACAAAATGGTAGATAGAAAATAGGGATGCATTTTATGTCCTCGTAGAAAGGACATATAGATATAATATATATGTCCAGAAATTTACCTGGAGCATGTACATTTAGAATTTTGTTAGCAACTCACCTGTAGAAGGCATAAAAATTGAGGTCACCAGACACAAAATTAAAAAATACATACACATCATGTATGTTCACGATCATGTGAAGTGAAACAATTTTGAACAATAAACCGAAAAATGACGTGTTAAATTAGTCTACGTTCCCAGGAGGCCAAACAGAAATCAAAAGATGTGATGTTCAGTTTATTTATCTGATAGGAAATGCACTCTAGTTATATTATTACAGTTATCAGTCTACAAACTGAAAGGCATTGTGCTATTCATGATAGTTCTCTTGAACTTCTGATGCAAGAATGCAAATTCGAATGACAAGAATAGACGGTGCCCCTTAATATAGACCCAAAATTAATTTAGTAAACCCATTGATCACAAGATTTTCCGACAAACACGATAGACTTCCCGACCTAGCCCTAGAACGGAACCCGTAACGTCCCCCGCCGCTCGGTCCCCAGCCCGCACTGTCGTGGGCGCCTCCCACACCGGCGGCATCCCTTCGGGGTCCCCAAGATGACGAGCGATCCGGCGCGGCGAAAAGGGCTGGCACTGAGGAGCGGCGACTCGGTCGGGAGCCTGGCCAGCGCCAGCGGCTCCCTCCATCATCGCCGCCCTCGGCCACATCCAACGCGGTCGTCGGCCACGAAGAGGCGGACGAGCCCGGCAGCAGGGTGTTGTCCCTCCCATCGCTTTCATGTTCGACTACTCTTCCTTGGACCACCTACCACCACAGATGCAGGGATCCTCTTGACTCACACGCCGACCATGCCTCAACCAGCGAGCATCGGCGCATCGCCGGCGCGCTCCTCTGTGCTCTCCCTCCTCTCTTCCATGGTTGGCACAAGGGAGGGATGAGACGGGCAGGAGAGAGCCTCTTTATCTAGATCAGGCAGGGATTAGGTTTGGAAAGAGTAAATCAGCTGGAGCGATTGAGGTAAGGAGATCGGAATGGAGCAGGGCGCGATTGAAGGGTATGGCAAGAAGAACTTTTTTGGAAAGCTTTGATTCTGGTGATAATTACCATATTCGAAATTTCCTTAGTTATAGCCTTACCATACATGGATTGATTTATTACTATAATTATCATATTTGAGATTTCTAAGTTTATAGCCTTACCATACGTGGATTAATTGTGATTGATTACCATAAATACGTTGGGTATTGTCGGCCAGACGAGAAAGAGAAAAACCGGTGGGAGGGGGTGGTGGGAGGTGGGACGAAGAAAAACCGGTTGAAAAAAAATCGGTTGAAAATAAACCGGTTGAAAGTGGGGGGACTATTCAACCAATTCGTCCATCTCTACTCCTAATGGACGAATTGGTTGAATAGTCCCCCCCACTTTCAACCGGTTTATTTTCAACCGGTTTATTTTCAACCGGTTTATTTTCAACCGGTTTTTCTTCGTCCCACCTCCCACCAGCCCCTCCCACCGGTTTTTCTCTTTTCTCGTCTGACCGGCAATACCCAACGTATTTATGGTAATCAATCATAATTAATCCACGCATAGTAATAAATCAATCCAGGTATGGTAAGGTCATAACTCAGGAAATTTTGAATATGGCAATTATATGGTAATAAATTTAAATTACCCCAAAGGCTATCAATCCAGATATGGTAAGGCCATAACTCGGGAAATATCGAATATGGTAATAAATTTAAATTACCACCAGGTATGGTAAGGCTATCCATGTATAGTAATAAATCATATAGTAATAAATCATAATTAATCCACGTATAGTAATAAATCAATCCAGGTATGGTAAGGTCATAACTCATGAAATTTTGAATATGGTAATAAATTTAAATTACCCCAAAGGCTATCAATCCAGGTATGGTAAGGCCATAAATCGGGAAATATCGAATATGGTAATAAATTTAAATTACCCCAAAGGCTATCAATCCAGGTATGGTAAGGCCATAACTCGGGAAATATCGAATATGGTAATAAATTTAAATTACCACTAGGTATGGTAAGGCTATCCACGTATAGTAATAAATCATATAGTAATAAATCATAATTAATCCACGTATAGTAATAAATCAATCCTGGTATGGTAAGGTCATAACTCAGGAAATTTTGAATATGGTAATTATATGGTAATAAATTTAAATTACCCCAAAGGCTATCAATCCAGGTATGTAAGGCCATAACTCGGGAAATATCGAATATGGTAATAAATTTAAATTATCACCAGGTATGGTAAGGCTATCGATCCAGGTATGGCACGCCCTCACCTGATCACCTATCACAATCTCCAGCCCCACGCACGCACCAAAGAACCCACCCGGCACCAAACGCAGCTCCTCTCGACCCCCTCGAGTAAACGCCGCCACCGTCGTGCGATCTTCCTAACACAGACGCCGTCGCCGCCTCCTTCCCACCTACGGCGTCCCCCACGTCCATGGTGACGGCGCTCGCGTCCTACACTGACCCTCCGCCTCATATAGGTTGGTCGTTGATGGAGTGGGATGTGCCGCTGCGGTTTGGGGAGGCGCAATCACGATCTGGTTGGGATCTCAGTGTGGACTCGTTCTTTACGATGAAGGATGACGCTGCCTCCCTGTCAAATGGGATCGGAGGAAGGGGCTCTACGTCGTGAATGTCGGCGAGGCAGCGGCCGAAGGCGAGCCCGACGGTGAGCACGGATGTTCGTCCCATGAAATAGGCGGCCACGGAGGGCGGATCTGAGGCCACCCCAATCACCGGTGGCCCTTCCTCCCATCGCTCATCGCCTCCATTCTTTCTCTCCTCTAAATCTTTGTCGCCCCTGCCTGATTCTGGCCGACGCCATCCGGCTCTCGCATCGACCACCACCAGCACGGCTGCGGACGAGGCGCAACCGCAGACGCCGCCGCCGCCATCCTAGAGAGGAC
This sequence comes from Triticum aestivum, assembly GCF_018294505.1. NCBI lineage: Eukaryota > Viridiplantae > Streptophyta > Magnoliopsida > Poales > Poaceae > Triticum > Triticum aestivum. The sequence continues at coordinate 330,067,358 of NC_057807.1, read as the reverse complement.
GGTGGTGGTGATTGGCTGGGTGGTGTCGCTGCCGTGGGAAGAGACGAAGTGATGGTAAAAGTAAGCAGGATCCGATGATTCTTCCGTGGGGATAGCCAAAGTCAAGATGTCGACTACAGACTCGTCACAGACTTGCAGTGAACCTGAATGCGACAAGCCTAATTTGTGGATCGATGGCGGGTCTTGACTTTGTTAGGCCAAGATTGGATGGTTGCGGAGGGTGGTGTGCTTGATTGGGTTCCCATGGAAGAATGTGGCCTCCTCGTGGATCTGGTCATGCCCATCCTAGAGAACATTGTGTCCCTAGCTCCCTCGAGGAGCAAGGACAGTGCAAGCGGCAGCAGGGGGTAGGGGTAGATGTGGGGAGGGATGTCGGCGACTGCTCGAGGTCATCATGATGAAACCCTTGACGTCCCATCTTTATCAATGGAAGTGGAAGAGCACGAAGTCGAGATTGGATAGGAGTTTGAGTTCTTTTTGGCACCGATCGGTTCCCCACTTTAGAGATGTATTTTTTTGCGTGCGAGCAAACAGTGAGTTGATTCTAAAAGGGATAGGCACTTTTCAACAGAAGTGCATGACGGACCAAAAATATGACCTCATTTTATTTGTTTGATAGATATCGTATTATTCGTTGTTGTTCGTTCGGTGAAATTTCCTAATATTTAATTGTTGTGTTTCTAATTAGAGCACCCCATAATCACCCAATATGAGGGGATGATAAATGAAAGATACTGATAATAAATTTTAAAGAGCCCGTGGCAACGCACAGGCGTTATACTAATTAGGAGTAGAGATTGAGATGCATGTCATCTCATTTCTTATGATTTTTCATTCATATAACATTCATATCCCACGAAAAAAAGGCCTGAAAAGACAAGGGAATGGATGGTCGAGGAAGCAGTACTCCCGTACCCCGCATCAGTCTGTTTCGTGCATTTTTTCCTCGTCTTGACGGAATCGTTTTGTCTCGAGTCTCCACGACGGGGACGGACCTCTGTGCTGCGTTAAATGCTTTGTTTTCTGCGAAAAAGAAATCTCATCCTTCCTTCCGCTTCCTCTTCCCCTGACGTATAAATCCCTCTCGGCCACACACATCGACACACAGACACCACACACGCGCGTCGCATTGCGGGCTTTGCACAAGCCCGGAGCCGGAGGCAAGGGTGGATGCTGCCGCGCGTCCTGACCTCTCCCCGTACGTACGCCCATCTTCCCCTCTTCCTGCTCCGCTGTGTGGCTCGCTTCCTTCTTGGGTTGGATTTCTGATCTGGAAAGTGTTCTCCGTTAACACCCGTTCTCTTCCTGTTGTTGCTAATCCGCATCCGAGAAATCTTGGGGAACTTGGCCCGTTGGCCGTGAGATAAGATCGGGGGCCGGAATCGCTCGCCCTTGATGTGGTGAATAGATTCTTGGCTCAACTGAAAAGCCAAGACCTCGCAAAAAGAAAGAAAAGCCAAGAGAAAAGAAAAATCTTGGGGTTACTGTTACTACTTATGACTCATTTGCCTGTGTGATCTTAGCGCGGTTGCCCCCCAGAATCCTGGTTAGGGCGCGACGCGGAGGACGGAAGCTGATGGTTTCTTGTCTTCATTCCTTTTGTTATTTGTTTGTGCAGCCAACCAGAGAGGCAGAGATCGTGTGGCAGATCCCCCCAAAACGAATGAGCTGTTTTGTGCTGTTTGCCCTTTTGCTCTCTTCGTCGGAAACTTAGGGTGCCTCATCTTAGGAGCTTCTTGCAGTTCTAGTACTAGTAGTAGTACTCAGTAGTCAGTACCAGTAGCACGGCTTTTGCAGTAATTAGTGTCAAGCTGATTCTGCAGTAATTACTGCCTAGCCCATTAATTGGGATACATAGGCATATGGTGGGGCATGGCTGTGCAGAGACGCTTATGATCTCATACTATATGTGTGTTGATTCAGTTGTCCTCAACTGAAATATTCTGTTGGTCCGGATCAGACTTTGGTGAGCAGAGCACCACTTCAGCTTTGGTGCCTTGGTGCTTTCTAGCTATACTCTCATGATTCATTGACAAGTGAAACACACTGCATTGCTTTAATCTGCTGACAAATGTGATCATAAGCCAGGACAGCCAAGACATTAGAGCAGAAAATCATAGATTAATTGTCTAAGATCATGCTAAGCGCCTTAAGCTCTTGCTGCCTGTTGATTTTTCTAACGCTTCATGTTGTTGATGTGGGCATCTGCCATCTTAGTTATATTTGGTGGCCAGGTAGTACTAATTAACAAGTGCATACTTGTGTGTAATTATGCGTCATTAAGAGTCCCTTTGGGGACATCTGATAAAAATATACTATGAGTCATGTCAAATATCTATCTAGTTATCTTAGAGGCAAAATAAGTTGAAGAATACTTGCGATATCTTGCAGTTCCATTAGAATAATATGTGTATGGTTTGGTCTCTCATGTGTGTTATTACTGAACCAATTTCAGGTGAATAATCTGGTCTCATGGCGAAGCAACACTATGCAACCAGCAGCCTTGTGATAGGCTATGCCTTGTGCTCGAGCTTGCTGGCGATCATTAACAAGTATGCCGTCACAAAGTTCAATTACCCTGGCCTCCTGACAACGCTACAGTACTTGACATCTGCTGCTGGTGTTTGGGCCCTTGGAAAGCTAGGTTTTCTCTGCCATGACCCCTTCAACCTGGAGACTGCCAAGAAATTTGCACCGGCTGCTATTGTCTTCTACCTCGCCATATTTACAAACACAAACCTCCTTGTTCATGCCAATGTGGACACGTTCATAGTTTTCAGATCCTTGACTCCGCTTTTGGTTGCTATTGCTGACACAACCTTCCGGAAGCAACCATGCCCTTCCAAGCTCACATTTTCATCCCTTGTTATCATATTGGGAGGAGCGGTTGGCTATGTGATTACAGATTCTGCATTCAGCCTCACAGCATACTCTTGGGCGCTTGCCTATCTGGTGACAATAACAGCTGAGATGGTGTACATCAAGCATATTGTGACGAATCTGGGTCTAAACACATGGGGTTTTGTGCTGTATAACAACCTTCTTTCCTTGATGATATCCCCCATCTTTTGGTTTTTGACAGGGGAGCACAAGTCGGTCTTCTCAGCAGTCGAATCACGTGTTGAGGGTTGGTTCCAGCTCGATGCCTTTGTCGCGGTGGCATTGTCATGCTTGTTTGGGTTACTCATCAGCTTCTTTGGCTTTGCGGCTAGGAAAGCAATCTCAGCCACGGCATTCACGGTGACTGGGGTTGTGAACAAGTTCCTCACAGTGGCAATCAATGTGACGATCTGGGACAAGCACGCCAGTGCATTTGGTTTGGTTAGCCTGCTATTCACTCTTGCTGGTGGAGTACTCTATCAGCAATCAGTTACTGCAAAAGGAAATATTGCATCAGCTCAGCGTGAAACGGCATCGGAGCAACTTAAGGATGAAAGTGACGGTGCTGAGTATGATGAGGAGAAACAGAAGCTTATTTCATCTGGAGTGCCTAGTGCATGAAGAGTGCCATTCTTAGCTTTAGGTCGACAGGTTTGTCCTTTAATTTTGCTTAATAGGCCCTTTGCAACAGAACCATACAATAGGCAGTGCCAGTGGTAGTACACAATATTTCCTTTACAACTAGAAGGCCCTTTCTCTCTGTGTTACTCATTTCTACTGGAAGAAAACTAGATTAAATTACTGTTTTATGGTAGGAGTGATGCACGTTGTAAACTTGTAATACAATACCTATATGGATATCTCATATTATTCTTGATAATTATATATTGGCCATTGGTGCCTTTTGTGGTAACAAAAAACAACAAAGAAAGGGAATTTGCGTCCAGATGCTTTGGAGCAAGCAAGCATTGGGACATGCAAATATTAAAGAGGCATATACAATATCCTTGGAACAAGCTGTGGTATACTTGCGGAAGTCGGGCAACGATGTTTCTTAACATGGTTTTGCCTGAACTCTTGATGGGAGGCGTAATCCAGGTAAGGCGAAGAGGCCAAGCTTATGACCATGTCCCCGGTGACGGAGTCAATTGATGTTTCGGATAGTCGTGCTTATGTTGTAACCTTGGTAGCATGGATCCCTTCACAGAGTTTATGGCATTCCTCGACAGAAAAGTAGCACTAGGTCACCCTTGAGGGTTAGAGAGTTCATTCAAATGGAAGAGATGTACTTCCTCCGTTTCAAAATAATTGAAATTTTAGGATTGTCCTAAGTCAAACTTCATTAAGTTTTACCAAGTCTATATAAAATTTATCAACATCTACAAAATAAAATTTACTTCATTAGATTCATTATGAAATGAATTTTCATATTATATATATTTGATATTGTAGGTCTTTGCGGATTTTTCAATAGACTTGGTCAAACTTAAAAAAAGTTTGACTAAGAAAAATTGTAGAACTTCAATTATTTTGGAACGGAGGGAGTATTAAAGTACATGTACCCATAGAGTGTTCTTCAACAGGCTCAAGGCCATGCACGAATCACCCATAACTGGAAGCATTTAGTCTAATCTGGTCTGTACACTTGGTCCATGAGAGGGAGGGGTTACTTTGTCCATGGTGCATGGTGGACTGTAGCTAGGTGTCTCTCTTCCCCCTAGTAGGCTTGACTGACTTGAAGCATTGACTTTCTCTTTTATACTTGCATTTCTTTCTCCTCTCATCCTTGGCATGTGACAATCAGACAATGTTGCCATTATGCAGATAGCTTGTGAGTGCAAAAATAAATCTTGAGTAGATTATAAGGAACAACATATTGTTTCCAATAGTGATTCAGCTTCCTCCCCTCTCTTTTTTTCGTCGAATGCAGCAGCACCATCACTGGATAGAGAAAGCATGTATCTTCTTTTATTTTCTATACAGTACACAGGGTAATATCCCAGAAAACGTCAGTGCTTGATATATACATCGGCTACTGCCCCCCCCCCCCCCCTTATTTTGGAACGGAGAGAGTACATGGTAAGCCATTACCCCACAAGCAGCACCCCTTAGCAGACACAGGCAAATTTACAATGCGTATATGTACCACTGAAATATTCGATCCTTTCCTTTCCACATGGGTTTGTCCAATCTTAGTTTGAAGCTTTGCAGATACTGAAGAAGTAAAGACACCAAAAGCATGCTATGATAGCGAAGAAGACGAGGAAGACTCCTATGACTTTAATCTCCTCAACCATGGACAGCAAAAGCACCAGGGCAGTGGCAAGCAGAGGAATCAAATACCATTTGATGGTATTGTGCATGCTGATTCGAGAGATAAAACTCCTAGCCATGAAATGTGAAGACCAGCCCTCCAATTGATGGTCAACTACTGACCTGACAACAAGATCTCGTTGCTCTCCAAATGCTTGGAAATCGCCCATCTTCTTTGTGTATGTGAAAAATGGAGATCCATCAGTCAGGTTACCATAAACTTTTTCGATGTCACGAATGGCCGGCCAATCTTTGCCACTGGGAACTAACATGCCAAGCAGTTCCTCCGTGCCAAATACAGTCAACGTCTGTAGCACTGAAGCGTGCCCTGTCAACCAATCTGGAAGCCTTGTGAGCTCTCTGTCTACTATGCGGAGGTGCTTTACACATCTGAGTCCCTTCACATCTTGCAGCCCAGAGCAGCCAATGACCATCAGGACTTCAAGTGATGGAAGATTGAAGACAGTAGTAAGAGTTTTGCTGTCTTGCACAATTAACTCTTTGAGCATGGGTAGGTTGCCAATTACTATGAGGCTACCAGCAGCAACAACCTTCATGCTTGTCAGTTGTTTGGAGTACTCAAGGCAAGCTGGGAATGACTCTATGTTGGGGCAGCTATCTAGATGAAACTTGATCAGGGAAGGAAAGTCACCAGCTTGGAATCCTGTCCATGACTCCAACTTGTCCATGTCATCTACATGGAGATGCTCTAGCTTCAGAAATGCTGGTCCTGTGTACCGCCCTCGCTGAATGGTGAGCAACTTGGAAAAGCCAGTTATGGTGAGAAACTTGAGTTGAGGTAGCTGTCCGAGACAAGGGAGGCTCTCACAGAATTTGCAATCAGCAAGAACCAGCCGTTGGAGACTGGGGAGCTGCGGCAACCAATCTGGAAATAATCGCCCGTGGTAACTTGCTATTTTGAGAGACTCTAGGCATCCGGGTGGGCAGAGACTGTTAAGAACTCCATGGAGCCTTCTAGCTTCTGCCGCTGGTACGTGTAGATGCATATCACTGGTGCTACCACATAGATCAAGCTGTGTGAGGTGAGACTTCATCTCCAGTGCAGCTTCTTGTGCCCTGGTAAACTGCACAACTCTGTCTATCTTCAGTATCTGGAGGCTTCTCAAAGAATTCATATGTTCCAGGTCTTCCAATGGCCACCCACTGACATCTTTCTCAGTTACTTCCTTATGATTCACTATGAAACCACACAGAGTAGTTAGCTGCTTCAAGTCTACCAAGCTTGGCAAGACAAGCTGTGGCGCTGATCCTTCAAGATCGAGGCACTGCAAGTTGTGCAGCTTACTGATTCCCTCTGGCAGAGAATGAAGCCCATTGCAACACCGGAGGAGCAAGAATTGCAGATTTCTGAGGCTCTCAATGGACTCTGGAAGTTCCATGATTTGAGTCAGAGAAAGATTTAAGAGCCTAAGGTGATGGAGAAGTGCTATTGACCCTGGAATGTGCCTAATACCGGTGCCAGTAAGGTCCAACACTCTCAAATATCTCCGCCCCATAAACACTTTGTCCAGGCCACGGTCAGCCAAGGGATTCTTGCAGATAACTGTCCTGAACCTTGTCAGATTTCCTGCTTCTTCAATACTAGATGCCCACTTGTTCTTCCCAAACCACCGGTGCTTAATTAAGAGTTGCAAAACAGACCTGACACAGCCATGTACCGTGCATCTTGTCATGTCAGCAGAGCCAATCTCAGGCTCCAGAAGGTTTGTGAGTACCAGCTCCCTGTAAAAGCGGTCTGCGATATCTTGAGGATCGCAGTCATTTTCTTCTTCGATGATAAAGCCCTCTGCTATCCACATCTGAGTAACAACATGCTGGCTAATCACAAAGCCTTCTGGGAGCTGCAGGCAGTAAAGGAAACATAGCTTCAAACGGTATGGCAAATTACTGTATGCCATGTAGACAGGCCCACTCAGTTTCTTCATCCCACCAGGAATGTCCTCCAGATCCAAGGACCACAGTTCACTTTCATTAACCTGCTGCCACTCCGCCTGTGTTGGGTCCTTGGTTGCTAGGACACCGCCGATAATCTTGATAGCCAGTGGGACCTTGTTACACCTCTGGATAATTGTTATCACAATTTCCCTCAAGTTCTCCTTATCATGTTCCTTGTCCAGGCCAGCACTAGCACAGAGCAGAGTCCAGCAGTCTTGGAAAGGCCATTCCTGCATATTATGAATGTAGCTACGATTCATTCCTGCTGCAACACTCTGGTCTCGAGTTATGATCAGAATTCGGCTTCCATGCTTTACAAACGAGAGGTCTTCCAGGAAACTCTCATGGTTATGGTGACTGGATATATCATCAAGAACCAGTAAGAATCTCTTCCCTTCAAGCATTACAGCCAACATGTCCATAATTTTCTCCCTACTTTGTTCTTCTGTTCCAGGTTTCCCACCAGCGGCACGTGCGGCCACGGACAGTAACCCCGCACCAGTTGACTCTTTGGAACCATCTACCCATATAGTTGTATTGAAAACATTTCTCGTGTAGCAATCATCATATACCTTTCGTGCCAATGCAGTCTTGCCAATTCCACAGCACCCAACTATGGCAACAACAGTGCTGGAGCTTTGGCTGTCAGTCAAAATATCAATCAACTTCATCTTTTCCTGCTCTAGGTTTCCCAGGCTACTAGAGTTAGTGGACGGGCTCCCGGAAAATTTACTTATCCAATCGTGTCGCTGCCAGTCCATTTGTATAAGGTCTTGTTCCCGTCCCCGCTGTAAAACCGCACGCACTTTCTTGTCCAGCTTTTCAATATTGGCGTTCAATTTCTTCTCTGTCCTATGGACAGCTGGTGATCGTAAGAGCCAACGGAGAATCTGTTCAGGTTGATTTTTTTTGTTAGTGATCAGAAAAGAAAAGAAATAACAAGGATCTATTCAGGTTCAATTTCTTGTCTGTCATATTAAAAGGCTTACAAAATCCAGACAAAATGCTGATACTAGTACACAAGACAAGGCTTATCGACATACTTTCACATACCATTCAGCTGTAAATCACTTTGGAGACAACTCATCTCAAGTGAAGCTAAACTAAATATTTCAAATTGGGAAAACATATTGTTCCAGCAAGACTTGGGATTTCATCAGTATTTCAAAGGGTATGCATAATTTCTCCAATAATAACTCTTGGGCAGGTGTCTTACATTTTTTTTCAGTATTGCACAGTTGCACTTTCCGATTTGTCCGTTTATTCTTTCTGTCACTGAGTGTACTATTAATTTTTGTGACTTTATATATACTTGAAACAATCATGTACTCCGTGAAGAAATATAAGAGCATTTAGATCACTACTCACTTATATTTTATTTACAAAGGGAGTAACTCTTTGGACTGCATTGTACAGGCATGGCTTCCACCATGTAGAAGTCATGATGCGTTTTTCTTTCCCTGCAGTCATGCTGAATTATGCGGACAAGAGATGAAAAGTGTGTTCGATGTACATATCTGATATTGAGAATCCAACTATAAAAGAACATGGGCCTTGTGTGGAATTAATGGAGGAGAAATACAGGGATTTCGCAAGGTCAAAAATGAATTTGAAAGTGCCATTCATGCTCAACGACTGCATGAGTAAGATACTTGACACGCAATCTATCAAAACCAAAAGCACTTACTGATGGTCTCCTAGCCTCCTCCGGCGACGGCTGCTGCTCCTTCTCCTTCTCCACGTGAGCCTCCAGATCGTCCACCGCGTCGTCCCAGGCGTACGCGGCCTCCTGGTACGCCACCAGCCACGCCGTGGTGGCCTTGCGGCTCGTCGCCCTCGCCTCTGCGCCGGTGACCTTGCTCTTCCTGTCTGTCGCCGTCTCCGCCGGTGGCTGGAGCGTGCTAGTCGTCGGCCGTCGCCTCCGCAGCGGCCGAGTGGCCACGGCGCGGCTCAGGGAGGGGCTCACGTCGGCCATCACCGGACGGCGTTTGTCAGATTGTCGTTGGCCACTGCCGTCGGCTCGTCCGCCGGGCGCAACTTCCTTGTGTTCTGCTGTTGAGGGATTGTGCTGCGTCCATTGACTTGCCAACAAGGCTTGGTGCACGTCTCTCCAGCCAAAATAGTTTAGTCGTTAAATTTCAGTGATCCACAGGCTGTTTTCTCTTTTCAAATCTAATTGAAGAGCCAACGACGTGTTTTGTCCCTCCAATCGACATGGCACCCCCGTCCCACATAGCTTACCGTGATATTGTCTATCCTGCTCGCTATGTTTTTTTTTCTTCGCGGGTTGCTTAGGCCTTCCACTATGTTACCGGTGCCATACTAGTCAAAAAGGTGCCGCATTATCACCGGTGCCCAAAGAAAAATTTATGGCACCAGCTTCACCAGGGAGGGCACCGCTCAGTGTAGGGCACCGTTCAGTGTAAAATAAGGAATAAACAAGTCCATTGATCTAGCTATCAGTGATTTTCTGGCCAGCTATGCAGAGTTTGGCATCAGAGCAAGTAGCTGCTCTGATGCCCATATTTTTTTTGGCTTCAGCTGAGCAATGTAGGGCATCGGTGCCAAAATGTTGGAAAGTGAATTTGACACCTCTTTTGGCATACATGGTAAGTGGAACCAATGATATACACATCTCTTTTGAACAATTTGAATTGTACTAAAGCAGCATCAATTAATTTGGATCGGAGGAAGTATCATTTTCTGCTCATATCAGTGGCTTAGGAGTTTGGAAAGAGAGAAACGCTAGGGTCTTCCACAACAAGGCGTCAATGCCTTCCATTGTTATTGATAAACATCAAATGGGAGGCCAAAAATTGGGTTCTCGCTGAGGTTAAGCATTTGAGCACAATCATGCTGTGAGAGTAGCCTTTTTTCATTTGTTGGAGCGTAAGGGACCTCATGAACCTTGTTCCTATTCTCCTTTATCAGTGAGATGAGGCAAAATTTATCTCTGTTTTTTTTAAAACGAGCTAGTTCATTGCCCTTTGTTGTGAACCCATCTTTCATTTTTGACCTAGATTCGCCACTATGTAACTCATCGGATCTCATTATTTAGTACCATTCGTCATATTTCAAAATTGTTCACCATATACCTCGCAAGAAAAACTATTCATGATATAGATGGGTTTTCCGAACAACGTTCGTGGACTAGCATGTCTATTGTGGTGCACAACACAAGCGGCAAACACACATGTGACATGTGGGGATGAGGGGGTGTCGTGCACAAGCTGATGGGGCATTGATAGAAATACAACATAGAAAGGCTGGGTATGTTTACGATCGAAGCCTTCCAGTGAAGAAAGTTTTTCTAGAAGTACAAAATAACATATGGGCGCACAAGTAACTGAGCTCATGGAAGTTGGTGGCGAGTTTGGAATGGTGATGTCACATTTCACATCAAAAGATTGAAGTGTCTTAGGGATTTTGAGGCCATTAACTTCCAAATGGCTCACGTCTTTTGGAGTAAAGTTGGGGAGGATCATAAGTACTACTTGTCTAACTGTAGGCTTGTGTCCGGGAAGAAAGAATTTGGTGGGATGGGTGTTCCTAACCTTAGGGATTTTGATATGGCTATGCTTGCTTCCTGGAACAGGAGATATTTTGATAACCGTCCAGATGACTGGAAAACTTTGCTAGATTATATTTATAAGTATAGTAATACTAGCCTCAATCTGCTATGGACCATAATTGAGGTGGGATCACCTTTTTGGAGGGGTCTTAACTGGGCTCTATCAGCTGCAAAACCTTTCTATTGATGGAAAGTTGGCAATGGTCAGAGAATTTCCTTTTGGCTTGATGTTTGCTGTGGTGAATTTTCACTTAAAACTAGATTTTGTGATTTGTTCATGATCTGTCAGCAACAAAATGCTTCTATCGCTCAGGTTTGGGATGGCTTTGAGCTAATACTCACTTTCACAAGATGTGTAGATGAGCATTTGTATATGCTGATTGGATTGAGTTGGTTAGCTTGGTGGAAAAAGTTGATCTTACTGGTAGGGGGGATACTCATGTTTGGTTGCTTGAGACTTCTCGGGTTTATTCTGTTAAATCATTTTATAAGATGATTAGCTTTGGAGGTATTTCTCATGAGCTTGAAGATTATATATGGAAAATTAAAATCCCTCCAAATATTCATGTTTTAGGGTGGCTGATCTTTAATAATAAGAGTTTAACTAGAGATAATCTAGCTAAGAGGCGTCATGTGGCTGACCTATCTTGTGTTTTATGTAATGAAGCAGAAAGCATTCAACACTCAACGGGAGGGGCGTTTTGGCTCCCAGGAGCACATGCTCCCGGGTGAACAGTAACACGAAAAAAGAGTAAATGTTTTCAAAAAATTCTGAAATTTTTGTGGATGTTAGTGTTAGTGTTGCAAGGATGCTTGATAATTTTCATGCGAAACGGAGCAGCAGTGTTTTGTTGGTGAAAAAACAAATTTGGGGTGACATTTGGGGGTAACATTTGGTGTTCATTTTGTTTTTTCTGCACAGGCCAAAATGCTTAACCTTTTTGCCACAAAATTTGCAGGTACCATTTGGATGTGACTAACAACACATAAATTTTTTGTCTTGACATTTTTGACATTTAAAAAATTGTTTTTGGGCCCGGGAGCACGTGCTCCCGGGAGCCGAATTGAATTTCCGTTCAACTTGTTTTTGGTTGCATTGTTGCATGGCAAACTTGGAAAATCATAGCTGCAGTTCTTGCTATACCTATGCCATGCTGCTTTGATAATTTGTCCCACTACTGGAAGAAAGATAAGAAGGTTGTTGTAGTTAACATTTTTACTTCTACTACTTTGTGGGGCTTATGGCTTCTTCGAAATGAATTTGTGTTTCAGGGCGAAGCATAAAATGTTTTCTAATGATCATGGGGGCGCTGGTGCATCAATGGAAGGCGCTCTGCGTCGATGCTCAGGCTGCACTGCTCCTGAAATGTCTTCGTCTGCTTGACCACCATCAAGGAGAGCTGCTTAGGATAGCATGGGGTGATTTATACGCTAAGTAGTCTTATCTAGGAGCCTGATCATGTGATCTTTGTGCTCCTGTTTGAACCTCCTAGTGTTCTATGCAACAAAAGTTCAGTGAAAAAACTGTAATAAGTCGTTTCTACCGGAGCTACTATGAGTCTGTGACTGTGGCCGAGAGCTATGAGCTGTGCCAGTTTGGTGCTTTTGTCTCTGCTTTTTAATAAAAGTAGTGGGCAGGGGGAAACCCATTCGATTCAAAAAAAGAGGTTTTAAGTGTCCCCTCGAGGGCTTCTTTGACTCGAAGGATTTTCAGTGGAGTTTTAGAGGACTCGAATCCTTAGAATTTTCTTCTACATGGGTTAGTTGATCTATAGTATTGCCATCCATGGATATTTTTCAAGGATTCAATTGCACTAGATTTCATAGCAAAAAATACCATCCACTCCAACCAATGGTGAATAATCCTAATTATATTTCCTTCGTACCATGAAACATCCATGTGATGTTGTAGTATTCACAAGATGGTGTAACATTCTATTCCCCAGCTTTCACATGTCCTTTAGAAATCCTACGGATCAAAGAAACCATTAATACAGTCGTGCTAAATAATCTTGAATAGTTTTTTCTAAGGCATAGGCCCTGAGTAGTTAAGATCACATCGACGATTTCTTCTTAATATTTATCTAGCTCATTTCAGCTGTCACAGATTCCCAGGATTAAGTTGCGGAAGCTGTAGGTCAGATCTTCAAACCTCCATTGTGCGAATCGTGGAGACATGGGAAGGTTCCATGATTGACGATTAATTAATTGTTTGTCACTACTCGATTTGTCATTAAAGCCCCCTCCCCCAGTTTGTGTCCGATTTGCGAGAAAAAATACGTTCGGATCAGTCTGTGCAGGACCGCGTTGGATGACAAAACACGTCCGGATCACGCAGTCCGGACGGCTGCAAGGGTTTGAGGGTTGGCGGTGGAGATGGCCTAACATTCTATTTCCAAGTTCCCTGTATTCTTATATTTTGGAAATCAAAAAGACTCTGAAATCGGTGACCACGCTTAATAGTCCTGAGTAGTTGAGTTCACATGACAATAGGAGTTGAGATCACATCGATGATGTCTTCTTAATATCTAGTAGCCCATTTGAGCTGTCACATATTCCCGTTATCAGATCTGCGGGTTCGTTAATTTGAACCTGCTATGTGGGAGGGTTGTGGAGGAGATATGGGAAGGTTCCATCCAGTAGTACAAGAGCCGTATGCATCTTTCTGATGCAGAGGCTGGGGTAATACCCTTTTTAAAAAAAAAGTAGTACAAGAGCCGATGATTGACGATTAATAAATCATTTGTCACTACTCGATTTGTCATTAAAACTTCTCCGGTCGAGCTGGCCGGCTCACGATCGTCAGGAATCTTGTCAGAAGACGATTATTTCTTGTGAGCCTCCCGACTACAGAGTTGACCCGCAAAGGGTGACAAGTCACGACCTTACGCAGAACAGGACCATCGCGCTCTGACACAAATCACACCATCTTGATCCAAAGCGGGGTAAGCTAATGCCAATGCTTTGTTTGTGAGTTCAACCCCGCATTCTTGATCCTCATCTCCGATAAACCCCGCAAAAGTTCACCTGGAAGGCCGGAACGCCATTGCAGATCCACAAGCGCTCCCATTCACCAACAGCGGCGGCTCCGGTGTTCCTGTTGGTACTGCCAGTTAGTAGTGTCCATCCATTCCTTGCTCTCTAGCTAGCATACTGTAAGTAGGTTGGCTTTCGCGCAGCAGAGATTATGTTGTCGCCGTACAGAGATTTTGAAACTGGTGGCCGTTCTTTGCAGGGATAACATGGAGAGCACCGTGATTTTGAACGGGCTCATCGCGAGCGTTAGCAGTTCACTGGCGGGTGTTATCGTAAGGGCAGCGTGCGTCAGGAGGGACGTTGACATCCTCACGGGGCGACTTGAGAGTATAATGGCAGTAATCGGAGATGCAGAGAGGCACCGGATCCTGGCTCAGTCCGAAGCGGCCGACCACCGACTCAAGAAGCTCAGAGAAATTGCGTATGAGGCGGACACCATAATTGACCTCTTCAGGATTGAAGTGGGAACTTCACGGTCACAGGTGAGTCTGCATTTCATTTTTCTCGACCGAATCATCAATGCCGTACTCCTATATTGTTCATAGTGTGCGCTATGCTGAGCAATGATTTTATGCAATAGGGGCATAAATAGTGGATTAGTCCACGTCCATTTGGTTGATGAATAGATCGAAAGTTTCCCCATCAAAAAAGAAAGAAAAGAAAATCAGCTCTCAAAAGTGCAACTTCAAAAGCATAACTTGCATCTTTTCACCAACTTGATGATTCCTGCCTCTTCCCTACCCGCGTCGCCCCGCCTATGAAATACGGCGATTGTTGCGGTGTTCCGCAGCGTATGGAAGAGCTGGAAGGCCAATGTTTTCTGCAATGACCTGTTGCTGGAGAAATTTATGTTAGTGAGACCAAGCTTGAGGCTGGACAGGGATGGGCGACTCCGCTGGCGCCTTCGCGGGCCCCTCCGCCGCCTCTGCCTCCGCGCCGCCGGCGCCCCTCCCCGCCCCCTCCCCGCCGGCCTCTCCGGCCGCGGCCCCGCCGCCACCCTCCGCGCCGGTCGCCCCGGCGACTCCCTTCCGGTGGGCTGACTGCGCAGAGGACGCGCTGTTCCCCCTCCCCCTCTCCCCCGGCTCCCTCCACCCCCCGCTCCTCCCGCCGGCCCGTCCTGCCCCGCCGGCTGGCTAGCTCAGCCCCCCACATGAGGGGCTCTGCTCCCGGCAGGCGGGCGCCGCCGCCGGCCCCCTCGGCGCCCCGGAGCCCGGCTCGGGTGCCGCCCCCCAAGGTGTGGCCTTGGCCGGTAGGGCTCTCCGTCGCCGCCGCGTGCTGGCCTGGGGCGTGGCCGGGCGCGCCGATCGGGGCCCCGCCCGCTCCTCCTGGCGCCGGCCGGCGGTGGGGGCTCGGCCGCCGGCTCCTCCTTCCCCCCCGCTGTCCCTCTCCCTCCCTCCCCTCCTCCCGGTCCCGTCGCCACGCCCGGCGCCGTACCGGCCGTTCATAGCGCATTTCGGCTCCTCCGGGCTTCATGTGCAGACGGCCCGGGTCGCCCGGCCCCCTCCGCTGCCCTCGCCGGTCCGGCGCCGGCGGCGGCGCCGCTGGCCGCTTCCGGTAGGGTTTTCCCCTCCACCCCCGCTCTCCCCCGCGACACAGGCCACCCGGCGGGGCTTGCTGGGCTGCTGGGCCCCGGCCCATCGCGCCCGGTGGCCCCTGCGCGGCCCACCGCGGGTCGCCCCCCCTCCCCTCGCAGGCCGGCCCAATCTGGGTGGACCAACCCCGTGCCCTAGGCCCAGCGGAGGGGGCATCTGCTCGATTTGGCCTCCCCGTGGTCTCCCTCTGCCCCCGTCCCTGTGCGCCGCCGCCTCCTCTCCCCTTCCCCGTCCCGCTCCCCTGCCCACCTCCACCCCTCGCCTCGCTCCTCCGGCGCCCCCTGCCGCTCCCCCTCCATCGTCCGGCCGGCCAGCTCCCCCTTCCCCGCCCGCTCCCCTCGCCCCGTCCCTCCCGGCCCCCGCCGCGCCGCGGTCGGCCATGCCGCGGGAGTGGAATGACCCGGCTCCCCGGGCGAAGCGGAAGGCGGGAGACCCCCCCCCCCCCCCGCGCGACTCGTCCCGCCCCTCCCCCGACTCCCTCCGGCGGGAGGAGGAGCTCCGGCGCGAGCTCCGGGAGCTTCGGGACGGCCGCCGCTCCCCCTCCCGCCATGATGACCGGGCGCGGTCCCGGTCGCCGCGGGCGTCATCGGGGGACTGGCGCGCCCGCCGGCGCTCCCCGTCGCCGTCCCGTCGTCGGGAACGCTCCCCGTCCCCCTCCCGTCCGGCCCGGGTCGGCTCGCCTCGCCCGCGGGACGGTATCCTCCCCACCCCGGACACTCGCCGCTACGTCCCTCCGCACGCGGCCTCCACTGGGGCTGCGGCCCCGGCTCCGGCTCATGGTGGTGGCACCTCCCGCGGCCGTCCTGGGCCTGCCAAGAAGAAGAAGCGCCGGGGTGTCCGCCTCACTCCGGCCGTGCCACCCCCCGCGGGTCCGGGAGCCTCCTCCGCTCCGGGCCCCGTCTCCGATCTCCCTCGCCCCCCATGCTTCAACTGTGGGGTGAGGGGGCATTCTCAGGTTGCTTGCGTCAACCCCCAGTGCTGCTACCTCTGCAAGGATCCCGGCCACCCCGCCATTCTGTGCCCGGATAGACCGGTGGTTTCGGAGCTCATGATGTATGGGCATGGGATCGAGGGGTTGGGCTTCTTCCACCTCGAGGTCCCGGACGCCCCTCCTCCGTCGCCCTCCCTTCAGGCGATTGTCACGGTCGTTGATGGGGTGGCGTCCCCAGAGATGATCGAGGCTGAGCTCAACCACCTCTACCGCCACCAGTGGGACTGGGTGGTCACCCCCACAGCCGGTCACATCTTCTCCGTCGTCTTCCCCGACTCCGTCAGCTTCGGCTACGCGACGCGTAGTGGCCGGATCACTCTCGCGCTCAACCAGCTGGTTGTCGAGATATCCGAGCCAGTACTCGACGCTCAGGCCGTGGCTGTCCTCGACACCGCCTGGATCCTCATCTCCGGTCTCCCCGATATTGCGCGGTCCGAGCTCGTCATCCGCCAGATGTCTCGCCTCTTGGGCAAGGTGGTGGTGGTCGACGAGCTCTCATTGCGCAAGGAGGAGGAGGTGCGGGTCAAGGTCAAGTGCCTCGACTCCTCCAAGCTGTGCACTTCGGTCCGGGTCTTCTTCAACGACCAGGGCTTCGACCTCAGGATCGCCCCCGAGCCTCCCAACCACGTTGGGTGTCCCCGCTTCCTCGACGTCGGCCCCCCTGGTGACAACCCGGGGGCCGGCGGAGACTACCACGGCCGCCACCGCTCCCGTTCTCACCGCTCGGATGAGGAGGGGGCGTCCGAGGACTCCCGCTCCCCATCCCCCTCGCCCCCCCTCCGTCTGTGTGGGGCAAGGGCCGCCAGGCCGCCTCTCGCCCCCCGGTGGATGGCCCGCCGATCTCTGACGTGTCGCCATCCGAGGGGAGCGACATCTCCAGTGTGGGCCTGGTGGTCTGCCCGGCCTCCTCCCCGCGCTCCCCCACCTCGTCCCCGCCACCTGTGCTGGCCCCGGTCGGCCTGCTCGGCGGCCTGCTCTCCGACTCTTCAGCGGCGCCCGCGGGTGGGGGGATGCCTCCTGTGGTTGTCCCCCCCACTCCGGCTTTGCCTCCCCCCGTCGTCGTCTCCTCCCCGCAGCCTGACGCTCCTCCGGTCCCGTCGTCTCCTCGGGCTCCCTCGGAGGCCTGCTCTCCGGCCCCCAGTGCGCCTCCTCCCCCTCTGGCCGCACCATCACCCCCGGCCCAGATCTTCCTTGGCTGTGCTGGGTCGGGACTGCTGCCCTCCCCTCCGTCGTCTCCTGGGGCGGGGGCGGCCCGGATCATCACGCCTCTGGCGGCCCAGCCCCCCCCCCTCCCCGGTCTGCCGCCTACTCCCGTCGCAGTCGGTCGGCCTCCTCCCCGGTGGTGGCCTCCCGCCGGAGTGCTCGGCTGGACGCTGCCCACCCTGAGGGCAGCCCGGCGATGCCCATCCCCGAGCGGGCGGAGCTCCGCGCTGCCGCCCGTAACCTGGAGCCAGGTACGCCCTCCATTCCCCCCTCTGCTTCGTCTTGTTCTTTCTCTGCGCTTGAGTCTGTTCCGCTGGGTCATCTCGCCAAAGTGGCCTCCGACTCCGCGATCATTTTCCGAGGGGAAGTTGGCCCCCCTCTCGCCCAGATCGCGGCCATCAGAGCCCGTGAGGTTCTCGATGGGAAACTTGCGGAGGCCCGGGCGGCCCTCCTCGTTCCCCCAGCCGCCTCTACGTCTGGGGGATCTTCCTCTCCGCCTCGGCCGCAGCCGACGGCCCCTCCTCCCTCGGTGGCCGTGCCGGAGATTCGGGGACGCACCCGCTCCCGCACGGCGGCCCTTCGTGCGCTTAGCGCTTCCTGTGTTCTGGGGTCAAGCAGCCCCCCAATGGCTCCTTAATGCGGGCCCTCTTCTGGAACATCCGCGGCTTCGGCCATGATGGCCGCCGCCGCCAGTTAGTGGAATACATGCGAGATGAGCACATCGACATCGTGGCTGTGCAAGAGACCATGCGTCGCGATTTTGCGCTCCCTGAGCTTGACCGGCTGAGCTCTCACCTCTTTGCGTGGCACTGGCTCCCTTCTAGTGGGAGCGCGGGCCACTCGGGTGGCATCCTTTTAGGTGTGAAGGATGCCACCTTTGAGGTGGGCAGCATGGATAGGGGCGAATTCTTCGTCAGCATGGAGCTTTTCGAGAGGTCGCTCAACTTCAAGTGGGAGATCATCATTGTCTATGGACCGGCCGATCATAGTAGGTCGGCCTCCTTCTTGGAGGAGCTCCACCGGAAAATCTCGGCCGCCTCCCTCCCCGTGGTTGTCGGGGGCGACTTCAACCTGCTGCGCGTTGCGGAGGACAAGAACAATGGCAATGTTTGCTTTGCCCGGATGGACATGTTTAACGACTTCATTGCCGACCTCGCCCTCCGGGAGATTGATCGGGTTGGGGCCCGTTTTACTTGGACCAACCGACAAGCCTCCCCGACCCTGTCCGTCTTGGACAGGGTCCTAGTTTCCCCGGAATGGGACCTCCGATGCCCCCTAGCCTCTCTTCGCGCCATCACCCGGATTGGTTCCGACCACGTCCCCTTGCTCCTCTCCTCCGCGGACGAGCGTCCGCCGATCCCCCCTCGGTTCCGGTTTGAGACCTTCTGGCTTTCCCAGGCCGGGTTTACCGACGCCGTCTGTGCTCGGTGGATCGAGGCTCGGGCCCACCCCCACCCTCGCCCCCCTTCTGCTATTGACGCGTGGCACTTCTGTGCGAAGCGTGGCCGGCAATTTATGAAGGGCTGGGGGGCCAACCTGGGCCGTGACGCCAGGGAGCGTAAGAAGGCGTTGCTCACCGCGATCCAGGCCCTCGACTTTCGGGCTGACGCGGTGGGTCTCTCCCCGGACGAGTGGCTCTCCCGCTATGACCTCGAAGACCAGCTCTCCGTGATTTACACCGATGAGGAAGCCTATTGGCGCCTTCGGGGCGCTCAGCGTTGGGTCCTGAAGGGTGACGCGAATACGGCTTACTTCCAGGCGATTGCCAACGGGCGCCGTAGACGCAACACCATTCCCTGCCTTTGGGATGGGGTAACCCTCCTCCAGGACCCCCGGGACATCCGCTCCCATGTCGACGGCTTCTATCGTTCCCTCTTCTCTCCCGCTCCTCGGAGCGGCATCTCCCTCGCCCCTGATTGTTGGGCCGGCGCCCAACTTGTCTCTGACGCAGAGAACGCGTCCCTGACGGCCCCCTTCTCTGAGCAGGAGGTCTGGGAGGCCATCAAGGGTATGAACTCCTCCTCTGCTCCGGGCCCGGACGGTCTTCCGGTCATTTTCTTCCAGACCTTCTGGAACGTGATTAAACCAGAGGTCATGGCCATCTTTGATGAATTCTTCGTGGGATCTATTGACCTAGGCCGCCTCAACTTCGGGACCATCTCCCTCATCCCCAAGGTCCCTGGGGCGACTGACATCCGCCAGTTCCGCCCGATTACGGTCATTAACGTGATCTTCCGGATCCTGGCCAAGGGGTACGCCAATAGGGTGACCCTGCTTGCAGATCGGATTACCCACCCTAACCAATCAGCCTTCATTAAGGGTCGGTACATCCTGGATGGTGTCCTGGTGCTTCATGAGGTTCTTCATGAGGTCCGGGTCAAGCGCCTGAAGGCGGTCTTTCTGAAGATCGATTTTCACAAAGCCTATGATACGGTTAGCTGGTCCTTCCTTAGGGAAGTCCTTCTTCGGAAGGGCTTTGACGACCGGTGGATCACGAGAGTCATGCAAATGGTCTCTTGCGGTCGCACGGCGGTCAGCATCAACGGCGAGATCGGTCCCTTCTTCCCTACCCTATGTGGGGTGCGCCAAGGCGACCCCTTCTCCCCGTTCCTCTTCAATATGGTCGTGGACGCTTTGGCCTCCATTCTCGATAAGGCTAAAGCCGCGGGCCACATCCGAGGTATTACCCCCCACCTCTCTGGGGGCTCGGGAATCTCCATCCTCCAGTATGCTGACGACACGATCATCATGGTCGAAGGCTCGGAGATGGACATCACCAACCTCAAGTTCCTCCTTCTTTGCTTCCAACAGATGTCGGGCCTCAAGATCAACTTCGATAAGAGCGATGTTATGGTGATGGGATATTCCCCCGCTGAGTCTGTGGCCATTGCCAACAGACTTAATTGCCGCCTGGGCTCTTTCCCCACTACCTACCTTGGGACGCCCATTAGTGACTCGCGCCTCTCTGTCGCAGACCTACGCCCCTCCGTGACCAAGCTCCAGACCAGATGCGAGCCCTGGCAGGGGAGGTGGCTTTCCAAGGCGGCCCGGACTATCCTTATCAACTCCTCCCTCTCCAGCCTCCTCTTGTTTCTTATGAGTTTCTACAGCCTCCATGAATCTCTCCATAAGGAGATCGCCAAAATCCAGTCCCGATTCTACTGGGCTGGCGAGCATGGCAAGCAGAAGTATCACATGGTCAGCTGGCCTGACATCTGCAAGCCCAGGGAGCAGGGTGGATTGGGCATCATGTGCTCTAAACGGATGAATATTGCCCTTCTATCCCGGTGGCTGTGGCGTATCACGCAGGGTCATGGTGGCCTCTGGCTGGACATTATCCGGAATAAGTACCTGCGTGGTCAACCCCTTGCCTTCTGCCAGAAATCGGGAGGTTCTCAGTTCTGGCAGTCCCTCGTCCAGCTTCTTCCGGTGCTCCGCATTGGTACCTCTATCTCGGTGGGGTCCGGCCTCTCGACGCTCTTCTGGTTTGATCGCTGGGCCGGCGACTCTCCCTTTGCGGCCCGCTTCCCCACCCTCTTCTCTATCGCTGTCGACCCCATGATCTCTGTTGATAGGGCCCTTCTTGACTTAGGGCGCCTCGCTTTCCGTCGGCCATTTGGGCCGGCGGAATCCGCCGCCTGGCGTGAGTTGCTTGACTGCGTTGCTCTGCATGAGCCGGTGGTGGATGGGGATCAGGATCTTGTGCGCTGGCACCTGGAGCCGTCGGGCCAGTTCTCTACCAAATCGCTATACTTGGCCATTGCCCCCTCCTCCGCTCCCCTCCCCCTATCGATGGTGTGGTCCGTCCGCGTCCCCCTGAAGATTCGCATCTTCATGTGGCAGTGGATCCGTGGACGGATCCCGTCCGGTGTGGAGGTCCGCAAGCGTAATGGCCCGGGCACTGGTATCTGCCCCCTCTGTGCTGTTCCCGAGGACTCCAACCACATCTTCTTCGCCTGCGTCTCCGCCCGGTTCCTCTGGAGCTGCTTTCGCGAGATTGTCGGTGGGAGTTGGTGCCACACCAATTTCCCGGACTTATTTGCTGAACTCCAATTGTCCCCTTCGTCCTCTCGCCACATTAGGTGGCTCGAGGTTGGGGTCCTTGCCTGGACGCTTTGGACCGTTCGCAATAAGCTAGTGATCCAGCGTACTCCTCTTCGTCGCGCTACTGATGCTCTCTACAAATTCTCGGGTTTCTTGCAGCTTTGGCGGCCGCTTAGCCGCCCCCTGGATCGGGACGCCATCTCCGCCTTCATCGCTGATCTCCGCTCGATGGCCGTCCGCCTGTCGCCCCCGCCGCCACCGCCTCCGCCGGAGCCTGACTAGATCGCCTGCACTGGGCAGGCTTTGTTTTTTCTCTTTCTTCTGGGCTTGTTGAGCTGTGCCCTCAGCAGAACCTTAATACTTTGTTGTGGTACTTGGGTGGTGTGTGTGTGTGGACCTGTTGTGGTTGTATGTCTTGTGGCGGTTTGCTTTATTTATAAAGTGGGGCGAAAGCCTTTTTCGGTATGACCTGTTGCTCCCTGCGGATGTCGGTTCCTCCTTTGACACGGGTGCTACTCGCACTCCATCTGCAAGTCAATCCTCGAGGCATGGGTGCAAAGCTTTGCAGCCTTGGACTAAGGCTTCGCTGCGTGTCATCCTGCCTGATGTCCATTTATTTTGCTATTCGGCCAACATCTCATCGCCTTTCTCGCTGGTGTGTGTGCCTTCCCGTGTGATCTAAAACTACTCCCTGTGTCCCATAATGTAAGACGTTTTTTTGACACTAGTACTTTATAGCTTTGTGGCTTAACGAAAAATTGTCCAAGTGGGCTACATTTGAAAAGAAATAAGAATGTTCTAGTCATCTTGGGATTAATTAGCAAAAGCATATGCACCCCTTATCTCTAAATAAGCCAGTGAAGTGTATTATGCAAAAAAATAAAATAAAATAACAGTATACTATATCCGATTCTCCGGTCTTTGTCCGATGGAAAGAGATCGGTTGGGGGAGAGGGAGGGCTTGACTATACTTGGTGGCAAGGTCAAAGTTGAGTGGCGCCTTTCTAGGCTTAAGAAATGCCTAATCAGGATGTCTGGTCTCTGAAATGATTCCATGATGGAGGAGAGGTGGAGTAAGAAGAGATAGATGGAGACATCGAAAGAAGAAGGCGACCGTAGGGTATAAGGAAAGCATCATTGGAGAAGAGACACAGGTGATAATACGAAGAGGAAGTAGGGGTTCACATGCAACACATATTCATCGTGTAGTGACTTCCTTATGCCAAAACAAAGTAATTCCGAAAAATTTAACCATGTTTAGTAACTTTTCAATGGTGTTTCTTGCCTTACCAGGAATGAGAGGTTTTGTCGCAGAATTAGTAATCTTTCTTTTTCATACACCAAAGATATATTAACCATATCTCACCTTGACACTACACCAATGAAAGTTTAGCTTTGATGCTTCCGTACGTGACTTGAAAGTCGAAACCATGAAGAATTTGCAATACTCAAAACTATTCCACATTTCATGTTGGTACTCATCCTATAAATAATTAATGTTATCTTTGTTAAGGCCTGCTTGATTAATTAGCAGGATTCGCGTAATGTAGGAAAAGGCAGAAAAACGAGATTGGAATGACATGTCATCTTGAATCCTATAGAATTAGGAAATCACATGAATTTGGAGTTTCGACGCCACATGAAAAATAAAAGAATTAAACAAAGAGGTTCGAGTGGATGAAAATTTTCCTCTGAAACATTGTGCTAGGAAAATTCCCTAAAGGACTCAAATCCTCCAAAAATCTTATAAAATTCCTTCAAATTAGGGGAAGCCCTTATAATTTAACTGTCTCAATGCTAGCGCAGCATCTATTCTATAATAACCAGTGTTATCTTTGTTAGGATTCAATATTCGGATGCATTTAGCTATTTATAAGAATGTATTGGTTATAGTCCTCTTCCCCATAGTCCGACAACACCGAACGATGGCCAGGGACGGACAGGAGGGTACACTGATCCAATGTCACATAGGATTTCTTTCAAAATATTTATAAATTTATTACCATCTTCCTGGTTCTTTTGTCATTGACACTCATCGTTTCAAATTTGTGCCCCCCCCCCCCCGCCCCCAAGGCAAGGACATGCCTCACCGCATGGATCCCGTTCTAGAAGGGTGACCCTCAGGCCGAAGATTCATAAAAAGAACAAAAGATCATTTCGCTTTCACGAGGTCAACCCAAAGCCCCGTAGCGTTCTGCGACAGCTTGCAAATCCATGTGGAGGGGAGCAACTAATTAATGAACGCTCCTTCGGAAGCCTGGCAACGATCAGCGCCACTTGGCGCGCTCTCAGCCATTCGCCACGTGTCGCACTCTGGGCGCTCCTTTTGGATTTTATTTTTTTATTTTTCCGCACGCGTTTTCTTCTTTTTAAACTTTTTTTCCGGGTTTTTTTAACGTTTTGGTTTTCCACGGGTCTTCCCTAACTTTTTGACCAATTTTTTTTTCCAAAAAAAATATTTTTTTTGCGCAAAAAACACACATTTTTTTCGCGAGAGTCACGGCCGTGCCTCCTCAGAAACGAAAAAAAACACGTTTTCTGTTTTTTTTTCTTTCGCGAGAGGCACTGTTTTGCTTCTGCGAGAGGCACGGACATGCCTCTTTTGGAAAGGAAAAAAATACGCGTTTTTTGTTTTTTTTTCTTTTGCGAGAGGCACGATTTTGCTTCCGTGAGAGGCACGGTTGTGATTTCGTCAGAGGCACGGACGTGCCTCTTTCGAAAAGGGAAAAAAACCTGTGTTCCCGGTTTGGTTTTTTCGTCGGTTTTTTTGTCTGATTTTTTCGTGAAAAATAAGTTCGTCAAAACCTATCAACATGGGATCTAGTTTTGAAGATCTCGACGCGAGGAATCCAACGACAAAAGCGGTTCGAGATTTGGACACACGGTTTAAGAGATAAAACGTTTTGAATAAACGGATCTACGAAAAAAAAGAAAACTCCCAGGTTGCGACAAGTGGCGCACATACAGCTCACCACTTGTCGCAACCTGGGAAAGTTGGAGTGATCTCCACAAAAAGTACTCCTTAACTTAACTAGTGATTTCGTAAGCTTCGTGAGTTTGGAGTTGATGACTACAAGCCCTCCCTTGTTTACAGGGTGGCACAATGCGGCCCATTTAACCATCTAGGAGGCAGTATCTGCATCTTGCTTTTGCGTTCGCGGCGATGGCCTTCGCTCGTGGTGTTTGCATTATTTGAATGCACTTTATATCTTTCTTTTCTCCGGGGGTCTGCATTGGTGAGTTCCTGGCAATTGCTTCTATAAATTTTTGGGTTTAAACAAGTTTGCTCCGCCGAGACAGATGCCCAGAAACAACAACGAGCTTTATACACGGCGCGTCGCCGGCACATGTAGAAGGAAGAAGAGTTCGGCACCCCAAGGATTTGGATGCATTTTTCATTTCTTTAAGGATGTATTTGTAAGGACTTGTGATACTTAATATTATGGCTTTCAGCTTTTAGAGAAAGACCCAAATATCCATCGAACGCCAGATTTTTAGGAATGATAAATCGAACGATTTTTATGATAAATTATGTTTGTCGAGGGTGGCAAGTGTAGTTGGCGAGCAGGACAAATCCGTTTCAATTTATATTTTTGCCAGAAAATTACCGTGCTCACCAACTAAATTTGTCATCCACGCGCCAATATAAATTGCCATAAAAACGTTCGACTTGTCGTGCCTAAAAATTCAACATCTGCCTAAAAACATTCGACGTCAATTGTTTGACATTTGCCATTTTTCGTAAAAAATCTCCTTTCACAAGTTCATACTCCCTCCACCTGAAAAAGTTTAGAACAAGCCTCGAATGAATGTATCTAGCACCAAGTTAGGGTTAGGGTTTAGGATTTAGATTTAGGTTTTTTTCAGATGGAAGAGTACAAAATACTTTGCTCCTTTCACGGATTAGCAAAAGCCGGATCATTATTAAAAGGAGAAAAAGGACCCGGTAAATATTGAACGTTCGGATTTTAAGCATGTCACCCTGAGCGTTTTTCCATGACAACTATAATTGACATGAGGTGATAACTTTAGTTGTTTGTCAAAAAAAGTGGCAACTTTAGTTGTTAAAATATGACAACTTTGTCCCAGTTTGTTCTTTTACAAAAAATTGCCATGAAAAATGTTCGGGTTAACATGCTTTAAATCCGCGTTTAATGAAAATAATGAAGTCTCGGTCGATGCTATATCAATGAGATCTTACATTTTTTTTGAAACGAGGCAAAAGACCTGCCATTTTCATTGATTAAGAAGAAGAAAATTGCCCGGTTAATTAACGGAAAACCGGGCTAAAACCGATACAACCCAACCCATATGACATGGGAACCACCGGCCAACCTGACCACCGACATGAGACAGGAGCTGCAAAGAAGAAAAACGTCCGCCGAGAAGTCGCAAGTGTCATCGTCATCATCGGTTGCCTCGAACGGGCGACTCCGACTTCACTGTAGAGCTCCATCGTTGAAGCCAACCCACAAACAGCTGCAGGAACCATGGCGGCACATGCCAACAGAAGGCCACCACGCGCAAGCAACCGACAACTCCGACTTTGACGACAAGCATCGCAAGGGAAATATGCAGGACTTGCGCCGAACGTGCCCTCCGCAAACACGGAAGAGCACCTCGGGCACGCCGGGAAGAACCAACTACCGAAGCCCATGCCGCGACCCAAGCTCCTCGCGACGCCATCATCGTTGCCAAACAGAAACCAAACGCCCCACCTCAGCAAACCACGCAGCGAAGATGCCGCCCATCCACGACGAAGATGCCGTCTTCCACCGGTCTCTCAGTCGTTGCCGGCTCCGAGACGATGCCCCCAAGGAGGAGAAAGACGCGAAGACGCCTCCATCGCCCGATCCAGCGGATCTGAGGTTTCCCACCGGAGCCAAAGCCGCGGGAAAGGGGAGCACACCTCCACGGCGACGCTTCCAAGAAAGATCACGACACCCGTGGGCGCCATCGTCGCCGGCTCCGAAGAAGAATGGAGCAAGGATTTCTCCCGGAGATGACCACCTGCAGCCACCGACCGCCGCCCATCGACCACCACCTGCCAAGGCCGACCTCACTCCAGCCATGGGATCCCACGATCCACCATGACCAGACACACACCACCTCCCTGGCCGCAGCCGCCATCCACCACCGCAGCACCACCGCGATCACCACTAGCGCAGCCATCAAAGCCGCAACGCCAGTGCAGCACCCAGATCGAAGAGCTAGCACACACTAGGTCCCGATTGGGGCCGCACAAACAGAGCAGCAGCACAGACGAGCAACTCCTCCATCAGCAGCGCACCTCGCGCTCCAGAGCAGCAGAGCCGCCACGCCCAGCCGGTCGTCGTGCCAGCCGCATGCCAGCCGCTGCCGAGCCTGGCCGACAGACCGCGCCCCACGCACGCATCTGGAACCGAGCGCCGCCACGCGCACGCACGCCGTCCACGCCCAAGTCACGCCGGAGCCCGGACCGAGGCTGCCGCCCCAGCGTCCAATCCGCCGCCCGCAGCCGACGCAGCCAGAACCAAGGTGACGGAGATCCAGGCGGCAGGAGGGGGGCCGCAACCCCGCCCAAACTCGTTGGGCAGAAACCACCAGGCCGCAGCCCCGGAGCTTGCCGACGACGCTCCCGCGGCCGCCACCCGCCGGAGGCGCAACCTCGGATCTGTCACACGTCGCCTGCACCGTGCCACAGGGAGCCGAGCCTCCCCTACCGCGATTCCCGACCCAGCGTCCGATCTACGCTGCCGGAAACCCAACGCGCCCGCGCCACGCCTTGCGCGCCCTCGCCACGCTGTCCCGAACACGGCCACCCTCGCCGGTGCGCGCACCCGCGCGAGCGCCACGCCGAGTCCCCGCCTGAACGAACGGCCCGCGCCGCCCCTGCTCGAGTTGGAGGAGGGAAGGGCCCCGCCGCCGCCGAGCCGCGCGGGCTTCGCCCAACAACGTCTGCTGACGGCGGCAAGGGGAGGAGAGGCCGGAGGGGCCTGTGCTGGCGGTGGCTAGGGTTCGCTCCCGGGCCGCCCGCGGGAGCGACCTGGGGAGCGCTCGCTTTCCCCAAAATGGGGCCGGAGAAATGTAGATCTTACATTTAGAACCGTGTAATATTTTTCAAGCCCAAGCCCGGCTCATCTGATAAAAAGCCCTAAAAAGCCCTTAGGGCTTAGGGCCATGAGCCGGGCCTCTTTCTTAAAATGCCAATATGAAGCCCAAGCCCGTCCAGGCCCTACTGGTAGGCTCAAAACTCAGGCCCAAGCTCGGCCCATGGGCAAGCCCATCGGGCCTAGGCCCTGGATTTCAGGGCCGGGCCTGGGTGGGCCGACAGGGCCGGGCCTGAGATGGCGAGGACTATCCTGGAGTAAAGCTACACACACGAAGAGTTTACGGGGGTTTCACGGATCAGATTCAACGTGGCAGGTTTGGATTGGATTTCAGTTGGGTGGCAGACTGGCAGGTTTAGATTGCGGGAAGGAGTCCGCAATTGGCCCGTAATTGCCCGCGCGTTTAGGATTTCCGGGCAACCAGCATATTCCATTCCCCTCGCCTTCTCGGGTTTCCGTCGTCGCGACGCTGACGCTGGATCATCCTGTCCACCGCGCCGCCAGTCTCGATCCCCTCCAGCCCCTCCTCCCATGGCGCTTCCGCCGCCGCTCGGTGAAGCTTCTATGCGCCGCTTGCGCTCGGTGCTCTTCGACTGGGGACCCCCCATGGAACTCACTTGCTTCCGTCTTAGTCGGGCCGCTTGGGTTAAACCGGGACTGAAATTGACTATGCCATATGCTGTGGTCGGCAGTGGTTCTATGGCACCGCCGCGACCCTGGCCGACCGCCTACTCTTCAGGTTTGGTGTTCTTCGGCCTGTAGCTCCAAATCTCCATCTGGCCGATGTTTGGTTGATGCATGTTTGAATGGGGATGCCTAAATTGGTGCTGTAATGTGGAATAGTGGTGCTTAGGCATGGGTTGAAAATATTACATTGTTTGCTTCAGAAAAATGCATAAGCATCATATCATGGTGCTTAGGCATTGTTTGCTTCAAAACTCTCACCTCTCCTGCTCATATCATGCCTCCCCATCATACTGTCACCCATGAGTGGACACTTGTTTTGCTTCTCTGTTTTTAGATATTGATCCGACGTATTTTCTCTGTTTCGTTGCTAGGTTTTACTAACAACCTTGATACTCCCTCCGTCCGAAACTACTTATCTCCAAAATGAATAAAAATGGATGTATCTAGAACTAAAAAATGTCTAGATACATCCATTTCCACGATAAGTAATTCCGGACGGAGGGAGTACCTGGTAGGTAGGGTGGCAGATGGGTCGCTAACTGCCCACCTATCTAGTCTTTTTTTATAGTTTTTGTGTTAGTAATGATATCACTTACTCCCTTCGTTCCTAAATATTTGTCTTTTTAGAGATTTCAAATGGACTATCACAAACGATGTATATAGACATATTTTAGAGTGTAGATTCACTCATTTTGCTCTGTATGTAGTCACTTGTTGAAATATCTAAAAAGACAAATATTTAGAAACGGAGGGAGTAGTAAGTTAGTACATATGACATTTACATGTTGGCCAGGCTGCAGTTGTCATTGTCAAGGGCAATGAAGACTTCATGAACATTTTCACTTTCCACAGCAGTATATATGAGTCAGAATTTTCCTAGTGTAAGCTAGAAATGGGTGCAAAATGTCAAAATTCAAAAGAAGGTTAAACTGCCTTGTGTCACATGGCTGATCCATGCGTTTAGCATTTCTACCAATGAAGTCCTTACCTAGCAGTCTAGCACTACCTAATCAACTAAAAAAAAGTCATTTTGGACATCGACAATGTCAAGGTGAGAGTTTGACCATTAATCTATATGAACGCAATGCACAACGGAACATTTAACTTTATTCTTTCACTTGAACATGAACCACACTCGTTTGGATTTCGGGGGCTTGCTTATAGGTTTGTCAGAACTCAGAACTCATTTTTAAGTTTCTTCCATTGTATATTGTGGGTGTGAACTTATCCTTTGACATCTTGCAATCATACTTGTTTGATCCATCATCTGAGAAGTATCATACCCCTTGGCCTATACTAATAGGTTTTACACCGAAAAGCATGACACTTTATATTGATAAGGGAATGTTAGTTGTTTGTTCAGGTAAGTATCCACATTTTTAAGCAATTATTGCATAGAAAGTTTTAGTAATACGGATTTAGCTATTCTGAGGATAGCATTTAGCAAAACAGGCTTCAGTTATTGTAGTTCATCTTTTGAGTTTTTTTAAAAGCAAGTTGTATGTATCTACTCGAACCAAACATGATGCTAGGTCGTTATGCTCAAAATCTACTTCAATGAATTCCTGCTTTTTGGCAGAACCTGAAAACCAGACAGGTCCTTACTCAGTGTATTGATTTGCGTGTCATGGGTACATGTGGTGTTTTGTGTCACATATTGAATTTTGTTTGTTGCTGCAGGAATGGGATGCTGCCTCTGTATGTAAGTGTGTCAAGGAAGTTCATATCAGATGCCAGATTGGAAATGATATACAGGAACTAAACAAGAAACTGGATACAATCATACCGGTAATACAACAGTTAGGACTAGCTGCAGAAGATCAATCAGGAATAGATAGTGAAGTTGCTCCTCATTACAATGAGTCCAATACAATAGGTAGAGGTGTTGGCAGTGACTGCAATGATCTTGTTAATCTGCTACGGAGAGGTGGAGAAGGCGCCCATGTTCTTTTCGCCATAGTTGGAACTATTGGAGTTGGTAAGAGTACTCTTGCACTCAAGATATACCATGAGATGAGAGGTAGGTTTAGAACCAGGTTATGGGTAAATATCTCCAACGACTCCAGACGCATCACAATATGGTCTGGTGACACATTTAAGAGAAGGGCAGGAATGGCGGAGCAACGTGAGGTGTTACGCCGCTATCTGGATGGTTCTACCAGCAACCTGCTCTTGGTCATTGATAATGTGCGGAAAGCAGATGATTGGAACCAGTTGCTGGCTGCAAATGAAGCATTCCGCCGTTGTGGCTGCAAAGTCATTGTAACAACACGTGACGAGAATGTCGAAAGGAAGATGGGGGTGACCCATTTTCACCGTGTCAAGTGTTTGAATGGGGACGATGGCTGGTTGTTGCTCCACAAAACCGCTAATCTGGGAGGGACTGTAGCCACTGGGAACATTCAGGATGTTGGAAGAAGTATCGTGCAGAAGTGCAGTGGCGTTCCGATGGCAATTAGAACAATTGGATGGAATCTAAGGGGCAGGTCCCGGGAAGATGAATGGGAGAGCATACATTCACAAGATTTCATTTCCTCGTATCCAGGGATAAGGGACACCATTGATACGACGTACATGGAGTTGAAGTATCGTGTCAAGCGGTGTTTCCTCTACTGCTCTTTATACCCGGAGCAATTTGTGATCAAGCAGCAGTGTGCCACACAGCAGTGGATTGCAGAGGGTTTCTTTGAGGGCAGTCCAGATTTAGAAGAGGCGGCTGAAAGCTGTTACCAGGAATTAATAGAGAGGGGTCTTCTTCTGCCTGAGCATGAAGCTAATGGTGTGGTGGGAGCAAAGATGCCTACTCTACTGAGATCGTTTGCACTCTATCGGTCAGGCGAAGAGAACTGTGTGGATAATCCTAGTCGTATCAGTAGTACCAGTAAACCATGGCGCCTATGCATCACAGATGAAGAAGCTATAGAGGCCATCCCGGTTTATGTCACTCGTTTGAGGACACTCTTTGTGTCTGCAAGCCCACTCAGAAGAAGCAGCTTGGACCTTATCATTGAAAGGTTTCCGAACCTAAGAGTACTAGACCTTAGAGACACACAAGTTGAGAGCATTCCCAAAACGCTGGGAAGATTGCTGCAACTTAGGTATCTGAATCTTTCGAATACTGAAATAAGAAAACTTCCTCAGAGTATCGGGAATCTGATGATGCTGCAGTTTCTAATCCTCCAAAACTGTCCTTACCTCACACAAATGACCAGTCATGTTGGCCGTCTGGAAAACTTGAGGGGCCTCGACTTCTCAGGGGCACCAAAGCTAAATGATGTCCGTTTCAGACTACTCAAACTGACAGAACTCAACTGCTTGCATGGTTTTTTTCCAGCTAACCATGGTTGGACACTTAAAGAATTACATGTACTGCGCAACCTTACAAGCCTCCAGATACTAAGGCTAGGCAGGGCATCAAGCATAGAAGATGCACACCAATCAAGACTGCAGGAAATGGATAATCTCAGAGAGCTCGAGCTGTGCTGCAGTTCTGTCGACCAACCACCAGTTGACGTTCAAGAGCATATGAAAGATGTGTTCAGCGCACTCAGACCTCCTCAGAGTTTGTTTTCTCTCAAGCTAGATGGTTACTATGGCAATGGATTTCCAGCTTGGTTTTCTGTTTCTCACCTTACAGCGCTGCAGCGGCTGACGCTTGATGGCTGTGTCCACTGTCAGCGCCTACCAGCTCTCGGTGAGATGATGAATCTTAAATTCCTGGCTATCATAGGCTTCAGCGTGTTGACTGAGATCAACTATGAGCTTCGTGGGGCGCCAGCAACCGGTGTGGCATTTCCACTGTTGGAGCAGCTATTCTTAGGGAGGATGCAGAATATGGTGTCATGGTCTGGTCTTGTGGATACAGACATGCCTTTACTCGAGAGATTACATCTTGATGGATGCCCCAGTATGATTTCTGTCCCCTCGTGGCTCCAGCACTGCACAACATTGAAAAGCTTGAAGATACACCATGCTGATGCGCTTCAAAATATCGAGAACCTGCTAGCACTTAAGGAGCTGCAAGTTCACCATAGTTCCAATCTGAAGAGGATATTTAACCTCCGTAGACTGGAGGAATTGGAAATCGTGAACTGTGCACACCTGGATACTGTGCAGGATGTTCCTCTGTTGCGCCTCTTGCATTTGGACGAACCCACAGCCCAGCTTCCAGAATGGCTCCAGAAGAAACAGTCATTTACTCTCAGGAGATTGGAGATTATTGGCAGTGAGGACCTACTGGACAGATGCTCCTCACCCACCGCGCGCTACGGGCGCCTCATCAAAGATGCAGCTGATCATGTTTATGCGAAATTGCATGGCGGTTCCTTGTACTTTTCGTACACCAAGAGCACTGGCATGTTCGATAGAAGCCGACGATGCAGGGATCGCTACGGTATGCAAGGCGCAGCTATCCTCGCGGTGCCTGTTGCTCCCCGGCGAGTTCATGGTGGCTGGGAAACATGGATCAAGTACACACTTTGTGCCATCTTCCTCATTGTTTCCCAGTTCTTTGTTCAGTGGGCTGTTAGCTCTAGGTAGATGAGTGGAATTATGTCACCTTTATTCCACTTATTTGATGTACCTTTTGCTGTCGCCAAGTTTCTGATATGTGAAAGCTATTTGTTCTAGTGGAACAGGCATGATCTACGATGTATACCACCTCCACATCCATTGACATAATAACCTGTCAGCAAAATTTGCCATTGGTAACAGGAGAGCTATTTGACAGTCAACAAGAGGAGCTAAATAGATTTTACATTTGTTACAGAACATCCTTTTGCTGTTTCTCTTAAGAGGGCTATCTTGTGTCAGAAGCCAAAATGGGCGCTCACCTAAGTAGCAAAGCATGCCTCGGTTGAGAGGCCACGAGGGTCTTGGGTGAAACTGACTTTCCTGGATAGTCGTATTGACTATTGAGCACATCTATGTTCCTGCTATTTCATCAAACTTATGTTCTAAAAATAAAGAGGTAAATACACCACAAGTGCCTAAACTTGTCCGGCACGGTCAGTTTAGTGCCTAAAGTTGCAAAATACGTAAAAGTGGTGCCATAACTTATCTAAATGATGCATATACGGTGCCTTCGCTCGTACGCCGCCCAATATTCAGTGATATGTACTATTCAATACAACAAAATACCAGTTGATTATCCAAACAATTTAGTTGTGTACTTTACATACACTGCACACATTTACTACATCTCTAAAAGCATTGCACTTGCACATATTCAGCACAAATATTCAGTTCAGTGCAGTGCGCACATTCAGTACAACACCTGTCACGAGAATTCAGTTAACTGTACAATCATGTGTCACCAAATTCAGTTAACTATGCGTCATCTGTAACCAAAATTCAGTTACAAATCTTTCTAATTTTTCAGTTCGAACAATCTCCAGATCTGAGCAGAAATGACCAACAAGGCAAATGATCACATCTGAATAATATTATAGTCTAATTTGTTGCGCAATCATGTGTCACCAAATTCAGTTAACTACGCGTCATCTGTACCCAAAATTCAGTTACAAATCTTTCTAATTTTTCAGTTCGAACAATCTCCAGATCTGAGCAGAAATGACCAACATGGCAAATGATCACATCTGGGTAACATTATAGTCTAATTTGTTGCACACACAAGCATGACCAACTACTTTGACAGGAAAAGGCGTCTACTTTCAAAAACCCGAATAAACCCTAGCAAAATTCAGGAATAATGAGCCCGTATCTACTCCGCAACAATCCATATACACAGTATCTCCATAGCATGGACGAAAGATGACGAATCAAGTACGCCAGAAAATTACTCTCACTCCAGCAAACCCTACCCAACGTTATGGACGAGGAAGAGATACTCGGAAGTAAAACAGGGAGAGCGTGCCTTGCCATACGAAGGAGCTGCTTCGCCTGGAAGACGATGATGCGGGCCGTCCATCGCCTCTAACGCCAGTCGCCGTGCCGCATGACCTCTACCGCCGTCGCCTTGGATTGATCGTGAGTCGTGCGCGAAAGAAAGCAAAGATAGGGAAATGAAGCGGTGAGGAGTTAGAATGAAAGAGCACGGCCTTCCAGGTACCTATGCGCAAACATAACAGGCAATCACTTCCTGCTGTTGGAGGGACTTTTTGCGATAATTAATTAAATCCCAAGGGGTTTTCTACAAAATAACCACAGCGCCGGCCTCACCCAACTCTGCCAATGCTCACACACACCGACATGTGGGCCATACGCCAACTGTCAAGCCACGTGGGCGGCACATACGGAGGTGTACGAGCGAAGGCACCGTATATGCACCATTTGGACAAGTTATGGCATCACTTTTACATATTTTACAACTTTAGGCACTAAACTGACTGCGCCGGACATGTTCAGGCACTTGTGATGTATTTACCTCAAAAATAAAATCGCATTGTTAGAAAACATTTACTTTTAAGGCAGACTCTGAGCTTCCAAAGGCTGTTAGTACGTGTTACTGAACGTGGCGGTTTTTCTCTCTCTCTTTTGCGGGGAAACATAGTGTCTTTGAACATGCATATATATAATGGACCGAACATCAGTTAAAGTTTGTCTCCTATGCGAACTGAGCATGGTTAGGTTTCTTATGGTGGAATCACCCTATCAGAGTTCAAGTTCTATACTTGGCACGAATGGTCGGATTTTCCTGAACAAGCTTTTAACGATGTGCGTTCAGTAGGAGAAGATGTTACCTAGACTATGAAGGTTTCCATGATGACTTCATCGGTATCTCGAAGGTACCCCTCATAGGGGTAGGCTGTGCATGCATGCGTATAGGGTTGAGTGTATGTGCGTGTACGTGAGCATCTGCATTTTTTACTGTAAAGTTTGTCTCTTATGAGAAAAGCTACTATCTCTTTTTTAAATAAATTGAAGTTCTAATATTTTTATTACAAAATGTTTGATTAAGTTTGTTTTCCCTTACAAATTGAAGTTTCATTAAGTCTACTAAGAAAAGTATGAAAATCCGTAAACCAAATCAGGGCTGACGCTGGGCCATGGCAATAAGTTTTTTTTTCCAAGGTAACGAGCGGGCTTTATTCATTAAATGCGAACGGCCATCGTACCAACGCGATAGTTATGTGTCCCTCGGGACCTCCTACAGGAGACCTCCTCCTCGGCGCCTGTAGCGCCCGTTAGCGATCACAGCGCCCGCTGCGTCGCTTGTATGGGCCTGGCCCAGCAATGCTCGCTGCCTGTCTCCGCTCGGTCGCTAGATAGCTGCCCGCTCGATCGTTAGCTCCCGCTGGTTCACTTTTTTCCTTCACTAAAAAAAAATCATTGAATTTGGAAAAAGTTTAACAAATTCGAAAAAGACCATCGTATTCGAAAATAGTTCATCCAATTCTAAAAAAGTTCATTGAATTCAAAAAATGTTCATCGAACTCAAAAAAAGGTTCATCGAATTCGAAAAAAGTCATTCGAATTCAAAAAAAGTTCATCGAATTCAGAAAAAAGTTCATCAAATTCGTTTAGAAGTTCATCAAATTTGAAAAAAGTTCATCAAATTCGGAAAAAAGTTCATCGAATTTGAAAATTGTTCATCAGATTCAAAAATAGTTCATCGAATTCAAAAAAAAGTTCATCGAATATGGAAAAAGGTTCACTGAATTTTAAAAAAAGTTCATCCATTTTGTAGATAAGAAAATTACTTGAAATTAAAAAAATAAAATTTGGAAAAGGGGAAAAGGAAATGGAAAAAAGGAAGGACTGGCGCGGTGGTTATTGTTGCCTGCCTCGATGCATGAGGTCGATGGCTCGATTCTCTGTCAAGCGCCCGCTCTTTTTTGCATATAACAACGAACGAAGCGAAGATGGGCCGGCCTGTTAATAGCGAACGCAGAGAGAGGGGGGGGGGGGTGTGTGCGCCCGTTTGCGGGAACACCTGTATCGGGCGCTGAAGGCGCCAAATAGGATTCAGCCTCCTATAGGACGCATTTTGCGTCAAACATGAGTTGGACGCACACAGGCGAGCCACGACTGGGCCAGCCCACGGACTTGTGTTTCCTGTGGATCGCACGACGTAAAAACACGACAAAAAGGACGCAATGATAGGATTCGATCACACTATCTCACTCACACCAAACTGCAAACCGTGACGAGCTAGCCACTCTACCACATAGCTGCTAGCGAAATATTAAGGCGCCGAACTCTATAACAACACGCATCCGGATTGGCATTTTTGAAAAAAAAAACATTTTTGAAACACTTCTCCAAATTTCAAACAATTTGAAATGCTGCAAATATTTTTGATACTCCAAGATTTTTTCTGAAAAAATGTGAACACATTTTGTATTCCGAATTTATAAAAAACACGAACATTTTCTGCAAAACATAAAAGTTTTCTAAAACGTGAACAATTTTTTAAATATTAAACATTTTCCAACATTGTGATTTTTGTTTGAAAACAACAAACATGTACTAAAATTCCAGAACATTTTGTGAAAAACGATCTTTTTTCTGAAATTGTGAACAAATTTTGGAAATGCGAAAAAAATTCAGAAAAGGAAAAGTTTTACGAAAAGCTTTCAGAAAAGGGAACTTTTTTGAAAAAACCGATTTTTTTTGAAACTCTGGAAAAAAATAGATGAACATTTTTTCAAAACAGCAACATTTTATAAAAATCTAGACCAATATCTGAAAACACAAACATTTTTCAAAAACAGGAACATTTTTTGAAATTCCAAAACTAATTTTGGAAAGCGAACACTTTTTGAAAACCAAAGATTATTTTGAAGCTTCGGAACAAAATTTGAAAACATGAACATTTTTAAAAAATGCACATAATTATTGAAATAGAACATTATTAAACTCCCAATCACAATTTAAGAACTGAAACATTTTCAGAAATGGGAACATTTTTTTGAAACTCTGTGAAAAAAGAATACAAGAACATTTTTTCAAAACAGCAACATATTTTTGAGATTCCTAATTTTATGGAAATATGAACATTTTATAAAAATCTAGAACAAAATTTGAAAACACAACCATAATTCAAAAACAGGAACATTTTTTTCAAATTCCAAAACTAATTTTGGAAAGCGAACACTTTTTGAAAATAAACATTATTTGGAAACTTTGGAACAATATTTGAAAACATGAACGTTTTCTAAAAATGCACGTAATTATTGAAATAGAATATTTTTTAAACTCCCGAGCACAATTTAAGACATGATACATTTTTTTAATTTAATGAACAATTTTAGAAATGAGAACATTTTTTTATTCTTTTTAACAAATTTTGAAATTGTGAATATATTTCGAAAATGAGAACATTTTTGAAATTCCTAAACTTCTTGAAACACAAACATTTTATAAAAACATTTGTGAACGAGAACGTTTTTCGGAGATCTTGAACATTTCTCGTAACTCAAACATTTTCCCAAAATTCTGACCAAATTTTGAAAATGACAATATTTTTAGAAATATTCAAGATTTTAAAAAATGGAACCAAGTTCCGAAACATGCACAACTTTTTGAAAATCTGAACAGTTTTTGAAAATTTTAACATTTATTTACAAATAACTAGAAACTTCGAGATTCTGAACATTTTTAAAATTGTTCATCATTTTTCAAAACAATGAAAAATAGAAAGCAAGAACAAACTTCGAAGTCCAGGGCAAATTTTGAAAATTGAAGTAAACTTGAAAAAAAGGAAAAGAAATAAGATGGAAAGAAAAAGAAACAGTAAAATGAAAAAATAGGAAAAAGAATAGAAAAAGAAAAAGGACAAAAGGAAAAACGTTTAGGAACCTCCTAGAAGGTTCCCAAAACCGAAAAAAACTGACGGGGAAGCACCTAGAATTCCGAAAACCGGAGTTGCTCAAATGGTTAACGGGCTGGCCCATAGAAATGCTCGTCGATCTCCACCTGTGCGTAGCCTCGACAACTTGCCGCAACGAGCGGCAAATAGGAATTTCCGTGTCCCTCATACTAATTCCGAAATCGGCAACACACTGGCGGGCCGACCCATTTAGCACGATAGTCGTTGTGCTCGTTGTGGTCACTATTTAAATCCCTTCAATATAACACTTTAACGTAGAGGAATAGTTGTGCAGCTGGGGGGTCACACACATCACATGTATCTGCCGGAATCGAGGGAAAGTGATGGCGACAACACATGATTGTCGTGCTATTCGAGCATCCGGTCTCGAGTTCCGGCGTAAAAGCCTATGTCTGACTTGTTTCAGTTATACCTAGCAATGGAGAGGATTTTACGTCGTTACCTTGTTAAAGGCATTACTCAGATATGTTCAGACTGGTTCTATGGCGTGAAAAATCCGATTCTGGCCTTCGATGGTTGAATCCGATGATGGCGGCGATTAGGCACTACTTTTTTTTCTGAAGGTGTTGCTGTTGAAAAACCTCATCATCTATGTGATGTCATAAGATGGTCGGTGCAAACATGGTCATTGTTCTAGTTTGTCGATCACGGATCCAATCACTTTGTGGGTTGTTTTTCCTTCTTTTCCTTGTCCCTACATAGCATTGGTCTTACAAGACTTGGCTATTCGCCGGCAAGTTTATATGTGTTGACAATTGACTATGTGCATCCTAGTTATGTTGAGATTGGGTGTGTGTTCATTCTGTTTGTATCCGCTTGATGCTCCAGTTTGAGTCAATAAAATTCACCATTTATAAAAAAAATACTTTGACAATGAGCAATGTCAGATTCTTAAGCTTGGTAAAACGAAAGTTTTACTATGGCAAATTATGTTGTTGCGAGGAGGCCAATTTTCTTTAGCTAGTATGGCAAAACTAACCGTTTTTATGATAAAATTTTGTTGTCGCAAGGATTGCTTGCTAAAAGAAATGGGGCTGTTACGTGTCGGCCAGCCGATCTTTCTAAAAGATCTGCCGTCTTGCGAGCCGTCGGATATGACGCAATCTGATTGTCTTCTTCTACTTTATAACAAAGATTTTGTTGCAGAAACATTTATAACAGAGGTTGTTTTGTGTTTTTTTTTTGCAATATAGATTTTGTTGCGGGATTTTTTTTTTTTGCAATATAGGTTGTGTTGCAGATTTCTTTCGGTCTTTACCTTCTTTCTAACAACAGTTATGTTGTGGAAGAACTTTGTAAAATAGATAATGTTGGAGAAAATTTTGCAAGGAAAAATAATGTGCAAAATCGTGTTGACAAGAGATTTCCTTGACTGAGACCTTGAGGGCACCTGGCGTTTAAAGGAGGCGGCAGATGTGTCTTTCGGTTAAGGGGAAACTTTTTTCAAAAGAAATTTGATTCGCCATGCTTAACCAGATTCGCCATGCTTAACCAGCTAACGCCAGATTTTTAATATTTTCGTACAACAAAAGTTTCAGAAAAATCTCATATAACAAATATGGTACGCTCTTAAATTGTTTTGGTTTGTTCTTAAATTTGATTCTTAAAGTCTCATTTATGTGATAAAGATCATAGTACAAGCCTTTGCACAAAGGAATTTCAACCAAGAAGGGAAATTACAATTAAGGTCGAAGAAATCTCTGAGCTTGACACCAACGTCCGTCACCTGCCTTTAGCACCACAGCAGCCATCAAAGAAAAAAAAATGATGGGTCACCTCCTGACCTGTGCTCGACGCGGCTCCATCGCTGATATGCAGCTTTGCGGACCTCCAAGGTGGCTCACCAAAGGCGAAACCATTAACGTTGAACGAATCAGACCGGGGCAACTCCTCGGATACGCCATTGACCTCCAAATCTTGCAGCCCCGCACGACTAAGGCGTCAGAGGAGAAAACCATACCCGGCATCCATGAACCACGGACGCAATACACGACTCACCATCTTTCAGATGTCATCAATGCAGACCACAGTTTGCACCCGCTCCTGGACTACCTCACAAACTCCTCGCCGACGCTGGAGCAAACGCCGTCGCAACGGCGGAGCCCGAGGACACAAGTCCACCATGAGGATGCCGCTGCCATGCCATCTTTGCTTGAACGTACTGGTTTCTAAACCCACCCAACTGTCTGTTCGCCTCGTCGGGGAAGGATCTGAAGATTCTTTATTCAACACCGCTGAAGTCAAGACAATGAACATCCTAAAAATCTAAGCTAGTAAAGCCTAAAATGAACTATCGACGATTGAGGTCGCTACTGGAGGGGAGATCGCCTCTCCTTTCTTCTTTGAAAAAGAAGTGAAAGCGAAAACTGGAGCGCTCTAGGCGCCGCCGGCGGATAATTAGAAAAGATCCACCAGCTCGCTGACCATTCACTAGTGCAGAACCGGGCTTTAGTGCCGGTTCGTGACGGCCTTTAGTGCCGGTTGGCGAACCGGCACTAAAGAGTGGGGACTAAAGGTCCCCCCCTTTAGTACCGGTTCGTCACAAACACGTGGCACGAGCCAGGCCCGGGTGCGTGTTGGACATTAGTACCGGTTGGTAACACCAACCGATACTAAATGTTTGGGTGTTTTTTTAATTTTTTTTAATTTTGTGTTTTCAATTTGGCTTTATTTTTCATTTAATTCTTTTTTGTTTGCTGGTATTTCACGATACTACAAATTGTACACGCTATGCATATATATAAATATATAAATTTTCTCGTACGTAGAACCGCATATATATATATATATATATATATATATATATAATATCATCGAATGTCTCACAGCCAACACCATTAACTATTCACACATACACATGTATATACATATACAATTTCTCCTACATGTTGCCTTGGTGCCTTCGGAGCACGATGACAAGTGGTTCATGGGGGCGGTAGCGGGTAATAGTATTCTCCTTTGGGATATATGACCTGGTCGAGCAAAAATCCGGCTATTTTCTCTTGAAGTGCTTGTATGCGGTCCGATGGTAGGAGCTTATCCCGCACCGATCTGAACTGTTAAGAAGGAGATCAATATGCATGTGTGTTAGTTGTGTGACTAGATATCGATAATGGTGTGAATAGTGTTCTGACAAAAACGTACCCAGTCCTGTCTATCAGATCTGCTCCTTTCGCACGTCATCATGCGAATGTTCTCGCAAACGTAGAATGCACACAGATTATTCCCCGACGCCTGCCTCAGGGCCTTTACGAGAATGGAATTGAATCAGATAATGATTAATCAAGCATGATAATTAATTAATGATATTGAAACAAGAATTAAAGAGATGGTAGCTAGCTAGTACTACTTAATTACTTACCTTGGGTCGATGCCAAAACAACTTTTTTGGCCACGTGCCTGGAGTCACCTTGATGAACTTTGCCCATGCCCTGCCCGCCGGCAAAGAAAATTAATAAAGGGGTTATTAAATAGTTCATATCAGGAAACTAAATAGGTTAATAATGATTGAAATTACCTGTTGACTATCCCCTTCACGATGGTGTAGTCTTTATCTTCTTTAGTTAGTGAGTCCAGTAATTCAACTTTTCCTTCCTCAACTTTAATGTCTAACAAGACCCAGTGCCAACTGCATACGCACACGTTTGCATGTCTTAATTAAGCGGGCATGTGCATAAAATTAATCAACTACCGTAAACCGTATACACTTAATTATTAACATCTAGCTAGCTAGTAAGCAAAAACAGAATTTGTAGTACAAGACAGTGTGACTCACGGGAAGTTGTAAGGAAGTAGTATATCTTCATTGGTATTGAGGCGCTTCAAGAACTCTAGCATGCTTTCCTCTACAGCAGCTTGACAATGTTCAATCTCCCATATGTCCTGATTAATGGTATTTGGGTCAATGAACCCAACGCCATAGCGTCCAGCTTTTTTCATTTCATACATCTTCATCCTGCATATAATACCACAGAAAAAGAATATAGTGAGGATAATTACATGTAATGATTGATCAAAATTATCACTACATAACTAGCTTGAGACTTAAATTACAGAAAGAAATCACTTACAGACAATAGCAACTGACGATAGACTTGTCGAGTGCGTCTTGATTAAATAACTGAAATAGTTCTGGATACTCAATGGCCAGAGCTTTCTCATGGTAATAATGCTCATGCTTGACATTCACCATGAGGGACTCTCGATTGGAAATCTTGGTAATGTTCATGTACCATTGATGCAATTGATACATTCTCGTTGGGAGGTCCTTGACCTTGTCTGGATGGACCAAAGGTTTGCCCCGGACATATTGCCATGCTATTTCCGATTCTTTAAGCGTAGGCATGGGCTCGATTTCGAGGAGTTGTCCAACAGAGATATTGAGCATTTGAGCCTGCATTATATGATCCTCTGTTATTACCACATCGCCATGCTGGGGAACGCTAACGGTTTGCCCACAATAATATTTGGCGCGCGTACTACTCCTCTCATGTGTTGTTGGCACAACAAGCGGGGGGATCGCTTGCGCCGCCTGTTCTCCCAACTGGGGAACGGTTTTCCCGCATTTTTTGCCAGCTGCTTGTTGGCTCGAGCTTGAGCTCGCTTCCTTCTGTAGTCGTGCTCGATGTGCCTTCCTGATTTGGCGCTCATAGTCCGAGTCAACAGGCTTGGGAGCTGGTTCTCTAGCCATACGAATGAAGTGGTCAATTACTTTCTCAGGCACTTTCTCCTTTGGCGGCGGTGCCGGTTTCGGTCCAAAATGGGCGTCCACTTGGGCTTGCACTATGGCTGTGTTTTGCTCCTTAGTCATGTCGTAAGGCCTCTGAGGAAGAGGAGCGAGGCTTGGACCATATTTATATCGCTTGCCTTCGCCTGTACTTCCTGAACTACCTCGACTCGTACCGCTACGCACCAAAGCTGCGGGATGTCTCTTCTGCGATTGCTGAGACGGCGGAGACGGCTGACGTGGAGTTGGACCAGGAGAAGTGGCCTGACGATGTGCCGGACTTGAAGCAGGAGGTGTGGCCTGACACGGTGCCGGACTTGCAACCGGAGAAGTGGCATGACGCT
The DNA here is from genome assembly GCF_018294505.1 of Triticum aestivum. Taxonomy (NCBI): domain Eukaryota; kingdom Viridiplantae; phylum Streptophyta; class Magnoliopsida; order Poales; family Poaceae; genus Triticum; species Triticum aestivum. Next base: position 330,024,133 of record NC_057807.1, on the reverse strand, counting down.
GTGCCGGGCTTGAAACCGGAGGAGTCAGCTCACGCGTTCGGGGACTTGGAGGAGGTGGCGGACTTCGAGGAGGAGTCGTCTCACGCGTTCGTGGACTTGGAGGAGCGGGAGTCTGCTGACTCGGTGGCGGACTTCGAGGAGTCGGCAGACGACGCGGTGTCGGTGGACTTCGAAAGATGATGCAATCCTTTCTCCATAGGATGATACGATGTATGGCCTCTCCCAGTGTGCGCTCGTCTTCACCTCCAGGAATGTCAAGCGTTAGCCCCGAATATGGGTCCACCACTTCATCAACCATGACACGAGCATAGCCCTCTGGAATCGGGATGCAATGGTAGGTTGCTTCGGGGGTAACTGGAAAAGCAACGCCGTCCGCCACCTTCATGGATATGTTCTTCATTTTGGAGTGTAGCTCGCAGTTAGTGTTCTCTATGATGTCATCCACAGGGTATTTATCCAGCAGTGTGTCGCCCGGGGCAGAACCAACGCTGCTTCTCGGCATGGATGGGACGGTGCTATCCAATGCTGGACGATCATCCGCTTGCTGCTGCCGCTGCTGAGACCCCCTTTCCTGGCTAAGTGAGTCGATCTGCTGTTGCTGCTGCTGGAATTTGAGTGCCAGGTCCGCGTGCCTTGCTTCTAGGCCTTGAAGGCGTTCTGCGTCCTGCTTCCTCTGCTCCTCCTCCAGCTTCCTTTTCTTCTCCTCCTCCATCTTCCTTCTTGCACGGCTCCTGTAGTCCTCGTTCCATTCTGAAAAGCCCTCATACCAGGGAATAACGCCCATGCCTCGTGTTCTTCCCGGGTGTTCAGGATTTCCCAGGGCGCGCGTAAGCTCGTCGTTCTCTCTGTTGGGCGTGAACACCCCCCTTCGAGCTTCATCTATTGCGTCAATTATCTTTTGTTCGGCTCCTTTTAGACTTGCCTTCTTGAAACTCCGCCTGTCTTCGGGTCCAACGCTCCCCCATGCGCATAGAACCAAGTTCTGCACCTGGGGGGCCAGTGCCGGGTAACCGGAGTGACCCCTGCATCCTCCATCTCTTGCTCAGACTTATCCCACTTAGGCAATCCCACCGCGTAGCCACCTGGACCCAGCCTATGGAACTGCGTCTTTCTTGCGGCATTTGCCTTGTTTTTCATCGACCGTTCCTTAGATATTTCTGAATCCTTGAAGGTCACGAAATCGTCCCAGTGCTCTCTTTGCTTCTCTAGTGTTCCCGTGAATTCTGGAGTCTTCCTTTCATTAGCGAGGTAGTTGGCCCATACAGTTTTCTTGTGGGTGTTGAATGCAATTGCCATCTTCTTAAGAGCAGCGGCCTTGACTTTCTCCACATCTGCTTCAGTGAAATGATCTGGTAGGGTGAAATGTTCCATCAGAGATTTCACAAGGTCTTTTTGGCTCTTTTGTCGACCCAAGTAACACCTGGACGTTTAGTCTTTGGCTCTTTCCATTCTTGAATGGAGATCGGGAGTTTGTCCTTCACAAGAACTCCGCACTGACGAGTCCACTTGTTCGCAATGTTCTTAGGCGTGAGGGGTTCGCCACTAGGTTTGATGGATTCGATGTGGTACTTTACACCATCCTTCAACAATCTGCCCGGGCCTCGCTTTGTCTTGCTGTCTGTAGAAGCAGATTTGCTCGATCCGGAGGGCTGAAAGAAGAAAGATCGATTCGTTAATATATCTTCAATAAAAAAACATGTGATGATCACCATGATGCATGCTTATATAAATATACCTCGCCGGTAGTGTTTGTTATTTGAAGATCAGCATTGTCTGTGTCATCACAAACATTGTCTGTGTCATAATCATAATCATAGTTCATGACTTCATCAGCCCGGTCGTCGAGATCGAATATCTTTTCATCACCCTCTCCGGTATTGTTAAGATATTGGGAGCCGTCATCTGCTTCATTCAGATCATCTAGCCTGTGAGGGCTGCGTATGATGTCGAACAATTCCTCTTCTCTCTCTCTGCCGGTATTGTCCGCCATAGCTTTTACTTTACTAATAATACAGAAGAAATATAAAACAATTTAGTATTCAAATTACAATGCATGGATGCAATTAATCAATAAGGAAAACTGAATCCCGAATACATCGTCTCGAATATATAATCTCGAATACATCATCGTCTTAATATATATAATCTCGAATACATCGTCTCGAATATTATATATCGAATACATCACTGGCTAGGTACCTAATAAAGATCGAGTACTACAGAAGAATCTAGGGCGCCACTCGCGGTTCCTGGGGCGCGGGCGGTGCACACCCAAAGAGAAGGAACCATCACAGGATCATATCTGCGGTCATCTGCCCAAAGAACCCGCCAAGTAGTGGAGAACCTGACGTCGTCCATAGCAGCCATGTAGCGATGGACGTGCTCATCTTCCTCCCTGACACGACGACACACCACCTCCGGCGGGGCCGGCTGCCTCTGCACCAAATGTGGCCCACGCGAACGCCACCAAAGAAGATCAGGGTCGACGAAGGGACCCGAGGTCGGGTTCCTCACCAAGCGGCGCGCCCCTCCAGGTAGCACCTCCCAGTGCCAGCCCGGCGGAGCCCAGTCCCGGACATGGGTCCCCTCAAGCAGGACGTCGTCGCGAATGGGTCGACGACGAGGATGCGGGCCGGGCATATCGTCGAGAACAAATACTATATGCCCGCAAAAAGTAACATTTTTTAAATGATTGGATTGTGATAACTAAAATTATATATATATATGCAAATTCTAACAATTTGACATTAATCTAATTCATCTAACTAAAACTAATTCTATAATTTCCTGATTATATAACTAACATTTCCATAACATTTCTAATATTTATATAACTAAAAAACAGAAAAATTGCTAACATTTCTATAAATATTTCTATAACTAAAAAACAAAAAACATTTATAACATTTCTATAAAACTAACATTTCTAATATTTATATAACTAAAAAACAGAATAATTTCTATCATTTTTATAACTAAAAAACAGAAAAATTTATAACAAACAAACTAATGTGTGTGTGTGTGTAGTGTGTGTGTGTGTGTGTGTGTAGTGTGTGTGTGCGTGTGTGTGTGTGTGTGTGTGTGTGTGTGTGTGTGAGTGGACATGGCGGCCGGGGCGAGCTCACCGGCGAGGCGATGACGGGCCGGCGACGACGGGGCGACGGGACGGGGCGGCGACGACGGGGCGGGGCGGCCGAGGCGACGGGCCGGGGCGGCGACGACGGGGCGGGGCGGGGCGCGGCGACGGGGACGGGGACGGCCGGGGCGGCGACGTCGACGGGGCCGGCGACGAGGGGCGGCGACGGCCGGGGTCGGCGACGAGGGGCGGGGGCGGCGACGATCGGGGCCGGGCGGCGCGACGGAGGGAAACAGAGGGAAGAACAGAGGGAAACTGAATTTTTTTCAAGTGTAGTATATATAGGATGGACCTTTAGTACCGGTTAGAGCCACCAACCGGTACTAAAGGTCTGTTTTGGCCAGGCCAAGCGGCGGGAAGCGCACCCCCTTTAGTACCGGGTCGTGGCTCCAACCGGTACTAAAGGGGGCCCCCTTTAGTACCGGTTGGAGCCACGACCCGGTACTAAAGGGGGTGCGCTGGCTCCAGGCGATGCGCAAGTTTAGTCCCACCTCGCTAGCCGAGAGGCTACCGCACTGGTTTATAAGCTCCAGTGCGGTAGCTCTCTCGAGCTCCTCTCCTAGTCAGGCCTACTGGGCCTACCTGTCCTCTTCGCCCAGTGGGCCTACTGGGCCTTTGCGGGCCTGCATCCTGGCCCAACAAAAGATTGTGTTGCTAGTCGTATGCAGGCCGCTTTGGCCCAGTAGGCGGGCTTTTTTTTTCTTAATTTTTTTTCGCTTTATTTATTTTTTTTATTTATTTTTGAGTTGTTTTTGCTGTATTTAGAGTTTCTTTGTGAATATTTTTGCTTTCGGTACAAAAAATTACAAACTTTCTGTTAGTGCCGGTAGTTTTCAAATTTGAATAGTTTAAATTTTGAATTATTTGAAATTTGTGTGAATCACTAGTTTGTGAATAACTTAACTTTGAAAAAAGTTTTTTCAGTGATTCTTTTTTCTTATGTTTAATATTAGTGTGTTTTATCATTATATTCAATTTGGTAATGCTTAGGTTATTTAAAAAATGAAATGCCTTTGTAACAGTTCAGTTTTCGTCGGAAACCCTGATACTTCGAAAGAGATTGTCCATTTTATACACGAAGTGCATCCAGTTTTTGCCGTAACCCTCTCTACTTTCTTGCACATGCTATTTGTATGAAATTATGATACCATGCCAACTTTCAACCTTTTCTGAGTTCATTTGAAATGCTTTTCAATTTCAGGGTCATTTAGCTGGAAAAAATCAGTAAATGCATGAAAAGAATTTGTTTGCACATAAAATTTCTTCGCGTTTCAAATGCCAAAACACATAACTACCCTAACTATTACAGACATTCCCTCCTGGGTGTGAAACACAGAAGAAAGTGATGATAGTGAAGCCGATCACATCCCAGATCTTTCGGTGTGAAACTTTTTCTTCGCGTGTGTCCCTTTGCGCCGTAACCATGGAAAATCTTCATCATTTAACAGGATGCTCGTGTCAATATTCACTGTGAATGGAGCAATTTCATCAAACTTTTCATAATCTTCTGACATGTCTGTCTTGTCATCCACTCCCACGATGTTTCTTTTTCCTGAAAGAACTATGTGGCGCTTTGGCTCGTCGTATGATCCATTCGCTTCCTTATCTTTTCTTTTTCTCGGCCTGGAAGACATGTCTTTCACATAAAAAACCTGCGCCACATCATTGGCTAGGACGAATGGTTCGTCTGCATACGCAAGATTGTTGAGATCCACTGTTGTCATTCCGTACTGCGGGTCTTCCGTTACCCCGCCTCGTGTCATATTGACCCATTTGCACCGAAACAAAGGGACCTTCAAATCACCTGATCCATAGTTAAGTTCCCATATGTCCTCTATGTAACCATAATATGTTTCCTTTCCCGTGTTGGTTGTTGCATCAAAGCGGACACCACTGTTTTGGTTGGTGCTCTTCTTATCTTGGGCGATCGTGTAAAATGTATTCCCATTTATCTGGTACCCTTTGAAAGTCATTATATTCGAAGATGGTAACTGGGACAGCGAGTACATGTCATTTTGAATATCGCCATCATTCAGGGCACGTTTCTGCAACCAACCGGCGAAAGTCCTCGTTTGTTCGCGTGTAATCCAGTCGTCAGACTTCTCCGGGTGTTTGGACTGTAGAAAATTCTTGTGTTCCTCCATATACGGAGCCACCAAGGCGGAATTCTGTAGAACTGTGTAGTGTGCTTCAGTGAGAGAATGCCCGTCCATACATATTATTTGATGCCCTCCTAGCGTGCCTTTTCCTTCCAGTCTGCCCTTATGCCGCGATTCAGGAACACCAATCGGCTTAAGGTCAGGAATGAAGTCAATACAAAACTCAATGACCTCCTCATTTTCATGGCCCTTCGAGATGCTTCCTTCTGGCCTAGCACGGTTATGAACATATTTCTTCAAGACTCCCATGAACCTTTCAAAGGGGAACATATTGTGTAGAAATACAGGACCCAAAACGTTAATCTCTTCGCAAAGGTGAACTAGGACGTGCGTCATGATGTTGAAGAAGGATGGTGGGAACACCAACTCGAAACTGACAAGACATTGCACCAAATCATTCTGTAACCTTGGTATGATTTCTGGATCGATTACCTTCTGAGAGATTGCATTGAGGAATGCACATAGCTTCACAATGGCTAATCGAACGTTTTCCGGTAGAAGCCCCCTCAGTGCAACCGGAAGGAGTTGCGTCATAATCACGTGGCAGTCATGAGACTTTAGGTTCTGGAACTTTTTCTCTGCCATATTTATTATTCCCTTTATATTCGACGAGAAGCCAGACGGTACCTTCATGCTGAGCAGGCATTCGAAGAAGATTTCCTTCTCTTCTTTGGTAAGAGCGTAGCTGGCCTGACCCTGATGTATGCCGTCTTTTCCGTGCATACGTTGCTGGTCCTCCCGTGCCTCTGGTGTATCTTTTGTCTTCCCATACACGCCCAAAAAGCCAAGCAGGGTCACGCAAAGATTCTTCGTCACGTGCATCACGTCGATTGCGGAGCGGACCTCTAGGTCTTTCCAATATGGCAGGTCCCAAAATATAGATTTCTTCTTCCACATGGGTGCGCGTCCGTCAGCGTCCTTCGGAACAGGTTTTCCGCCAGGACCCTTTCCAAAGATTACCTCCAAATCCTTTACCATATCATGTACATCAGCACCAGTACGGTGGCGAGGCTTCGTCCGGTGATCCGCCTCACCTTTGAAATGCTTGCCTTTCTTTCTTACGGGATGCCTTGTCGGAAGAAATCGACGATGTCCCAGGTACACATTCTTCCTACAACTATCCAAATATATACTGTCGGTATCATCCAAACAGTGCGTGCATCCGCGGTATCCCTTGTTTGTCTGTCCTGAAAGGTTACTGAGAGCAGGCCAATCATTGATGGTCACGAACAGCAACGCCTTTAGGTCAAATTCTTCCTGTCCGTGCTCATCCCACGCACGTACACCTGTTCCATTCCACAGCTGTAATAGTTCTTCAACTAATGGCCTTAGGTACACATCAATGTCGTTGCCGGGTTGCTTAGGGCCTTGGATGAGCACTGGCATCATAATGAACTTCCGCTTCATGCACAACCAAGGAGGAAGGTTATACAAACATAGAGTCACAGGCCACGTGCTATGGTTGCTGCTCTGCTCCCCAAAAGGATTAATGCCATCTGCGCTTAGACCAAACCATACGTTCCTTGGGTCACCTGCAAACTCCTCCCAGTACTTTCTCTCGATTTTTCTCCACTGCGAACCGTCAGCGGGTACTCTCAACTTTCCGTCTTTCTTACGATCTTCTGCGTGCCACCGCATCGCCTTCGCATGCTCTTTGTTTTGGAACAAACGTTTCAACCGTGGTATTATAGGAGCATACCACATCACCTTGGCAGGAATCTTCTTCCTGGGGCGCTCGCCCTCGACATCACCAGGGTCATCGCGACTGATCTTATAACGCAATGCACCGCATACCGGGCAAGCGTTCAAATCCTCGTACTCACCGCGGTAGAGGATGCAGTCATTAGGGCATGCATGTATCTTTTGCACCTCTAACCCTAGAGGGCAGACAGCCTTCTTTGCTTCATACGTACTCTCGGGCAATTCGTTGTCCTTTGGAAGCATATTCTTTATCATTACCAGCAACTTTCCAAATCCCTTGTCAGATACACCATTCTCTGCCTTCCATTGCAGCAATTCAAGTGTGGTGCCCAACTTTTTTTGTCAGCTTCGCAATTCGGGTACAACAATTTCTTGTGATCCTCTAACATGCGCTGCAACTTCGTCCTCTCCAGATCACTTGCGCAGTTTCTCTTTGCATCGGCAATGGCCCGACCTAGATCATCAGCGGGCTCATCTGATGCCTCTTCTTCAGCTTCTTCACGCATTGCCGGCTCAGCTTCTTCCCCCATTGTTGTATCATCGTATTCAGGGAACCCATGGCCAGGATAGCCGTCGTCGTCCTCTTCTTCTTCATTGTCTTCCATCATAACCCCTATTTCTCCGTGCTTGGTCCAAACATTATAGTGGGGCATGAAACCGGACTTAAATAGGTGGACGTGAATGGTTTTTTCTGTAGAGTAACTGTGACCATTCTTACAGCCAGCACATGGACAAGGCATAAAACCATCCGCCCGCTTGTTTGCCTCAGCGGCCCGCAGAAAAGTATGCACGCCATTAATGAACTCGGGAGAGCATCGGTCATCATACATCCATTGTCGGCTCATCTTCATTACACAACACCAAATAGACCAAATTAATACAAGTTCATACATAAAGTTCATACATAAAGTTCATATACAACACTTAATTAAATGCAACATACAAATAACTCTCTAGCTAAAGAATTTAAATGCAACAACAAATGCGATGAAGATCGCAACTAAGGTAACAATTGATCCAACAGCATAATGATACCAAGCCACACTATCAATGGCATATTTTCTAATCTTTCTAATCTTCAACCTCATTTTCTCCATCTTGATCTTGTGATCATCGACGACATCGGCAACATGCAACTCCAATTCCATCTTCTCCCCCTCAATTCTTTTCAATTTTTCTTTCAAATACTCGTTTTCTCTTTCAACTAAATTTAACCTCTCGACAATAGGGTCGGTTGGAATTTCCGGTTCACATACCTCCTAGATAAAAATATCTATGTCAACTTGATGGGCATAATTTGTCATAAACACGAAATGCAACAACTAGTTTTAAAAGAGAATATACCACATCCGAATCATAACAAGGACGAGGGCCGACGGGGACGGATATCAAAACCATGGCACTATGTATAACAAACAACGTACGGGTAAGATAATTATACGAGTAACTATATATCCAAATCACACAAACATCAATTTGGTAATGTAAAACATTCATGAACAAGAGCCTCACCACAAGGTGGTGCCGGCGACGGGACGGTGCGGGCGATCGACGGTGGTTACGACGGAGATTTAGAAGGCACTAAGTAAACCACACCTACATATGCAAACTAAGTGTTATTTTTGACCTCAAATTGCATATAAATCAAATACTAGCAAATATAATTCCTTCCAAATTAATCACTATACAAAGCATTGCAAGAGCTAATCTAGCAATGAGAGTTGAAAGGACAAAATTGCTAACCTTTGTGATCATTTGAATGGATGGGGGCCTTCAAATCTTGACAAATTTTGGGCAAAATTTGTGAGGAGCTCGAGGGGAAAGGGGAAGAACAGAGGAGAAGTGAGGGGAAAGGGGAAGAACAGAGTGGCTCGGGTGGACGAAGGGTTTATGTACGTCGACCTTTAGTACCGATTCGTGCCACGAACCGGTACTAAAGGTGCTGGACGGGCCCCAGACTGACAACATCCTGCCACCATCCTCTTTAGTACCGGTTCGTGGCACGAACCGGTATTATAGGTTCACCACGAACCGGTACTAATGAGAACGGCCGGCTAGCCGTTGGAACCGGCACTAATGGACACATTAGTGCCGGCTCAAAACCAAACCGGCACTAATGTGTCTCATATTAGGTGCTTTTTCTACTAGTGATTGGATGTACATGTTAACGGTTGTGCGATCTACCCCATACGTAAGCAACCACTTCTTTGCAACAAGAGTGGTGTCGTAGAAGGCCCTTCGCAACAACCAGCTTGTTGTATCATCCAAGTCTGTACTTTATTTTTGCAACAAAGGTCTTGCTGCAGAACTTTGTCGCGACAAAGGTCTTGCTGCAGAACTTTGTCGCGACAAAGGTCTTGTTGCATTTTTTTTATTTTTTGCAACAAAGATCTAGTTGCAAAAAAATTTTGTAACGGTTTTGTTGCAGAAATTTTAGATATCAATTGCAGAAACCCTTTTGCAACAGGGGTCATGTTGCAGAATTTTGTGCAAGAGAGTACATGTTACCCTTTTTTTATGTTTTGCAAATAGAGACCGTGACGTGAAGGGGATAGTGCTGACGGCAGGAGGAGCTTGAGGTGGTGGCGGCCATGGCTAAAGGCGGGCATTGCTGCAGGAGCTTGAGGTGGTCGCGGGCACGGCCGAGGCAGACGTTGCTGCAGGAGCTTGAGATGATGGCGGCCATGGCGGGCGTTGCTGAAGGAGATGCTGGTGGACGAGGCGGGCGTTGCTGCGTACGGGACAGAGGTTGAGGAAGAGAGGTAGTCCAGTAGGCACGTGGCGCACAACCAAGACGATGGACGCGAGCGCTATAATCCACCTGTTGATGTTAATCATTTCGCATGATAATATTATAATTGTGCATTCTCAATGAAGTAAATATGAAAAGTAAATACCTGCAGGATCTCTACTGATTTGATATTATAAAACAAAATTATGGTAGAAATCAGGTATTTATTTCATGCCTATTTCATGCATGCGTGTTCCTATAAAAGCCAGCGTCCCGGTCGCGCCGTTTTCAACAATCCGGCAATCACGCCCTCCACCTACGTACCAACAATCCATGGGCGCCGCCGTGATGGAGCAGCGACGCGGCGGCAAGCCCAAGGTGGTGTTCGTGCTGGGCGCGACTTCCACGGGCAAGTCCAAGCTGTCCATCGCCCTGGCGGCGCACTTCGGCGGCGAGGTGATCAACTCGGATAAGATCCAGGTGTACGCTGGCCTCCCCGTGATCACCAACAAGGTGACGGACGAGGAGTGCGCGGGCGTGCCGCACCACCTCCTCGGCTGCGTGCCGTGCCCCGACGTTGACTTCACCGTCGACGACTTCTGCAGGGAGGCGGCTGACGCGATCAAGCGCGTTCTCTCCAACGGCGGCCTCCCCGTGGTGGCCGGCGGCTCCAACCGGTACGTCGAGGCGCTCGTCGAAGGAGACGGCGGCGCCTTCCGCTCCTCCCATGACTGCCTCTTCGTCTGGCTTGATGCCGCGCCGGAAGTCCTCCGCCGGTCCACGGCCGTACGGGTGGACGATATGGTGCGGCGCGGGCTTGTGGAAGAGGCACGCGCGGCGTTCGACCCGGAGGCCAGCTACACCCGGGGCGTGCGCCGTGCCATCGGCCTGCCGGAGATGGACGCGTACCTGCGACGCGCGAGCGACGGCGATGACGACGGCGCGGCGGCGATGCTGGGGAGAGCGGTGGAGGAGATCAAGGTTAACACGTTCGGGCTGGTGCTGGAGCAGGTGGAGAAGATCCGGCGGCTGAGCACGCTGGAGGGGTGGGACATCCGGCGGGTGGACTGCACAGAGGTGCTGGCGCGGACGGCGGACGGCGAAGGGGTGCAGGAGCTATGGAGGAAGGTTGTCTGGGAGCCCGTCGAGGACATGGTGCGGACCTTCGTCATCGCGGAGAAGAGCGGTGGGAAGATCAACCTGCTGCCCTAGATGCTAGAACTACTCATGTGTTTGTTTTGGCGCCCTGTGTCAGTTTTGAATATCGAAGAAATTGAGGAGCTTCATCGTAAAGGATACATATACTCCTTTATTGCGTTTCCAAAGAAATAATATTGCAGAATGACCTATTTCGAACTTTCACTACATGAAAATAACTTGCCGCCGTGTGTGGGGCTGTAAGCCAGGTGCAATTTTTCAGTCACTCAGGCTTACATTCCTCTAAGCCGAGTAACACCGTCGAATTGGACCCTGTGACATTTTGCCCCGAAGTCTGTCTGATAGCTCCTTCAATTATATCTTGACATTGTTGGTTCACCAGAAGAAGATGATTTAACCTTGAAGATTTTGAATATGCATATGAACAGCCAACCACCGGGATGAGAATATGTCCATCACACGTATTTACATATGCACTAAGGGTTGTACGCGCTTCACTGCGTTGTTGATGTTGTTGGTTTACCATGTGGGGAAGGTGATGAAGTTTTTTTTTTCATGATGCGGTGTTTCAGTGGGCTTTCTTAACGGTGTGATTCCGTGTTTCAACCAATAATTATGTGGAGAAGTTTTTTACTTTGGTGTCCGCATGTACTTTATTTGTCTTACGGTGTCACCTGTTGGCGTTTCTTTTTTTAGATGGCGAGAGGGTGCACAAGCCTGATGTATTTTTACGGATTGGTTGCTGACGATTAATTTGAGAAATCATTGTCCTAGTAAAAATGGTAAATTAAATCCAAAATTGAATGGTCAAAATCATAAACCAATCCAAAATTGAATAGCTCAGTTGAATGGCAAAGCTTCAAAAGTAAGGAGCATAGTGAATTAGATGATACACTTATTTTAGGACACACACATAAAATATAATGGTACGTTTTGGATCCAGGCACTGAATCTGGACATTCCAAGTTTAGATGGCCTTGAAAATATTATATACTACACATAATAGTCAACCCTCTCTAAGGCCGACTTGCTCCTATTAGTGAAGAAAAATGCTAAGAGCATCTACAACCAAAATTGCCAAACATGGCCTTTATATGTCCGCGAAGAGTGACCGCTCACCTTCTATCTTTCCTGGCCCACAACCGTGGTCCTCAAACATCCATCCTCAGATTCATATAATACACTCAATTTCGTAGATAAACAATGCAACATAGATCAAACATACATACATACATACATACTCCCTCCGTCCTTTAAAGAGTGTACTTCCAACTTTATTGGAGAGTCAAACTATCACAAAGTTTGACCAAATTTATTCAAAAATATATCAATGTTTGTGAAACCAAATAGGTATATGATGAAAATATTTTTTATCATGAATCTAATGAGACTAATTTGATGGCATAAATGATGATGTATTGTTGTATAAATACGGTCAAACATAAAAATCTTTGACTTTCCAACAAAGTTGGAAGTACACTCTTCAAAGGACGGAGGGAGTACATACATACATACATACATATATATAGCACAGCCCAATGGCGCCTTAATGCGAGCCCTCTTCTGAAACATCCGCGGTTTCAGCCATGATGGCCGACGCCGCCAGCTAGTGGAGTACATGCGTGATGAACACATTGACATTGTCGCCATCCAGGAAACTATGCGCTCTGAATTCTCCCTTCCTGAGCTTGACCGTCTGAGCCCCCACCTCTTCGCGTGGCATTGGCTCCCTTCTAGTGGGAGCGCCAGCCACTCGGGGAGCATCCTTTTAGGCGTTAAGGATGCCACCTTTGAGGTGGGTAGCATGGATCGGGGGGAATTCTTTGTGAGCATGAAGCTGTTCGAGCGGGCCCTCAACTTCAAGTGGGAGGCCATCATAGCCTACGGGCCGGCTGACCATAGCAGGTCTGCCGCCTTCCTCGAGGAGCTCCACCGGAAGATTTCTGTGGCCTCCCTCCCGGTGGTCGTAGGAGGTGATTTTAACCTCCTCCGTGTTATGGAGGACAAGAGCAATGCTAATGTCAACTTTGCCCGGATGCAAATGTTCAATGACTTTATTGCCGATCTCGATCTCCGCGAGATTGATAGGATTGGTGCCAGGTTCACCTGGACCAATCGGCAGGCTTCCCCGACCCAGTCCGCCCTGGACAGGGTCCTAGTTTCCCCGGATTGGGACCTCCATTGTCCCCTCGCTTCCCTTTCTGTCATCACCCGGATTGGCTCTGACCATGTCCCGCTCCTTCTTTCCTCCGCCGATGAGCTCCCACCGATCACCCCGAGATTCCGGTTTGAGACCTTCTGGCTTTCCCAAACCAGGTTCGTGGAGGTCGTCGGCGCGCGCTGGGTGGAGGCCCGCGCTCACCTCACCCCCGTTCCCCCTCGACCATTGATTCATGACACTTCTGCGCCAAGCGTGGCCGACAGTTCATGAAGGGATGGGGCGCGAACTTGGGGCGAGACCTCCGCGATCGTAAGAAGGCCCTGTTAGCCGCCATTCAGGCGCTCGACCTGCGTGCAGATGCGGTGGGGCTATCTCCTAATGAGTGGCTTTCCCGCTATGACTTAGAAGATCAACTCTCCGTTATCTATATGGATGAAGAGGCCTACTGGCGCATCCGTGGTGCCCAGAAGTGGGTTTTGAAGGGAGACACAAACACGGCTTACTTTCAGGCGAATGGCCGCCATCGTCGCAACACCATCACCCTCTTGTGGGACGGTGCCACACTCCTTCAAGACCCACGCGACATCCGGACCCACGTTGATGGGTTCTATAGGTCTTTGTTCTCTACCGCTCCTAGGAGCGGCCTCTCCCTGGCTCCTGACTGCTGGTCTGGCCCTCAGCTGGTTTCTGATGCGGAAAACGCGGCCCTTACAGCCCCTTCTCTGAAAGCGAGGTTTGGGCTGCCATTAGGGGCATGAATCCCACCTCGGCGCCGGGTCCCGATGGCCTCCCGGTGAAGTTCTTCCAGACCTTCTAGAACGTGATTAAACCTGAGGTCATGGCCATCTTCGAAGAGTTCTACGTTGGGTCCATTGACCTCGGTCGCCTAAACTTTGGGATAATCTCCCTCATTCCCAAGGTGCATGTCGCATCTGACATTCGCCAGTTTCGCCCGATCACGGTCATCAACGTGATTTTCAGGATTCTTGCAAAAGGGTACGCCAATATGGTGACCCTTCTTGCAGATCGCATTACTCACCCCAACCAGTCCGCCTTCATCCGGGGCCGGTATATACTGGATGGGGTCCTTGTCCTCCATGAAGTACTCCATGAGGTCCGCACCAAACAACTCATGGCGGTCTTCTTGAAGATTGATTTCCATAAGGCCTATGATACTGTTAGCTGGTCCTTCCTTCGGGAAGTGTTACTCCGGAAGGGCTTCGACGATCGCTGGATCACCAGAGTTATGCAGATGGTCTCCTGCGGTCGAACGGCTGTTAACATTAACGGCGAGATCGACCCTTTCTATCATATACGTGAGCCAAAATGCGCAAATGGTCCCAGGCCTGGTAAGGCGACACCCATGGGAATACCGTGCGTGAGGCTGCAAAGTGTTATGAGGTGTTACATGCTAGATTGGTGTGGCATATGATCGGGGTCCTCACAGCTTTGGTATCAGAGCTTGACTGCCTGTAGGTTTACCAAGCCAAACTGGTCGAAGTTGAGTCTAGAAATTCTTTAGTTATATAAGGGAATTTATTGTGGATGGGAACGTAAGGCTCTTTTTACTCCTTATACCTTATGCCTTCTGATCTGAGTCATCTTATTGTTCCTACGGGGTTAAGAAACTAGGCTATCTCTTCTTTCTATAAGGATCACGTGTTACTAATCCATAGACTTATAGGATTGATGGATTCAAGCCTCAGTTCAGTTCCTACTACTTCTGTGTGTTCATATATGGCTTCAGAACCTTGATATTGTGATGTTGAGTGGTCATGCCACTATTTTGCAGTATGTCTCAAATCTTTTTGAGCATTTATAATCGTTATGCTGTCCGAGTCATTCCAGATTTCTAAACAATCTGATGCATTCGCAAAATCCTTTCCCTCTGATTTTGATGTTCTTTTAGACCAGGTTAACCACACTAAATCGGTGAGTTGAGGTACTCAATTGCCTCGACATATATGTTGGAGTTATTGTTATGACCCTAGGTGTCTTAGGGAATCACCTAGTAATCTAGCTATGCTTTGTGTTCCCAGTGTGATGATTCTGGCCACCATTCTCAAAAGCATCCCGTGATGCCACTTAGTAGGCATTCTATTCCAGGGTTTTGAACCCGAGATTCACCGTACTTTCTTTATGTTGATAGTGTTTGCTCGTTCCTTTAGGTTATTAGTAGCCTTTGCATTAGTCCTCAAGGTCCGTGGTATTTCCTTCTTCCAAATACCATGAACTATTTTTGGCAGAATTTCTCTTGAACCAAAAGATCACAATAAGAGTGCTCCTAATGAGTTCTCCATTCGAAAATTGTGACTCTGCCAGTTCTACCTTTCTGCATGGGTTGTCCGGAAGAAATATGTTGAACTCGTTCGACATGCTAACCTATGCATCCACAATTCAGAAAATCATACGTTCTTTTGGGTTGTCCCTCTTTAGTTGTTTTCTAGCCCTCGTCTATCAGTTGATAGTCAGGAGTAGTCGTGCACTCCTGTTCATTGATGCCTATTATTCTTGTGGTCCATCAAGCCATTCTATTCGGAATGACTAGGAGAAGCAAACTCCAGTACCTCATCCATATCCAGGATTGGGTCAAAGCAGTTGTATTCCGCGGATCAAATGCTAATATAGCTCTTGTTCTGTTCTACACTGGAGTATTACCCCCTTTATGTTGGGATATCATGAGAATTGCAAGCCTCTTATGAATTCTTGATGCAGTGATACTTCTCTCCATCATTCTTCATTCCTCGGTTCCTGTGTTGTTGTAAACAGAATGCCAACAAGTGAACCATGATGTGTGAAATCAATACTCCTAGCAACCTCGTTGCTTGATAGTCAAAGGACAATAATTTCATTCTTAGCATGTTGGTTCTTGAATCATCATTCTAAGATAGATTGTGCTACCTAGTCCTTATTTTCGGTGCACTCTTCGACCAATCAGTTAGGATTTTGGCAATCCATCGCTCTTTTGATCATATCGTCTTGCCCTGAGAAACAAGATTGCTCTCGAGCTTAATAGCATACCCGTGGTTCGTGATTTTCCGAATGTCTTCTCGGAAGTATTACCAGGTTGTTCCCTGACCGTTATGTTGAGTTCATGATCAAGTTGGTTTTCTAAACCACCCTTTCTCCAAGAATCTGTGTCGGATACCCTGAGCTAGTTGGTTAAGCTAAACAACAACTTGGAGAGTTGGAAGATAAAAGCTTGTCCGACTTAGTTCATTCCAAAGGGATATCCTTGTGTGTGTGTGTGTGTGTGTGTGTGTGTTGAAGGAAGACGATATCTTCATTGATTGATCCTTGTGGTCAATTGTTGGATCTATTGTCTTACCCAAACCTTTGATTTGAGTATGGGCTATCTTCAAATCAAGTCAGAACCAACGATATTCATAATGTTGTCTTACTCGAGGTTGATCCCTCGAGCATACACCATTACATCCTTTGGTCTGACCAGTGCTATCACCTTGTTCACATAATTATGGAATTCCATTTATATGGAAACCCTTACGAATGGTTGTTGAGCTCATCGACGACATTCTTAACCTCTCCATGATTTTGTTGGACATTAATCTGGTATTGGAAACTTTCATAACCATTATCTTCATGTTTCGTTCATGAAGCATATGTTCGGATGAAAGAAGTGACCTCCTCTAATTCATGTGCATTTGATGCAAGGTGCCGCCGTGAATTCGAGAAAGTCAATGTGGCCTCCTCTGGAACCATCTCAAGTCAGTCATGCATGTGCGAAGTATGCTATCGTTTGATAGGCTCACTACCTCCATTCTATATGTATCCCTAGCACACCAAGCCACTGATTGAATTGTTCAAGGAGAAGAAGTTCCTTCATAAGAGCTAATCATATGAGTTATGTAAGAACTTCATTATCCGCAATGATGGTTTCCCAACCCAAACTCGGTAGTGTTTTATTATAAGACTACTATGTGGCCATGCTTGTCCGGTACAGTGTGTTCACATGTGTGTAGCAGAACCAGCTCATGTTTTGGAGCTTGCTATACTAGCTTATCCTCTGAGAATCTCGCAACGCCATCTCGTCAACCTGTGTTGCAAACTTTCATTTTTTCTAGACTTAATAAGTCTGGAATATCCTGACGCCAACCACATCTGAATCTCATGCATATATGATGGTTGGAACGTTTTCCAAGAACTATAATAATGGTCTCTCTGTAACCGGTAAGGTGGATGTCGTGGCCAACACACCCAGCCGAAAGATCTATTATTGTAGTATTTTTTTTGAGGAAGTTGGCCACTTCCCCATAAGGATTTCGTAGGATTTACCTCCGTAGTTATTCCTTATGGATTCTTGAGCTCCCGAAGTCCGACCCTTTACTTGATGTTCTAGATACCAAACCATATCAATGAATGGGTTACGCTAGCACATCAGGGAGAACATTAGAAGCGGAGTGCTAAATGTCTCTCGATCGATCATCCAGATTTTGTCCCCTTGGCCTCGCTAAGGTGAAACCTAAGAAGGTGTTATCTTCCTTTGCATCTGCATCGCCCATCACTATTCATCAGGGTAGTATGTTGTGTTGCCAGGATCCTTCACGCGCATATTGGTAAATCCTTGATAAATTTGGAAATGCTCAAGTTCTTGAGAGCACGCTCGAACACTAGGTTATATCCTCGGCATCAACTGGAATATGACTTCCATTTGTCGAGTTGTCTTATAACTCTACCTTTCTTTCCAAACTGAGTATGGTATTTTTTCGAGCTCTTTCAAGCGATCGTTCGTAAATTTCCTCAGGATGGTATGAGGAGTTTCGATGATCCTTTCCAATAGAGTTTCTTTCTAACGTCATCAAGTTGGATGAAGATCTCGAAAGCAAAGACGTTAAGATCAATATGAAGCAATGAATCAACATCTTTGAGAAGGACAGTTGGATCGTGAAGATCGTGTTAGATTTGTGTCCCCTCTGTCTTCTTACCTCATGTCTTGAATCTCGAGACGAGATTCTTGTTTAGCGAGGGTGAGTTGTCACATCCCTAGAGTACTTGAGTGAATTAGTTGCATCTACACTCATGCATCGTGTCTAGATTTCTGAAAGTTAAACTGGGGAAAGTTGAAAGCCTCAACATATTTAAATAAAAGGAGGGGAAAAACCCTAAAATCTCATTCATTGTTTCCAAAATGCTCTTCTTAGGTGTTTGATATTTTTGGCAAGGGTTTTGGTCCCAACCAAACATATTGAGCATTTCTAAGGACTTAATTTTAGGTCTTTGAATTTAAATCATTAGCTATTTGAATTTGGATTCTATTCATATAATTAGAATATAATTTCAAATACCCCTGAAATATTTCATGAGCTTTTGGAAAGTCCATCTAGCAAAATAAAAATATTCAGAGGAGTTTTTGGCATTGTTTGAATTTGTTTGAATTCAAAACAGTGGCAAAAGATTAACTAAAAACAGAAACAGATAATAAAAAAGAACAGAAACTTACTTGTCGCTTACCTGCAGTCCACCTACCTCGGCCCGACACTGTAGTCGGCCGGCCCTGCCCACCAGCGCCTCCCTGTGGTCTTCCTCCTCGGGACAGTAGGACAGGGGCGTGTGCCCGCGGCGCGCACGCACGCGCGGCGCCACCTCCTCCCTCCCTCCCTCCCTGCCCCCTTCCGCAACGCCACTGCAGACACCACGACACCTCCTGGACCCCCCCTCGCTCTCTCCCTCACCCTCACTACCCCTGGACCCCTCTCTCTTCCCCATCGAGTGGAGCTCATCGTCACCGACGCCGTTTACCACGGCCACAGCTATCCCCTTGCTCCCCTGACGTGTCCAAGAGCCCCGGAACATCGTCCTCGTCCTCTCCATGGATCCGAGCAGCGCAGGATGCCCCACTCCTCCGACAACAGGCTCATCTTCGTCCTCGACCGCCGCCGATGGTCGCCGCCGATTCGCCGTCACCCGTGCGCCCCCGAGCTCGTCGATGACCCCATCCGATGCGCTGTGAGATCCTCCGCCTTTCCCCTCCTCCCTGAGCTCGTTCCTGTCCTCTAGCTATGCCAGCCGCCGTACCCGAGCGCCACCGTCCGCCATGGTCATTTCTCTTGTAGCCACCGTGCGTCTCCGCTCGAGCTTGACCCTTCGGCGTGATCCTGGGGCAACGGCGAGTCCAACGCAGCCCCTAGCTAGCTCCCCCATGCACTGGAACCACGCAGCCACCCATGCCCGAACTCCGCCCACCGCATCACTCGACGCCGTGCTCAACTCCGGCCACCCCCGCCTCCGTTGTTTGCTCCATCGGATGCGCGTCACTCCCCGGAGCACGTAGGTGCAAGTGGCTCTTCAAACCAGGCCCCGTAGCGAATGTCCGACGCCCTCCACCGCGGATTTGGTCGCCGGCGTTTACACGCCGGTGGTGATGATGTGGCACCATCATTAGGGCTTAATCACATTTAGTTTAATCACACCAGCCGCTGACATTAGGGCCCGACCAGCTAAATAACCTCGGGTTATTTTTCTTAACTAGATTTAGTTAAAACCGGTGGGTCCACGTGTCAGCTTTGACCATGCTCACAAGGCCATTGACTAGGCCCACCCGTCAGCGACCCAAGCCAGCACTATGACACTGGACCCACTGGTCAAGCTTGACCGGGTCTGCCGCAGTTGACCCGCTGATGTCACAGTGATGCGATGCTGATGCAGTTAATCATTTTTTGGATTTAAAATAATTCAGAAAATTCCAGAAAATGTTTAAAACTTCTAAAATTCATAGAAAATTATCTGTAGCTCCAAATGAGATAAATTACATATGAAAAGTTATCAAAAAAATCCAATCTATCCATCTGTACCATTTTCATGCATGCTAGAAGTTATGACTACTGTTTAGGACAAATCATTTAAATGGCATTTAAACCTTCACATATGGAGTTTGAATTTGAACCTAGGGTTCAAACCAACTCCATTTAATTTGTTGCTACTTGCATTAGCCCAATCCATAGCATATTGCCATGTCATGATCATGCATCATATTGTTGCATTGCATTGATTGTGTTTCTTCTTTGTTTGTCGGTGCTTGTCCCCTCTGAGTAGATGTGGTTCCGGTGATGAGTTCGATGACACCGATGAAGAGCTATGCTATCTTCAGAAGTGCCAGGCAAGCAAAACCCCCTTGTTCATTTCGATACAATCCAACTCTCTCGCTCCCGCTCTCTTTTACTGCATAGGACAACAACGATTCAACTGTTACATGCTGCGGTAGTTGAAATCCCTTTCCTCTGCATGACCTGTGCCACAGTAAATAGATGAAACCCACTAGCATGAGTAGGAGTTGTTTGAGCCCTGATGTGCCTACTCATTCATGCTTGTTGTCATGCCTGCTACTGCTTAGAGTTGAGTCAAGTCTGATTCATCGGGGATGAATTGGAGGTGTGTGAACATGTCCTACTGTGTGTGAGCTAAGTGTGTGAACACGATTTGGTAAAGGTAGTGGTTGGAGGCCATGTAGGAGTACATGGTGGGTTGCTCATTGAAGCCGTCCTCAAGAACTGAGTTCTGTGTTTGTGATCCATGAACAACTACTACCACACATTGGAATGCTTAAGTGCCCCTCTCAACTTGTTAATCAACTCGATCTCTGTCCAGGTGTTGCAACTAGTTTCTGGTGTTTGTAGGTAGTGCTAGTAGTCTACCAAGTGGCACCCGGTACAAGTGGGCTTGAGACAGACTAGGTGCAGTGGTACGGTGTACCAAGTGGCACCTGGATGGTGGGCTTGGGAACCCTTCTCACATCGTTTGGGGCCGTGAGCGACACCCCGGCCGGATCTCCTTCCGGATGGAACCTGAATAGGCGATAAACCTGGACTAGAGACTTGTGTGGTTAGTCAGGTCGTGACCGACACCCTCGCCAGGCTTCCGCTTGAAGGTTGCCGAGATATATGACGTGTACATGGCGGTAAGTGGCGAGAGCGTGTGTGAAGAAGTACACCCCCGCAGGGTTAATATGATCTATTCGAATAGCCGCGTCCGCGGTAAAGGACCTCTGGGTTGCCTATACAGTTCATAGACAAGTGAAAGTGGATACTCTAAAATGTGCAAGATAAGCGTGAGTGCTGTGGATGGCGTTCTCGTTGGGAGCGGATCCATAGTGGTGTATTGGTTGGTGAATATGTGGACTCGTGTGCGCTACCTCAAAAGAGTTGCTTGCAGTCGTAGTTCAGAATAGCCACCGAGTCAAAGCTGGCTTGCTGTAGTTAAACCCCACCATCCCCTTTGTTGATAATGATGCATATGTAGTTAGTTCTGATGTAAGTCTTGATGGGTACATTTGTACTCACGTTTGCTTAATTTGTACATCTGACTATCTAGTTGTTTATCCTTGGTAGCCTCTCTTACCGGGAAATGTCTCCTAGTGCTTCCACTAAGCCCTGGTAGCTTGCTATTGCTCCTGAACACTTAGGCTCGCCGGCATGTGTCCTTCTTCGTTCCTGAGTCTGTCCCTTTGGGGAATTGTCATGCGGCGTCTATTGGAGTCTTGTTAGCCTGCTACAGCCCGGATTCTCCGGAGTCCTGTTAGCCCAGTTGCTACAGCCCGGATTCACTTGCTGATGACCGACACGTTCGTTGCTGGGTCATGTATGCATGTCCCTGTAAGTTAGTGCCACTTTGGGTTTACGACTAGCCATGTCAGCCCGGGTTCTTTGTCATATGGATGCTAGCGACACTATCATATACATGTGCCAAAAGGTGCAAACGGTCCCGGGCCTGGTAAGGCGACACCTGTGGGAATACCGTGCATGAGGCTGCAAAGTGATATGAGGTGTTACATGCTAGATCGGTGTGGCATAGGATCGGGGTCCTGACAGCTTCTCTGCCGTCTTCTTTCTTCGCTCTGTCGAGCTTCTTTCACAAATCGACTGACCCAAATTATACTACTATTACAAACGTATTAAGTACAATAGGAACACAAAGATATGAGCAGTAGTACCAATTGCTAGAAGAACAGTAGTAAGACATAGTACTAGTACTATTGTACGTACTAAAGAGTTCAAATAACGAGAAAGAACATAAACATAGTTCTGCTGGGGCCTCAGCACAACACACCCTTGAAAATAAACTAAGCAACTAGTCCGCTTGACACTACAGTAGAACCAGCATGAGCGACGACACTGCCACCTACTCGGAGTCCGAGTCCACGTCCTCGACTTCGTCCTCATCCCTCTTCCTCTTCCTCTTCGCTGACGCTTCTTTGCTTGAACCGAACACTGGGCTCTGCTTCTTCATCCAACCCTTGTAGATATTTAAACAAAGGTAGGCATCCATTGCTGCGTACATGATGTGATCTTCATCTAATGTCTTCAACTGCCATGCATGATGAAACTCGTGGTGAGGTTTCTTCAGTTTAGCGTACGAAGGTTCAATCATGGTTCCTGCTAGGGTCAGCATGGAAGGCTGAGAGGAGGACACCAGGCTTGCCGTCTGGAGATCGAAGGGCTGGCCTACAATGAGGCCTATCCGACCTAGGACATCCCTGTCGTTCCTAAAGTCTATAGTAACGAATTTCACTCTTTCGTCCTTGAGGAAGTTTTTAAAATCCTGACACTCAACGTCTGCATGGCATATGTGGTAGACCAAGCACACATTATGTACGCAAACCTGGATCACAGCGGGCTTCTTCTTCTCTGCCTCCTTTAGAACCTTCTCTCTTTCCAGGACTGTGGTGTACTCAACATCTAGCCAAGCGACCCACTCATCCGTTGAACTGTTGAACATGCGTAGGAAGCAAGCAAGGCATGCTTTCACCATCGCGGATCCACGTGTGTAGATGACAATGAACTCATCGCCGGTGATGTCTCTAACCTGGTACTCAACAGTGACCATGGAGATTTGGGAGGCCATGGAGTTTGGAGGAGGTTTAGGAGAAGTTGAACTGGTGTAATGTGAAAGGACGGGAGGACTGGGAGCGAACTGTTGTAAGGTACTGTACTAGTAGAAGAGGGGGGTGAGTAGGGCGTGCGAACAGCGTGGGGTTGCTGGCTTGCCCGATGGATAAACGGCTGCAAGCCCCCAAAGATTTTTCGAGAACTATGCGGGACCCACTAGATGTCATGTCTACTAGACCCATATCATAGGCCTGACGGTATAGCTTCTGCCTGTTCGCACGCCATGCCGGCGCGTGGATGTAACTTCACTTAATTCCGTCAACCGTTGCGCCTCCCACGACCTTTGCCTCCCTCACGCGGTCGTGCCCTTTGAGACTTATACCGGCTATAAATGAGCAATTTGTTTTGCCTACTCCGCATGCAAGATACTCCCTCTGGTCCTTTTTACTTCCGTCAACCGTTTGCAAAGTGTTTGACCAAATTTATACTAAAAATATCAATATCTACAATATTGATTATAATGAGTATAAGAACTACGTTTTATAATGAGTATAAAAATATTGATTTGACATTGTGAATGTTGATACATTTTTCTATAAGTTTGGTCAAAGTAGTGGTACATTGACTTCACACAAAACTTAAATGCACAATGCAGACTAGTTCCTCCGTCCAGGTGTGTGCCATGTCCTATCTTGTCATCAGAACAAGGTTAGCTATTAGATTACTACTACCTCCCTTCTAGTTTAAAGGGCTCGATTCCAAAATTTCACCTACTCTTAGCAAGATAGAGGTGGTGGAATAGTTTTTGTAGTCTGCAAAAGTACTCAACTAATCCTGTCATTCTTCACAAAAAAATGTGTTTACCAATGCATGCATGAACACTAGTTACTCTAACCCCCCTCTCTTCTTTAATTCTTTGCCACATTAGCATGTTTGCTATTCCCGTGTGCACGATACCAGCTAAGATACCACCATTATGGCCAGCCTTAATCATCGCATGCAATAATTTAGTGCACCTTGAAATATGAACATGTGTGGGGCGTGCATGTTTTTAATGACTTGAGACTATACCTAGCCCGCATGCAAGATGACTTATTATGCACTTTTTCCCATACCTGCAGGAAGCCCGTTCATCTCCAAATCTTTTCCTCTCAATGTGTGGAAACAATATGCCTGCCAGACTCTCCTTCTCACTCCGGCGGTCCCACCACTCCACCCAGTGTGAAAAAAATCTGCATGCATGACTCTCCTCCTCCCCGCGCTCATCCAATCCGTTGTGACCAGCAATATTTCCACCCCTTCCCTCCCTTGTAATTTACTCCAACAAATATGCCCATGTAGTTGTTACATTAATCACGCAACATATCTTCTGGGACGTTGCTTCAGTTACTTAACTGCAGGTGCATTGGGTCACTGACATATGGGCCCAACAGGGGTCAGGCCCACGTGTCAGTGACGCAACTGGACCTGCAGTTAAGTCAGTGCATCTCAGTCCATATCTTACGTAGGTGTGCCATTGCTCACTATAAATACTGCACCTCCCACGACATTCGGAAGAACGCTCACATTCATCCCTATCTCCTCCCCCTCCCTCTCACGTCGACCAACATGGCATCGCCCCTCCCAAGCCCTAGGCGCCCCTCGCTGCACCGCCTGGACGATCAGGCATCGCTGTTCCGTTCCTCGTCCCCACTAGTCGAGGAGGACGCGTCGGCATTCCACTCCTCGCCGCGACGCGTTGAGGTGGACGCGCCGGCGTTCCCAATCTCGCCAGCACGCGCGTCGGAGGACGCGTCGGCTCCCCGCTACGAGGAGAACGCCGTGCCGCCTGCCGAACCCCCCAGCGTCGAGGAGCTTTGGAAAGAAATGGATGTCGCCATGTGGGAGGCTTTGCCGCCGGCAGAGCATGCCAAAATAGAGGCGGAGAAGAAGGCCGAGGAAGAGAAGCGCGCCGCGGGGCAAGCTGCCTGGCAAGTCTATGTCGCATCCGAGAGAGTCAGGCAATTGGCTCTTTGGCAGAAGGCTCATGCAAGGGCCGTGAGGATGGCATAGGACGCTCGTGCCAAAGCCCTGAGTGCAGTCAGGCCCAAGCGCCTTATCTACGCTTAGTGGTACGTGGACCGGGTGCACGCTTCCAGCAAGGAGGAGTACCTTTTGGCACCGGATCACCACACTGGTGAGATCGCGCTCGCGCGCCGGCAAGCCGCCAATCAGCACCTCGCAAGTTGCGAGGCTGAGGAAGAGGCATTGTGTCGGCGCGCTGGGAAACAACCGCGCACCAGGGCACTCATGGCGCGCCGCAAGCGCTCCTGCGAGCGCCGTGGCTTTTAGTAGGAGTATAATTTAGTTTCGTAAGGTGATCTCATTAGTTTTGGGACGCAAATGATAAATCCCGAACGTTCAGGAATTATTAGCGTCCTTAATTAAGTATGTAAGAGGGAAAGTTTAGAAACCTTGTGTATCCATATGCATTTTGTAAGTAGGTGCATATAGCACAAACTTTACTGTATACTATCGCACTACATGTCTCTCTCTATATATGCTTGCAGACTATGCTACTCCCTCCGTCCAGGTGAATAAGTCATTTTTGGTTGTGCACCGTGACCAAGAAGGAGGGAAGACTTTATACACCTAGATGGAGGGAGTACTACTATTACTTATGTATGTGCAAATGCACGTTTTAACATTACGATGCGGTTTTTGTAAAAGTAGAAAAATAGCACTAGTCAAGCTTGTGAAACGATTCAATGCAAAACAAATGCAAAAATGCTCGTTTGATTGTTTACTTTTAGCTTCCTTCCCTGTGGTTATTTATCTGTCATACTTTGTACGGAGTATCTCACTGGTCGGAAAGGCATGCAAATTCCCAAACCGCTTCCTACACCCTGTATCGATATTTTTCCTAACAAGTTGTGTCGTGCAATTGGAATTCCAACTTAAGTACTAGTACTACTAGTAGGAGTACCAGGGGCCAGTTCGTTTAGGCTTCTAGATTAGTAGTAATCCCATTACTACTAGCTCCGTCCTGGTTTATTGGTCCCCATTGTAATCTGTGTCAAATTTTGATCATAAATTTAACTAATGAATTGTTTGTGCATGTCACATGCACTAACATTTTATCAGTTAAATCTTTGGTCAAAATTTACCACAAACTACAATGGTGATGAATAAACCAGGACGGGGGTACTAGTAGTAGTTTAGAAGCCCAAATAAATGAGTGAGGCTCCTTAATGTTACTCGCCGTCGCCCCGACCACACGCCGCCGCCTTCGGTCCGGCCGCCGGCGCCCTTTCCTCTTTTTTTATATATGCAGAAGTTTATATATGCAAAAATTTATATATGCAAAAATTTATACATATATGCAAGTATATATGTATTTTTTGCATTTTTTTGTGTATATGTGTTTTTATGTGTATATATGTGTACATGTTCATAGTATTTTTTTTCATAAGTGTATTTTTTTGTTCATTGCATTTTTTCATATATATAATGTATATATGTATGTGGTAGCTATATATATGATGAATGGATGTGGCTATATATGTATGTATGAATATAATGTTCATAGCATTTTTTTGTTTATATATGTTTTTTCAGATATGTATTAATTTTATATTTAGGTTGTTAGTAGATATCGATTTTAGGTTAGTGCATTTTAGGTTAGTGTAGAGGAGAAAGTAAAATAAGGAAAAGGAAGAAAAGAGGAAGAAGGAAGAAGGAAGAAGAAGAAGAAAAAGAATGAGAGGAAAAAGGAAAATAAGAAGAGGAAGAAGGGAGAAAAAGAAGAGAGGAAGAAGAGGAGAAATAAATAAGAAGAGGAAAAAAGAAGAAAAAGAAGAGGATAAGAATAAAGGAATAGAGGAGAAGAAGAAAAAATAGAAGAGAAGAAGAAAAAATAGAAGAAAAAAAATTCTATTTTTTCTTCTTCTCCTCTATTCCTTTCTTCTTCTCTTTTTTTTCTTCTTTTTTTCTTCTTGTTCTTCCTTCTTCCTTCTTCCTCTTTTCTTCCTTTTCCTTAATTATTTTCCTTTCTCGAGGGAGAAGAAGAAAAAGAAGAGTAGAAGAAGAAAGAAAGGAATAGAGGAGAAAGAAGAAACTTCAACACGAGGGGGTGGTACCGATACCCCCTCCCCGATAACATTATTTTCCCATGTATATGTATGTCGCGTCGTTGTCGATATAACCCCCTCTAGATAACTTCGACATGAGGGGCGGTCGATATATATACCCCCTCTCGACCGTGATAACTTATACAACGACAGCACCCCCCGGCCCTTGACCCTCTCGCTCGACCAAAACTCTCGAGGACACCCAAACCCTAGACATAAAACGATGTTGGTCTCCTACCCCCTCCCGCCGCGCCCCTACCCGACAAATTAACTCTCTCGAGGCCACCCAAATTTACCAAGTTAAAAGAGCGTTGTCGTCGAGGCCACCCCAAACCCTTGAAGCGTTGTGTCGAGGCGACCCCAAACCCTAGAGAAGCAGCGTCGAGGCCACTAACATGATTCCTTATTGTGATTAGCTAGCTAGTTCTATGTTTGCCACTAATATATATATATATATATATATATATATATATATATATCCATATGTACCATGTTTGAATAATAATTGACATGTTGTAAATATTTGCAGAAACTATGGAGCACTCCCGAGACGAAGAAACAGAAGCGATGTTGGGGGACATAATCGCAAATGGAAGTGATGATGTTGCGTCATTTCTCCTCGACACAGATGGTCAGCTGGAAGGACTGGGTGAAGAAGAGGGCTATGTTCATGATGGCTTCGGCCCATTAATGCCGGTACAAGAAGAGGACTATGTTCATGATGGCTCCAGTGACACAATGGAGGTACAAGAAGGAGACCGTGCTGACTGCTCCGGTGACCGAACCGAGTCCGGCCAGGTATATATATATATTAGTTAAGCCCGTGTTGACTAGTTAATTGATGCTTCCATTGTTTTGGTATATGTACACATATTAATTACTCTCGTCTTTCTTCCTTATAATTTCTAGCCCTCCGGATCGAGCACAACTTCGGTAAGGAGACGAGGCCCGAAGAAAAAGTTGAGCTCGGATGAAAAGTTTGAGATCATAGAAATCGCGCCCGACAGCGAACCAATTGAACCCATCCGGACAAGGAAGGCATTTTCTGCTCAGTGCGGGGTTCTTGTTAGGGACAAGATCCCGATCAGCATCCAACAATGGTATAAGCCTAAGGAGGAAGACCCTGAGGTGTCTTATGTCAATGATATGCAGAAAGAAGATCTTTGGACTGAGCTGAAGGCAAATTTCACCCTACCGCCAGAGGAGGATCCGGAGAATCCAGTTAAAGAGAAATTAATCAAGTCTTGTGCTCTTAAGAAGATGGCAACCCTAATGAGGAGGTGGAGGAAAGAGCTGAACCAGTTGTCGAAAAAAAAGACACCAGAATTCATCGGCAAATATGAGAAGATCAAAGATCATTGGCCCGCATTTGTGGCCCACAAGACATCGAAAAAGAGTAAGAAGATGTCGGCGAGAAACAAGGAAAATGCTGTGAAGAAGAAGCTTCACCATCGCACGGGGTCAGGTGGCTACCTCAAAGCCCGACCTAAGTGGTCCAAGGCTGAGCATGATCTGCTTGAAAAAGGGATCGAACCAGAGACAATGTACTGGCCAGACCGTTGCTGGACTTGGTTCTTCGGGGCTGGCGGAACCTTGGACCCTATAACAGGGAAGTGCCAGTGGACGGATGAGCAACTAGAAATACCAGTCAAGAACCTTCAACACTATATCGCTGCAGCGCAACGAGGGATGTTCCTTCCAAACAGGGAGAGGGACGAGCTCACAATGGCCCTTGGGAATCCTGAGCACCCTAGACGGACACGAGGCACGCCAGGCTCCATTCCGTGGAAGGTTGGTTTTCCGGACGCAGGGGGTTAGAAAACCCACGAGAGGAGGAAGAAACTGGAGCAGGACCAATTGCAGGCGCTGCACGAAAGGGTAATGGGGCTAGAGGATCGAGAAGAGGAACGAGAAGCAGCAGATCGCAACAAATGACCTGCCGAAGCTTCCCCCGAAGCTACCCCGCCATCTCAGCGGAAAAGCAGCGTGGCTTCCACCGAGCTGCTTCAGCCAGAGCATGTCTTGACGGCTCCTGCCAGCTATCCCGTGGATGGTATCATGGAGTCTCAAAGTTGCCACATTATGGCGCGATGGATGAATTTGAAGGTCAAGGCGGCTGTTGGCCAAGTTTATCCTAGTGGACCCGGCACAACTTATCACTGCCAGCCGATTCCAGAAGGATATGCTAAGGTGATGGTGGCTGAAATAATGGAGGGATTTGAGGACCTCCTGCTAGACCACCCTACCGGTGAAGGGGAGAGTAGGCTGGGTTCTGCTCTGAAGACTCCATGCCTATGGCGGAAGGAGCTCATCAACCTTCCGAACTGGACGCCTCCGCCCCCTCCTCCTCCTCCGGCGAGTCAGGGCACTCCGCCTCCTCCACCGCCTCCTCCTCTGGCGAGTGACGATCAGGGCACGCGTGGCGGCACTCCGCCTCCTTCTCCGGCGCGTGGCGGCACTCCGCCTCCTTCTCCGCCTGCGCCGGCGCTCCCGAGCAGCCAGCAGCCTCCTCCTTCTCCGCCTCGCCAGCAAGGGCGGAAGAGACCCGCCGCCGCCCCGGTTGCTCCGGCGCGTCGTACTCCTTCTCCTCCTCCTCATAAGCAAGCACGAAAGAAGACAGACGCCGCAGTTGCTCCGTCTGCTCCAGCGTCTAGCAGCACAACCAGATGCGGGAGGCAATACAAATACGGTCCATCATCTCTCAAGCCTCTAGAGAAGTTACCGTACGAGAGGTCCGAGGAGGAAAACAATACGATTGTGCGGACCCATGTGAAGGAGTTCTTTGAAGGGGTGAAAGCAAAGAGACATCCACCTCCAGAGGAGAAGGTAGATCCGGTGAAAGCAAAGCGCACTATCGATGCCCTGAGGAAACCACCAAAGTCTCCGCCGAGAACCAACTATGAGCGCATTACTGAACAGACATATCTCCAAGCCAAGCGGTCGGGAACTACTGTCAGTGATAAAAGGTTAAAAGAATGAGCAAAGGGGAAAAAATTGCCCAGCTCGGCGAACAAGCACAGCAATCGTGCCCCCCGCTCAATGTGTCTAATGCTCCGGGGATGGTGGCCGGTTATGGCAATCTTGAAGATTACCTGCCTGACGATGCACTTCCTGATTTCATGGAGGTGGACGAACACAGATACGAGTACGGGAAGCCTCTCGTCAAAGATGAAAATCTCTGACAACAATGATGCGAAGATTCCATAGTTGGTACATGAAAACCTGCAGAGAGTCTGAGGGGAAGAATAGTTTGTATCTGAACATTAAAGAGGAGCACGACCTCGTTTCAAATGATCTGTTGTGTGTTCCATTTGAGGAGTTCTTCGAGATCTTCAATCAAAAGGCCCTCGATAAATTAATGGTCTTTTGCTACTGCCTGTAAGTACTATTTCTGTCATTAAGTCTCTATATATAGCTCGGCTCTTTCATTGCATGTATTTATAATTAATTATCCTCAATATATTATGCAGATTGAAGATCGTCGAGTGCAAAAAACAAGAAATTTATGATATTGGGTTCATTAACACAAATATCATAGATGTATTTCTGGTTGAAAAGAACGTCAAAGAGGCCGAGGACAACTTGCTACAATCGTTGATCAAAAATCAAAACAAAGATACCATACTCTTTCCTTACAACGGCCCGTGAGTGTTACTGTCATGTGCATATTCGGTTTCCCTTATTACTCGAGCGAGGTTATAGTAATGTAATTGATGAGTTATGCATGCGTGCGCAGGTACCACTATATTCTTCTGGAGATTAAGCTTGAGCGTGGACTAGTAACCGTCTTAGACTCGAGACGGAAAGATCCCGAAACCTATGCGGACATCACTGAAATGCTCAGCAAGTAAGTTCAATCGATCATTATCGCACCATATCGGCAACTTTTTGTTCATTTCCTGATATCTCAAGTAATAATAATTATTTTCTTTGTCTTGCAGGGTTTGGAAACAGTTCACCGCAGAAGCTCCGGGACTGCCGAAGGAGCTGCGATATACATACCCGAAAGTAAGTACTACTGGCTAGCTAGTTGCGCGCATCTCCCATTGATTCTATAGCTATACTTTCATCAATGCCATTTATAATGCTTCATTATCAGTTTGATTGACCTCTATTTCTCGTAAAGTGCTTGTGGCAGGAGGAAGGGAATGATTTCTGTGGATACTACGTGTGCGAGTTCATCCACACCGCGACTTTGAAAAACAAGCGGGGCTACTCTAGAAGACAATATGAAGTGCGTAAGCAATAATATTCACAATTTCATTTTATTATACCATCATTTCTGTTGAGTTTCATTCATATATATGTATTAATTAACCCCCTTCTTCAAATTAGACGTGGCAGATGCGGGATGAACTCCTAGAACCAGATCGCATGAAAGCAATTCAAGAGGAATTGGCGGGATTCTTTCTTGAACACGTCATCAGTAAAGCCGTAGAATACCATGTGGAAATTGATTTCAAATGCTAGGGGTTTGTAATTAAGAGATCTTATACATATTGTACATGTATGTAGCCAGTAGCGTCGGATACATGATACGAAAACTTGTTGTTCGACCAATCTCTCAGAGAAGGAGAGGTCGATCGATCACTTCTCTCGGTATGCATGACGAACTTCTGTACTGAATGGTTCTCTCGATCACTTATGTATATATAATACGTAGCGTCGACCAAGCACGGACATAAGAGAGGACACTTCTCTCTATTAATTAGCTAGCTAACACAATATATGAAACACCTAAATTAACCCCCCAAAACCCCCAACCCCCCTCCTTTCAAAAAAAACCCCCAGCCACTGGAATGCAGACGCATGGATGCCTTTTGGTCCTGATTGGAGCCACCAACCGGGACCAAAGGCCCCCTGACTGGGCTCGGCGCACAGGGCCACGTGGAGGCACATTGGTCCCGGTTTGTGTTTGAACTGGGACTAATGGGTGGAGGTATTAGTAACGACCCATTAGTCTCGGTTCATGAACCGGGACTAAAGGCCCTTACAAACCGGGACTAATAGGTGTTTTTCTACTAGTGGGAGGAGATGTAAGAAATGGTTCATAGTAAGTCTTTCACCAGTACTATAGTAAAAATTCATACAAGGAAGATTCTAGACTAAACTATAAATGGATACGCTTTTATTAATGCGCGATACTCCAATAGAGCATTATCATCCATGGAAGTCTCCACATGCTTAGATAGCGGATTACACTGAGCGAAGACTAATGGTCAACATTTAACTTGATAATGCGTATGTTCAGGTGAACCTCCTTGGAGTCCCCGTGCACCGCATTGGGGGGTAAATCATACCATGCGTCTTCCATTTCCACATCGGTAGGAAGGTCCCAGCTCTGCACAGTCCTAGTCAGCATGATGGAGCTGGTGTCGCCGCCCACGTACCTCGGAGGGGTAGTAACAGTGAGCACGCACCCGTACATCGGCCTCTTGTTAGTGTCAGCATCAGCGGCGGCGCCCTACGCACACTACAGAGACGGGGCGGCGGCCTGCGTGAGCCTCGCCAGTGCCCACGATCAAGAGGAAGACACTGCCGTACTCCTCCGAGACTAGCTGTAAGTGCATCTAGTGCCACCCCTAGTTGGTTTTGGAGTATTGACGACAAAGTTGGTTGAGGGACTAATGCGTTTATGAGAATTGCAGGATAACGCAGGAAGTGTCCCTCATTGATTCGGTTTACCTACCGGAGATGACCCCTAAAAATGTATGAAGACATTGAAGACAATGGTGGTATGTGAAGATATTCATATCGAAGACTATGACATGAGAAGACATTGTGTGAAGACTATGGAGCGCGAAGACTGTGTTGTTTCGCTGTTTCCTTTTCTTCTTTGTTGAGTCATAGGAACCACCATACTGTTAAGTGGGGTCCAAGTGAACTAAGTCAGAGTGACTGAAGTGATGCTCAACCCAAATCCTATGTCTTCGAGCGAAGACAACGAGAGCAAATCTTATCCTGAGCTGGATAAGTCAGCTTTGCTTGTAGCCCAAGTAAAGTTACCGTGTGTGTTTGAAATCTGACCGTTGGAACACGTGTCAGTTCCTTAGTGACCTAGGGTCATTTCGGACATATCAGGTCGGGTTGCCCAGTGGCTATAAATAGCCCACCCCCTACACCATAAATTGGTGGCTGCTCAGAGTTATTCTACGGCTTTTTTCGTTTTGAGAGCAACCCACCTCGAAGCCTTTAAGAGAGAGAAATCATTGCGAGGACCAAGCCCAAACACCCAGAGCCAAAGAGTGTTAGGCATCACTGAAGTCTTTCTGTCTATGTGACCTGAAGACTTATTACACTTGAGGACTGTGTATCCTCCAGCCGGTTAGGCGTCGCGTTCTGAGCATCCAAGAGTCATTGTGGATTGCCGGTGAACGAAGTCTGTGAAGGTTTGGAAGTCTACCTTGAAGACTTACCAGAGTGATTGGGCGAGGACTAAGTGTCCTTAGCTCAAGGGGAATAAGGTGAAGACGCGGTCTTCTGAGTTGAATCTCAGCCTCCCTAACCAGACGTACAGTTGTCACATCAACTGGAACTGGTCCAACAAATCCTGTGTCTTCAACAAGTGACCGGTTCTATCCCTTTCCTCTTACTTAAGTTTGTCTTCGTGAAGTCATTGTCTATCTGTCGTACTTGTTTGACTTCATTGCTTGACTACTACTGTTGATTGTCTTCATACTATCTTCCATCCTGATCCTTACTACTTAGCTGCTATTAGTCATGTACTTTCACATCATTGCATACTTGACTATGGCTTACTTATGGTAGGTTATCTTCCGCTGCATATTAACTAGGTCATTTCTATTGTTTGTCTTCGAAACTTTCGAGTTTTGAAGACTTTCATAAAAATCGCCTATTCACCCCCCTCTAGTTGATACTAGCACTTTCAGTTGGTATCAGAGCAAGGTACTCCCTTGTTCGGTGTGATTCGGTTTAACCACCTAGAGTTTCAGCTATGTCGACTGCAGGATTGAGGAATGTATCTTGCCCCACCTTTGACGGTCATGAGTATCCTCAGTGGAAGGCCATGATGAAGAAGCGACTCATGGCTATGGATAGCAAACTGTGGACCGTCACTGAGATTGGCCTTACTGATCTATGCAAGATGGCGGATGCTGATGACATTCAAAAGTACACTTTACTGAACCTCATGGCGAAGGATGTCATCTGCTCCTGTCTGTCCCGAAATCTGTTCAGGAACTTCATGCACCTCAATCACGCGAAGCTAATCTGGGACCGGCTATCTGAGGTCTACGAAGGTCATCGTACTCGTCATGATCCTTGGTTTGAGGACTACAAGGAGTCTCTTAAGGAGATGACCTTTGCACCTGAATCGTCTTCATCTTCACCTTGCCTCATGGCAGGGGGTAACGAGGTAACTGAATGTTGCCTCTCTGAAACTAGTGATGATGAATCAGGTGATGAATTTGGCCCCAGCTATGTCAAACTTGCTTCCCTTGCCACTAAACAACAAAGAGCTTTGGAAAAGGTTCAAAACATGCTTAGTAAGAGCGATGATATGTTGGGTGAAGAAATGGATCAGTCAAAAGCATTGGCTGAGAGTCTTCAGAGACTTCAGTCCAAGTTTGACGCCCTTCAAAATCAACATAATGCTCTCTTGTCTGATCATGAGAAGCTTTCTTCTGAATGTCTTCAAAGAAAGCTAGTCCTTGAAAAGATGAGAGTGGATTATGAAGATCTTCAGAAGGAGCGCGATTCATTACTTGCTCAACAAGTCAGCGTTACACAGAAAGAATTTGAACCACCATGTCTAAAATGCATTGAGCGTGATAACGCTACATCTGTTGCTGAATGTTCCACTGCTGCTGCTATTTCATTGTCTTCAACTACTGATGTGGTTACTAACCCCTCTGCGGAGGATACCACTACTATTGCTGATGAAAATGCTAGGTTGAAGACATTGCTTGCAATAGGGATGTACAAAAGTTCGAAGGGACATCAGACACTCTGCGATGTCCTCAAAAAGAAGATTCTGAACCGAAACCCTAGGAAAGAGGGTGTTGGGTTCGAGAGGAAAATGAATGCTGATGGTTCCTACTGGAAGCTTGAGCAGTATCCCAAAACCACATGGGTTGCTGCAAAGGAACCTTCAGTGGATCCATCCACTTTATCTGGATTTACCTGTGCTAATCCTATTATCATTGATGAATCCTTTGATGCAAACTATAAACTATTGAAAAATCAGAATGGTGAAGTGTTTGCTAGGTATATTGGTACTAACTGCAGAAATGGACCACCTATGAAGAAGATCTGGGTTCCCAAAAGCTGCCTTGAGAATCTTCCAGTGAATGTCATCATGACACCACCAGGGAAGAAGACAAATCCCAGACCAAAGGCATCATATGGTCAAACGGCTTCATACGAATACAGGACTCACTTGAGTCACCCTAACGCCAATGTTTTGCAGGGAAATCATACTCAGACTCATGAATATGAGCATGTGTCTTCAAACCGCTATGTTCATAGAACTAAGAACTTTTCTGCTTATTCACATGAGTATCATTCATCTCCTGCAAGGCTATTTGCTAGGGCTTCAAAGCCAAAATTCTCAGATGCTGCACTTAGACTCATTGCTTCTAAGCCACCCCTGAAAATGTGGGTGGTGAAGAAGAATTAACTCTCTTTTGCAGAATATGGTCTCCAGCCAGCAATCAAAGGCGTCCGATATTATTGCTGGGGACCTAAAACATAAAGGGACGCATGATAAAATGACTTACTATGTACTCCACATATGAATCTCTTATCTGTCATACTGTGTGTTCTAATCTTGATCTAAGCTATGATAATCCTAGTGTGCGTCAAATGCTTATGCTTCACAACATACCTTGTGAAGCCTATCCTCCTAACTGCACTGTAGGGCATGTCACCAAAAGCTTCAGAATGGATTATTGACAGCGGATGCACTAATCATATGACTGGTGATCGAAGTCTTCTCATGGACTCAACCTTACGTCCATCCGACAAGAGTCAAATCACATTTGCAGACACTGGTAAAAGCAAGGTATTGGGTCTAGGTAGAGTTGCAATATCTAAGGATCAATACATGGATAAAGTGATGCTTGTTGAATCCCTTGGGTTCAACTTAATGTCTGTCTCAATGCTTTGTGACTTGAACATGACTGTGCTATTTGGAAAATATCGTTGCCTTGTACTAATGGAATCTGACAAGCCTCTAGTCTTTGAAGGATATAGGAAAGATGATCTATACATGGTAGATTTCTCAGCAGGTCCACAGCTTGCCATATGTCTTCTCACAAAAGCTTTAGAATGCTGGCTCTGGCATCGAAGACTGGGACATGCTGGCATGAGGAACTTACACACACTCGTCAAGAAGAAGCATGTCATTGGCATCGAGGATGTCAAGTTCAAGAAAGATCATTTGTGTGGTGCCTGTGAAGCTGGGAAGATGACTAGGGCAAAGCACCCCTCGAAGACAATCATGACAACATCTCAACCCTTCGAGCTGTTACACATGTACTTATTTGGACCTACTCACTACTCCACCCTCACAACAACTGCTTGTTTGTATGGCTTTGTCATTGTTGATGACTACTCAAGATACACATGGGTGCATATAATTCTCTACAACACTGAAGTACAAGATGTCTTCAGACGATTCGCCAATCGAGCAATGAACAATTATGGCGTCAAGATCAAGCATATCAGAAGTGACAATGGCACTGAATTCAAGAACACCGGTCTTGATCTTTATCTAGATACAATGGGAATCACTCATGAGTTCTCTGCTCCATACACACCTCAGCAAAATGGCATCGTTGAGCGCAAGAACAGAACTCTAATTGAGATGGCTCGAACAATGCTCGATGAGTACAAGACACCAAGAAAGTTCTGGCCTGAAGCTATTGATACAGCTTGTCACATTATCAACCGTGTCTACATCCACAAGCTTCTGGGCAAAACATCCTATGAGCTCCTTACTGGCAAGAAGCCAAATGTCAGCTACTTCAGGGTCTTTGGTGCTAGATGCTGGATCAAGGATCCCCATCACAAGTCGAAGTTTTCACCTAAGGCTCACGAAGGCTTCATGCTTGGCTATGGAAAGGACTCTCACTCCTACAAAGTCTTCAACCTCTATCTATACAAGATCGTCAAAACTGTGGATGTGAGATTTGATGAAACCAATGGTTCACAAAGAGAACTCCTGCCGAGTACACTTGATGAAGCTCCTCCAAGCGAATCTATCAAGCTGATGGGAACTGGTGAAATCATGCCCTCTGAAGTACTGCCTGAAGAGGAACTTATCATTTCTGCACCTAACCAACCTGAAGACAATGCTCAGACCGAAGATAATCCTCACAATGATGACAATGATCAGCAAGAGCAAAATCTTCGTCCTGTTCATCCTCGTGTTGCAAATGAAGTACAAATTGAGAAGATAATTGACAACATCAATGCACCTGGTCCACTAACTCGCTCAAGAGCAACACAATTAGCAAACTTTTGTGGGCACTTTTCATTTGTGTCAATATCAGAACCCAAGAAGGTTGCTGAAGCCTTTATGGAACCTGAATGGATACAAGCTATGCAAGAAGAACTTCAATAGTTCAAGTTGAACAATGATCGGGAACTTGTCAAGCGATCTGACCCTCACAAGCATAACATTATTGGAACAAAATGGATATATCGAAACAAGCAAGATGAGCATGGTCAAGTCGTCAGAAACAAAGCACGTCTTGTGGCTCAAGGATATACTCAAGTAGAAGGAATTGACTTCGATGAAACATTTGCTCCTGTGGCTAGGCTTGAAGCTATCCGCATACTGCTAGCCTATGCTAATCATCACAACATCTTGCTATATCAAATGGATGTGAAGAGTGCATTTCTCAATGGCAAGATTGAAGAAGAAGTATATGTCGCTCAACCACCTGGCTTTGAAGATCCAAAACATCCTGATATGGTGTACAAGCTAAACAAAGCACTGTATGGACTCAAACAAGCTCCTCGTGCATGGTATGATATGATCAAAGACTTCCTGAAGAGCAAAGGCTCCAAACCTGGATCCCTCGATCCCACACTCTTCACGAAGACATATGATGGTGAACTGTTTGTGTGCCAAATATATGTGGATGACATAATCTTCGGCTGCACCAACCAGAAGTATACTGATGAGTTTGGCTACATGATGCAAGAGCAATATCAGATGTCCATGATGGGTGAGCTGAAGTTCTTCCTTGGTCTTCAAATTCGTCAGCAAAGCAATGGCATCTTCATATCTCAAGAAAAATACCTCAAAGATTGTCTGAAGAAGTTTGGAATGGAAGACTGCAAAGGCTACACGACGCCAATGCCAGCCAAACACCATCTTGGTCCCGACGACAATGGTAAAGAGTTCGATCAAAAGGTATACCGCTCCATGATTGGTTCTTTACTTTATCTATGTGCATCTAGGCCAGATATTATGCTTAGTGTTTGCATGTGTGCTCGATTCCAAGCGGCACCAAAGGAATCGCATCACTTAGCTGTGAAGCGAATTCTTCGATATTTGGCTTACACCCCAACACTCGGATTATGGTATCCCAAGGGCTCAAAATTTGATTTGGTTGGATTCTCGGATGCTGATTATGCTGGTGACAAGGTGGATCGCAAGTCTACATCAGGCACATGTCACTTTCTGGGTCGATCACTTGTCTGTTGGTCTTCAAAGAAGCAGAACTGTGTATCACTCTCAACTGCTGAATCTGAATACATTGCTGCTGGATCTTGTTGTGCTCAGCTTCTCTGGATGAAGCAAACTCTCAAGGACTATGGCATCAATCTGAAACAAGTACCTCTCTTCTGCGACAACGAAAGTGCCATCAAGATAGCCAACAATCCAGTCCAGCACTCGAAGACAAAGCACATTGAAATTCGTCATCACTTTCTCAGAGATCATGTCATGAAGAAAGATATCGACATCATTCATGTCAACACTGAAGAGCAACTGGCAGATATCTTCACAAAGCCCTTGGATGAGAAAAGGTTTTGCAAGTTACGGTGTGAGCTAAATATCTTGGAATCCTCTAATGTCCTGTGATCAGGCACACATCCTAACACTTATGCATGTTGATGACTTAGATGTGCAACACACAAAGTAATGTATATCTTCAATCAATGAAGACTTACAATCTGAGTGTGAATACATTAACATGGAATTTGACTTCGGAGCGCCACGATAATTGTGCGCCGTGTCTGGGTCTAATACTTCCTATACGGTGGGTAACGCCACCACCAAATTTCTCTGTTTGAAGTGTTTCACTCATGGCGTTATTTTTGCAATGACTTCGCATTTGGTTTGTCTTCAGTTTCATTTATCTTCATGATTTTCTTCACTATGATGATTTGATTGCTTTCTGATATATATATATATATATATATATATACTAGTGTTCTGTCCTCTACAGCATTCACTTATAGCTATGTCTTCAAGTTGAATCTTTTGAACTAAGTGAATGTGATCGGACCCTAACCTCTCTATGCTTTCAATCTCAAACTCTATCTGTCCAAATCATATGCATTCTATTGAAACTGTCGAATGTCTTCTCTGCGTCCTAGTCAGCAGAAGGCACAGAGACAAAACATTAAGTCTGTTTTGAATAACTCATCTTTATTGTTGAAATCCGGAGAAGCCGGAACAACCATCCGACATGCCTGGCGGGCGTGGGAACATGGGACAACTCTGAGTATGTTGCATGCCTGCCACGTGCCCCTCAGATGTGAACCGCCAGGGGCACCAGTGTAATTGCGCTATGCTGCACACCTACTTATAAATACTTGTCCCCTGCGTAAAGAAATCCTTCTTCCACCTCTCCACCTCGTCAAAACCCTAGCGCCACCGCTAGCTCTCGACGACGCTGGCGACGAAGCACTTAGCTGCCGCGACTTCTCCGACGCCGTCCTCACACCGACCGCGGACATCGTCCTCCGCCGTCGCCGTAGGTGTCCTCCGTCGCCAAGTTAGGGCACGGTGGACTGAACTGCTCGGTCTCCTATTCATCCCATCTA
The DNA here is from genome assembly GCF_018294505.1 of Triticum aestivum. NCBI lineage: Eukaryota > Viridiplantae > Streptophyta > Magnoliopsida > Poales > Poaceae > Triticum > Triticum aestivum. The sequence goes on along the minus strand of NC_057807.1, from coordinate 329,984,116 downwards.
GCAGTTCTTCGTGCGGTAATTATAACTCTATTTTTACCACCTTTTTGATCTTCAAGATTTATCCTATTTTACCAAAAGTGGTTTCTGCCTACACAATGTTAGATCTATACTGTCTGCATCTCATACTGCCTAGTCTATTCACTTAAATTTCACATCCAGTTTGATTCCTCACTTGTACTTATTCACGGATTCGTACAAATCTGGAACCAACTCACACATATAAGTGAATGTCTTCGCATCATGAGGTCAATGTCTTCAAACTGATTTATCTTCAAAACCTTCTGAGAATGCATATGACCTCTTCCCCTTCCCTCGCATCTCTAATGCTATCACAGGTACATGTCCGTGGGAGAATCCCTTGGTTCTCATAGTCTGCATTCGTTTGCAGAATACTTACATCATCACATTAATTCTCCTGAAGGCAGCTCCTGTTTGACCAGCAAGCGTAAGCCTTTGAAGCCTTTGAACGCATTGAAGCCATTCAGTTTAAAGTTCATGGCTGCAGAGAAATCACTAAGGAAGGGTGGCAGACAGCATCGAGGGGGTACATCAAAAGATCTGCCTGATGACCTAGCAGAGCTCTACAAGACAGATCCTGAAGAGAATTATCATCAGCGCAAGACACCAATCCAATGGATTCGATGCTATTGGGCTGAACAATGGTTCAAATACAAGTTTGTGACCCAGGAATATGTAGAGAAGAATGCTATCAAGAGTCCTTGGGGCGATATACTCTATCGAGGCCTTCAACCCAAGAACAGAGCTGAAGCTATTGCACAAGGTTTCTATCCCTGCATGGTCCGTGGGCCTCAGCCTGAGAATGCCGATCCCACATCATTACTCTGGTGTCGTGATGATTCTCTCTTCAAGCGCAACTTTCAGCATGCCAAGGCTTCGGCCAAGGAAAACAAGAAGTCATTGGGATTAGACTTGAACCCTGGTCCCTCTGCTCCTCGTGCCGACGGCTCTCGTGATGCAGAACCTAATGTCATCGGCCCCTTCTCCAACCTCGATGGCCTCATCACTTACATCTTGGTCCATGGTGCTAAGGTAGATCATTCTGATAATGATGCTGACACTGATGAAGCCCCAGCTCCTCCTCCAAGGCCACAGAAGCCAAAGAAAATTAAGGCTTCAACATCCGCTGCACCTCCGAAAGCTTCTCGTGTGAAGCCTCTGGCCACTGCACCTCCTGAAGACAGTGTGCAGTCTGAAGATCAATCCTGAATCTCCAAGAAGACGGAGAAGAAAAAGCAAATTGTCAGGCATTCTGATCAAACCTTAACTCCTGCTGCCATTCTGCGTGAAGATCCCATTGATCTGTCTAGCGATGAAGATCTTGCAGATGATGCCCTTGAGCAATTGATCAAAAGCAAGGAAGAAGCAGAGATCTTCAACAACCTGCCTCTCTTCGATGTGGCAGTCATCCATAACTTCATTGATGAGTGGTTTGATACACCAAACCTCAGCTTTGACGATCTGCAGCTTCCCATTGGCCTCAGCGTCTCCTTTAATGGCGCCATTGCTTCTGAGCTAGCTCTTGCTCAGCGCATCGTTGAGCTGAAGAACAAAATTGATTATGAGAAGGCTCAGTTCAAGAAGCATATGGCGAAGCTCAGTGTGCAAGATGTCAAAAACTTCAAGGTCATGCTGCATGAGCTCAAAGAAGCCTTTCTCAAGAAGCGCCAAGAAGCTCAAGGCTCTCGCGAGCATATGAAGAGTTTGGCTGACAAGTGTGTGCTTGCCTACAATGAGGCTGAGAAGCGCAAGTCTCTTGGCCGTCCTGGCATTGACCCCAGGATGGCTGCAAAGAAGAAGAAAAAGCTCTCTACTGCCCAACCTGAGCCTTCAACTCAAGAAGCACCTCGCATTATCTTCCCAAGCAGCATGACTGGCTCGAAGCCAAAGGTCACATCAACCGCTTCAGAACAGAAAAAGACGAGGGCTGCCGAGGCTGAAGCCAGAAAGAGAAAGAATACTGAATCCTCTGATGCCGCTCCCTCCAAGAAGAAGCGCAAGACCAAGAAAAGTCGGGCTGCTCCCATAGAGCCCCTTGTTGTTGAACCCATCTCAGTGGTTCATCCTACATATGCAACCCAAGAACTACGTATGACTGTTCATGAGCGTGCTTCCACAGAGGCTCCTGAAGCTGAAGAAATTCCAGCAGTTGATCCCATCACTGCTGAAGACATTGGTCACCATGACAATGTAGATGATGATGAAGGTCTTCCTCAAATTGAATACAATGTGGTATCATCGCCTGTTCTCATGAACAGCGAAATCATCAGCATTGGTCGTCCTATGACGCCAATTGCTCAGGATGCATCATGGGCTGATCGCCCACAACAACAAGACTCCCCCAGTACTCCCCAACAACAACAACAAGCCACACCATCTGTTCAAGTTGAAGAGGATGAGGACCTGCCTACTCCATCTCCCAAGGCGTCGCCTGTCCTACAACGGCTTCGCAAAGGACCAAGGCGTCAAGTCCCTCTTCCGAGGGTTCCAGAAGGAGAAGTGCATCCTCAACCTGTTGCACGTCAAGTGTTTTCTGAAGCCACTCCAATTGAGAATGCCTCCGCGTCTGAAGCCCCAGCCGCTGAAGACATTCCGGCTGCATCAGCCGATGAAAGACAAGAAGACGTACGTGTCCCTACTCCCCCAGTTATTGAAGAAGATGTTCCTAAAGTGAACGTGCCAGTGCCCGACCCTCCAGCTCATCAAGTGGAGGTTGAAAATCCTGAAGTTGCCACTACCAACGCAAGTGAAGCCAATGACGTAGTCATGGCTGAAGCTAATGTGGAGCTTGAACCAACCAGTGTGCCTGATACCAATGAGGCAACTGCTCCCGAAGCACCTGTTGTGCAGCCTGAAGCCTCATCTGCTGCCACTGCTCATGTTCCGCCACCAAGGCCCTATACAATTGAGCAAGCATACAACCATGGCGAGCTAGTCACAGTAAGATGGCCCATTCTGGTCCCTCCGCCTAATGTCTCTGGTCCTCAGTTTGACTATCACATTGAGCATAGGCCTCAGGTCCAGAAGCCAAAACCAAGATTGCCAAGGTTTCCAGGTACTGCCACATCTGTCGGGTCCTTCAATGCAAATGGCTTCAAAAGCCACAACACATTCTTTGACAGCTCAAAGAACCCCTACACAAGGCCAAGAATATCATCAGATCGTTTCTGGAGTCATCAGCAGCGAAGCTATTACTCCTGTGTTCTATATGATCAAGGGCGCATTTTCCCTCATATGCGCCTCGACACTAAAGCCATTGCTGGACTGCCGTGCTTAGAAGAAGCACTTGACAGTTTTCGTGATGCTGCTCTGCTCAGTTTTGTGACAGACAAAGAACATTGGAATGAAGAACTTTTGCTTCAATTCTATGCTACCCTCCACATTCGCGGCTACAACAGAGACATCAAGACATGGGTTCTCGAGTGGATGACTGGAAATGTTCATCATGAAGCCAAAGCTCTTGACATCATTGAGCTTACTGGCCTATCCACTCCCGGAGATCTCTATGAACCTGACTGCCAACTACACCGCAATGCACAGGAGAGCATCTTCCACAAGCCTGAACCCAATATGAGCCAGATGTTGAGCATGATGAAGCCTTTGCCATCTGACGCTGAATATCCAACGGAGTTCTTTGTTCAAGACCTTGAGTATCTGCCTCGCACCATATATCATATCATCAGGCGAACTCTATGGCCTATCAAAGGACATTCATCAGCTGCAAAGCTTGAAGGAGCCATGAAGACATTGGTCTTCTATATCCTCAATGGCATCAGCTTCAATTCTCAAGAATTCTTCATCAGGCAACTTGCTGCTTCTGGATCTGACCTTTTTGGTCTGAAGTTTTATGCTCCATGGGTCATGCGCCTCATCAAGCGACACTCTTCTGTCAACTATCAGCCCTCTGCTCGCAATCATCTGATCTTTCTACCAGAGGTTGATATGTCAGTTGAAGCCATATACCCTGAGCCTGCCAAGGAGCCTCTTTGTCTTCAAAATGCTGATCACCAAAGCTTCACTCAGTCCATGGAAGGCACTCAAGCAGTAACACGTATCTATCCAATGGCTGGAAATACTCATCTGCCTCATCGTGCACCTACTGAAGCCACTGAAAGCACCATTGCACAAAGGCCTAAGAAGCACTCTCGTGTTCTAAATGACCGAGAACTTCTTGTGGCACTTCATCAGAAACAAGATAAGCATCACTTTTGGCTTAAGAGACAGATGCAAAGCCTCTTGGTGGATGTCAATCGCATTCGAAACCTTGCCACCAAGAATGCATTTGTTGCTAATCAGAGTTGCCGGAGATCATGGAAGAGTTTGACCCTGCTTAGTGCTGAAGCAGATCTTCAAGACTATGGCTTCACTGAAAGATTCCAGTTTGACTCCACTCCTCCACGGACTGTTGTCCTACGTCGAACTCCGTCTCTTGAAGACTCTGACTATTCTTCCTCTGCGGCAACTGTGAACGCCAGAGTGATTGATGATTAAGATGATGCTACTTCACCGCCTCCTACTACTACACGCATCGACACTGCACCAAGTACGTCTGCACCGCCAAGCAACAACGACAACCCTGCTGCTTCACCTACTCATGATAACAGTAGATGCTCTATGTCTTCAAACCTTTTTGGTCATTACTGACAAAAGGGGGAGAAGCATATGAGTTGATAGTCTTCAAGCGGGTTCATATGGACGGCTGCTTTATATTTTGCCTCGTGTCTACAACTCTCGTTTTTGAAACATTTGGCTCTTTGAGTTGTAACACTTAAACTCGATGGTCGTCTGCTACTTATTTGCTTTACTCCGCTTGTGCGGTGATAACTTCCACACTTAGATCATTCTGCAGACGTCCATTTTTCATTATGCATATCATTCTATTTGCTATATCATTTCATGCATGATGAATTATCTTCATAAGTTGAAGTGGATCTCCACAAGTACAACCTGCCATGTGTATTTGCATTCCAAAAGCAAATTACTTATATGCACATCTTCAGGGGGAGCCCTTGCTACTTATGAAGACAATACCCTATCCTTTACAATTTCACATACTTTATCTCCGTTGAAACCTTCAACCAGTTTGTCATCAATCACCAAAAAGGGGGAGATTGTAAGTGCATCTAGTGCCACCCCTAGTTGGTTTTGGAGTATTAACGACAAAGTTGGTTGAGGGACTAATGCGTTTGTGAGAATTGAAGGATAACGCAGGAAGTGTCCCTCATTGATTCGGTTTACCTACCGGAGATGACCCCTAAAAATGTATGAAGACATTGAAGACAATGGTGGTATGTGAAGATATTCATATTGAAGACTATGACATGAGAAGACATTGAGTGAAGACTATGGAGCGCGAAGACTGTGTTGTTTCGCTGTTTCCTTTTCTTCTTTGTTGAGTCATAGGAACCACCGTACTATTAAGTGGGGTCCAAGTGAACTAAGTCAGAGTGACTGAAGTGATGCTCAACCCAAATCCTATGTCTTCGAGCGAAGACAACGAGAGCAAATCTTATCCTGAGCTGGATAAGTCAGCTTTGCTTGTAGCCCAAGTAAAGTTGCCGTGTGTGTTTGAAATCTGACCGTTGGAACACGTGTCAGTTCCTTAGTGACCTAGGGTCATTTCGGACATATCAGGTCGGGTTGCCCAGTGGCTATAAATAGCCCACCCCCTACACCATAAATTGGTGGCTGCTCAGAGTTATTCTACGGCTTTTGTCGTTTTGAGAGCAACCCACCTCGAAGCCTTTGAGAGAGAGAAATCCTTGCGAGGACCAAGCCCAAACACCCAGAGCCAAAGAGTGTTAGGCATCACTGAAGTCTTTCTGTCTGTGTGACCTGAAGACTTATTGCACTTGAGGACTGTGTATCCTCCAGCCAGTTAGGTGTCGCGTTCTGAGCATCCAAGAGTCATTGTGGATTGCCGGTGAACGAAGTCTGTGAAGGTTTGGAAGTCTACCTTGAAGACTTACCAGAGTGATTGGGCGAGGACTAAGTGTCCTTAGCTCAAGGGGAATAAGGTGAAGACGCGGTCTTCTGAGTTGAATCTCAGCCTCCCTAACCAGACGTACAGTTGTCACAGCAACTGGAACCGGTCCAACAAATCATGTGTCTTCAACAAGTGACCGGTTCTATCCCTTTCCTCTTACTTAAGTTTGTCTTCACAAAGTCATTGTCTATCTATCGTACTTGTTTGACTACTACTGTTGATTGGCTTCATACTATCTTCCATCCTGATCCTTACTACTTAGCTGCTATTAGTCATGTACTTTCACATCATTGCATACTTGACTATGGCTTACTTATGGTAGGTTATCTTCCGCTCCATATTAACTAGGTCATTTCTATTATTTGTCTTTGAAACTTCCGAGTTTTGAAGACTTTCATAAAAATCGCCTATTCACCCCCCCTCTAGTCGATACTAGCACTTTCACTAGCAGGCGGCGGTGATCCTCCAGCGACTCCGGCATGGTGAACGGGTAGCACGTCTCGTACTTGATGTTCTCCGCCAAGGGCCAGTAGTGACCATTGCACGCATCCGTGAGGTGATTCACGATGTCTGCCGGCGAGCCCCAAAACGGCATCGAGCACTCATAGCAGTAGACAAAGGGCTCCTTGGAGGCATCGACTAGGCCGTCCATGAAACGGGAGTGGCTGTAGGGGACGTTGCGCTAGTTGTATATATGAGCAAGTTACTATGAGATTTAATCCGAATAAGCACAAGATAAATCATGACGGCTATAACAGAGATTAAACTAATCATGCGGACTAGCATAGTAGATGAACAGATATAATCTAGTAGGATATAGAGTAGAAACATGAATTCTACCACAATTTCAAACAAGAAGGACAGAAACACATACGGTGCAACGGGAGCAGCACCGTTGGCGTTGAGGTTGTCGCCCATGTCGTTGAGGAAGAGCTGTCGAGCTCGGGGAAGAAGTCATCGTCGATGAAGTCGTGGCTGCCAGCAGTCGCGAGAGTGCGCTCCCCAAATTTCAACAACGCTCACCGAATAGAGCGCAGGAGGGAGTGGCTGTAGGGGACATTGCGGCCGCTGAATGGAGCGCAGGAGTAGCACACGAAGTAGTAGATGGTGCTCCTCCCTAAGTCTCTATCTCTACTCTTATCTCTATCTCTACTACTCTTCTTTGTTTTTATAACAAATCAAATAGTACTGTGCCGTCCGCTGCACGCTCGGCTGAACACGCCTCCTCGCGTCCATCATCACCAACTGAGTCTTTTATAGGAGTAGGAGTAGAGAAAAAACCGAGTTGGTGATGATGGTGTGCCGTGCAATGCACGAGCATCTTACTAATTTTTTCGCATATAATTCCAAACACCACGTGGACACGGTCTTTGACCATTTTACAACTATGTTAGTATCATTGTTAGTGGTCAGCCGGTGTAAGTTATAGCCCCGGGTGTTTTACCCTTTTTTTAGTTATGATATCTGGCGATTGTTCGGCATGAGCTCAATCCTGGCCAATCCCACATAACCGTCAGATTTCCATCCCACGGTGGCATGTTTTTAAGCCATAGTATTTTACAAAACTGCCATCATTGCACACGTACTGTAACTGCATCGCGGGCGTTTGTAACTGCCATCTCTCCCAGCGAACATTTGCTGGGGATTGGAGTTAGCACCGATGGCGGTTCGTAGTCATTCCACGCTCGGGTGTTGAAGTTTGTAACTATTTTAGATTAGAATATACTACTCCTCCGGTGCTAGTAGTAGAGCAGAGTCCTACTCCACTACTACTCTATTCAAGCTAGTTAGGGCATAATAGTAAGTACTGTAGGGAGTACCAGTACTGTGATCACTCAAGCAAGTTGTCTGGCATCGATACCTACACTACTGGTATGTGTCTCGTAAGTCAAGCGGCGTGCTGTAGTCATCGTCACCTGTCCACTTCCCGCAGCACATATTCGCTTCTCCATCTTTTCGGCACATAATCTCGTCCAATCTTCCATCCCCGCTAAGGCGCCTCCCCCCTTGTCCGAAACCCAAGCACTAACAATGGAAGAATCGAGCAGCGTCCGCCAAAAGAGTGGCTGGAATTTGCTCCCCACAAAGGTAATCAAGCTCATTGTTTTGCATGTGGACAATCTCAGTACCATGCCGCTCACCGCGTGCTCGTCGGGGCTGTACCGTTTACTCAAAGCCCTCAAGCCGGAGCTTTTTAAGCTAGCTCCTTGCTTGCTGATGCCGCCTGATCTTCAGAAACGGCATGTCACGCAGCATAATGATCGTAGGGTGGCGAGCATCAACCCCCTTGACTGCAATCCGATCCCCGTCACCCTCAACTACATTAACGGTATGTACTGGGTCGGCATGAACACATCTTGGATGGTGCTCATCGACGGTCGCGGCAGCTGGATGCTCGTGGAGGTCTACACCCGGCGATTGATCCCCCTTCCTTCGATTAACATTGCACTGCTTTGGCACCACGGCCCAGAATACTCGGAATCTTACAATAGCCAACATGATACCAAGTTTGATTTGCTCAAGGTTGTAATCTGCCAAGTGCCCACAAGATCTGCGAATTATAAAGACTTCAAGCTAATTGCGTTCTTCAACCGCGGTCTCGCCTATCTGACAGGTCACTGCGGTAAGTGGATAAATCTGCACGTCCATCGCAGGATCATACATCCTCCATGGTCCTCTAATGCCATTGAACACAAGGGCTTCATTTACGCTGTCGACTCCTTCTATGGCTGGACGTATTGCTGGCCTACTCCAGTCATCGCTACAAACGGCTGTTACAGTAGTATGTTGCTTTCCTATGATATCATGATGGCTTGCTTATATTACTATCAACATTTACTGAAAAAATATTCATGCTCATAACATGTTGTTCTTAAGATTGACTACATCAAGAGACCTTTTTTTATTTGACTCCAACTTGATATGATGTTGTAGGCCGCCTGGTGTCCCTGCCCTTTCTAATCCCAGAACGTTTCAAAGAAAAGCAGCATGGTAGTTGCATGTGGTTCCTGGCTCGATCAGACGATGGAGAACGATTGATGATCATTCACACATACCGGACGTGTTGTTTCGCGGAATACAATCACAATCACTACAAGGTCTTTGAGCAGGATCCCAGCTTCTCTGGGCCTTCAGGAATTTTTGACTAGAGGCTGGTAAGTAGCCTTGGTACACGCTCTTTGTTTGTCGGACTAAATTATCTGATTAACAAGGAGATAACTGATGGGAAGGATCATGATGGCAACGCGCTTTCATTCATCAGGCAAAACTGTGTGGACATAGCGTACCATGCATCTCTGGATGCACCATACCCTGATATGTGCCGACACGCTCTGCAGCCCAAAGTAGGAGAGAGGGTCGCAAGTATGAGACTTCGACCTGCTGGCTGGAGCTTCCCCCGTCAGGCACCCATCTGGTTCAAGCCGTCAGCCAATCTCCACAGCTTAATAAATAGTAATGTCTAACTGAGCCAGTTAGTTAGATGCGTACACTTGGTGTAGTAGGATCTTTATTTAGTTTGATGCATACACTTGTTCTTTTTTGGTATCCCTTTTGTAATGATGGCTGATGTTTGGTTTGGAAGAGAGAGTTGCGTCTTCACTCTTCTGACCTGCTTACTGCTTGTGTTGCACCCCTAGCCCTGGTTGTTGCTGCTGCTGTTTTCAATGTACAATCAGTAGTATATTTCGTCTATTGGTTGAATAAATGTGTTGTTACAACGACAAACACAATATTTTTGAAGTCGTTGCATGGTTCGATCCTTTAGTGCCCCGTACCATACGTAGCGCATACTATTTCGTACGGAACACATTTTCCACTTGTTGATAACATGCAGCCCACTGATGAAGGCCCAATAGAGGAGCCCATAATTAACTGGAAGCGAGGCTCTCACATGAATCTGGCCAGGTACATGCTCTTGGTCCCCTAAACATAAATAAGTAAATAAATAAATAAAGCTAAATGCTCATGCACCAGGTCTTTAAATTCACGATTTAACAGGAGGATATTATTTCCTATGATACTGTCATTACATTCAGTCAATATTATTCTTAGGCAAAGATAGCGACTAGTCTTCTTTCTCCCATCATTTTCTTCCTGCAACCAGCGGACCCATGCAAATCGTAGTCAACGTCGTAAATAGTTCCGGTCCATTTTTATTTTTCAATAAGAATGTCCAACCCAGCCCATCACATTGGTGACAACACTTTATCCTCCGCCTTGGTGCGCTAACTGCAGCGCCGCCGTCTGTCCCTGTCAACATAGTTTTTTTCTCGAAATGGTCCCTGTCAACATAGTGAATCGGGAGAGGACTGCACTTGTGAGTATGACAGTATGGACCCACCAGGTCAACTCCCGAATACAAGCAAGCACCTCTTTTACTACTCAGATGCACCCCTCGTTTTTTTACTCTAATCCACCCTGCTGATATCTGGGACCCACATCATTTTCAACGTATAGTCAATTAACGACAGAATTGCACAACTTTTTTTTGAGTAGTAATTCGGAGGAGCAGGCTATAAACTGGGTTGTGCGGTCTCTGTGGCCCGTCTAACAACATGATTAGCCTAGTAGTTTTTTCTTTGGGAAAATAGGCAGCCCAGTATTTCTTTTTGAAGAATATCCAAGCTAGGCCTATTTGTTTTCTCCGACTTACTAGGCTGCAAATATTTCAAGACAAGGAGGGATGCATTCCGGCCTGGCCAAAGAGTATGGTCAATGTCTATTAAAAGTAATATCAAAGGGGTTGAAAATTCCAAAAAACTGATAGCAAATGGGATATTAGTTTCTTTTTTTGTTCTTCACTAATACTTTATACCGTATTTCATTGGATTTAACATGACATAGTACTAATTTATTTTTAAATTTGTTTTCGTATGGCTACTAATTTTTGGATTAAGAATATTTTGTTCCCCAGCAAAAATTTGCAAACTTTCAAAATTTTAAACATATTTAGTTAATTTTTTTAACCCTGATACTGACCAAAAAATGGGCAGCAATTCTAAAAATGGAAAACGGACAGCAATAAATTCCATATGAACTAGAAAATGAGTAAAAGTTATAAAAATAATAGCAAATGGGCTGTACACGCCACAGATTTCGAGGCTGACTTGTTGACGCAAGTCTTTGTCATTCAACACACGATTCTAGCAGCAGTGAATGTTGGATGTCCATCCGACGGCTGTCAGGCTTCTTCAATCTCTGGTCTTCCTGCTCCAGCTGCCTAAACTAGCGCCGGCGGGACTGCCTACTCCCTCCTCTTATGGCTCGCTATGATGCCGCGCAGGCTTCCCCGGCCCACCCTACTCCCTCCGCTGGCCTGGCCGCACACAATAAACTGCCTCCTTATTACGCAAAAAAAATGATTCCTCCCACTGATATCTGGGGCGCACCGGTTGGGAGGCTGACCTGTGGGCCTACTAAGTTAACGCGTACGCAGGGCTTGTCAACTTAGTCAACAAAGGATTATAGCAGCAGTAACCATTGGATTTGAATCGAACGGTCCTGCTGCTTCTTCAATCGCTGCTCTTCTTGCACCAGCTGCCCAAAACAGCGCCGGCGAGACCGCTTGCTCCTGCCTCCAGTGGCCGGCTGTGCTGCCGTTGAGGCCTCACCGCCCCCTACTACTCCCACCGCTAGCCAGGCCCTACAGCGACGACAACCTCACACTGCAGCTGAACCAGTAAACCCTCGTACTCCTCTCCGTGGGCATCCACTGCCACGTCTTCCCCGGCTCTGCATCGTCCCCTTCCTAGGCCACGCCGTCGTCCACCGCCCTGGTGCTCTCGGCGCGGTGTGGTCAATGTGGTCATGGAACGACTTCCATCGTACGTGGACTGTACGTGGAAAGGCTGACAGCTGGGTCCACGGCTGCACACAAGGAAATGCCTCCTTGTTACGCGCAAAATAATGATTCCTCCAGCTAACATCTGGGACCCATCGGAAGGGCCTCTGTATTTTGCGAAAAAACGTTCGCCCCGCTGACAGGTTGGACCCACCAGCTATATCTTCGCACGCAAGGAAGTGCCTCCTTATTACGCACAAAAAATGAATACTCCCCCTGCTAGCTGGGACCCAACATAGTGGGATGCTGACTTGTGGGCCTACTAAGTTGACGGGGACAGAGGGCTTTGTCAACTTAGTCAATATGAACGATTCTAGCTCCAGTTACCGTACGATGTTCATCCAACGGCCGTAGTGCTTCTTCAACCTCCGGTCTTCTTGCTCCAGCCGCCCAAAGCAGTGCCAGTCGTGCCGCCTGCTCCTGCCTCTCGTGGCCGGCTGTGCTACTGCGGAGGCCTCACCGCCCCCTACTACTCCCACCGCTGGCCAGGCCCTGCGGTGACGGCAGCCTCACACCACAGCCGAACCAGTGAACCCTCGTACTCCTCTCCACGCGGGCTTCCACTGCCGCGTCTTCCCTGGCTCCGTGTAGTCCCCTTCCTAGGCCTCTCCATCGTCCATCGCCCTGGTGCTCTCGGCACGGCATGGTCAATATGGTCAAGGAACGACTTCCATCGGAACAGTACTTTATGTGGAGAGGCTGACAACTGGGTCCACGGCGGCCGCAAGGAAGTTCCTCCTTATTACGTGCAAAATAATTAGTCCTCCACCTGACACCAAGGACCCATCGGACCGGCCGTCGTATTTCACAAAAAAATGTTTCCCTCCTGACTGCTGGGATCCACCAGCTACATCTTCGCACGCAAGGAAGTGCGTTCGGGCAAAAAAACGATTCGCCCCCCTGACTGCCGAGACCCACTAGCTACATCTTCGCATGGAAGGAAGTGCGTGACAGTCGGGACCCACCTAGTCGAAGCATACATAGCGTTGTCATTCTGGTCAAGAACGTGTACGTACATACTAGTCGATGTAGAGGCGTGCACGTGTCGTAGTTGAGGCGCGCATGTAGCATGTACACGTACGTACAACTGCCAGTGTGCAAGAAAGAAAATATGGCCATGTACGTACATACGGGCGGGGTCTCGAACGCCTACTCACGCAGACGTACGGCCAGGACTCGTGTACATGGCTGGGTTGGAACGGATAAACATCATCGTCGTCGTGTTCATGGGGAGCCAACCAGCTGGGTCGGAACGGAATGCGTCGTCATGTTCATCGGGAGGGCTTGGACGGAACAGCCGATGGAAACGAGGCCTGGCATACCGCACAACGGAGGAAACGGCCTTGTGTTCGACTGACCATGTTCGAAACGGGATCCTGTTCATCGGGAAGGGTCTGGCATACTTCAAAATATAGGAAACGGACTTCTGTTGGACCTCCTACGGTCGAAACGGGGTTCTGTTGATCAGGAGGGGTGTGGCGTACCGCAAAACGGAGGAAACAGACTTGTGTTGGAGCGCTACGGTCGAAATGGGGGTCCTATTCATCGGGAGGGGTGTGGCGTACCACAAAACGGGATTCCACGGGATACTGTTCATCTCCACCGTCGACCTCCTCCAGCCTCCACGGGATACTGTTCATCCACTGTCGACCTCCTCCAGCCTCCACCTGCGACTGTTCATCCACGGGCTCATGTTCATGCAGCCTCCACCGTGCGCTACTCCACCGGCTACTATTCAACCAGCCCTCTCCATGGGCTCCTGTTCAACCACCCCTCCACGGGCTACTATTCATCCAGCCCTCCACCATCTACTATTCATCTAGCCCCACACCGGGTCGTCCTATTCATCCAGCCCTCAACGGGATCCTGTTCATCCAGCCCCAACCGGCTCGATCAATCAGGGTCCTGTTTATCTAGAGGTAACACCACGGGGTCCTGTTCATCCACCCCCACGTGGAACTGTTCATCCACCCCCCAGCATGCTCACTGTTCATGCAAAGGCAGCATCGATCGGCTTCATCTAGCAGTAGTAGTGAAGGAATCGCTCGATCGGGTTCAGTTAACAACCATTGATCGATCGCTCGGGTTCAATAACGCGTAGCCTATAGTGCAATCGCCCGTGTTCAGTAGGCGAATGCCTCGCTCGGGTTCAGTTAGAGCCCAACGCCTCACACCCATGTGCGTGCGTGTATACAATAGAAACGGGCAAACCTCCATGCATCGCTCGGCCCCGACCACCCACTGTAACTGGGAACACCCCGCTATTTTCCTCGCCCTCGCTTCTACCATGGTTTTTTCCGTCATGGACGGCCCAAAGAATGTCATGCAGCTGCATCTCCGGCCCACCCAGGACGAAAAGCCCATTTTCTGTCTTGATTTTTTGTCATAGAAGTAGGAGCCCACCACATCTATGATGATACCAGGTTTTGTCACAATTATCGTCATAGAAGTGTCATAAGTATGATAGAAAAAAATTCGTTCGGCCCAAAATGTCACGGATGTGTCTTTTTTTTGTAGTGTTGGGAGAGACACGCATGAATCGGAACTTATTAGAATACTCTATGTGCTTCACTTATATCTTTTGAGCTAGACAATTTTGCTCTAGTGCTTCACTTACATCTTTTTATAGCACGGTGGTGGTTTTATTTTATAGAAATTATTGATCTCTCATGCTTCACTTATATTATTTTGAGTCTTTTAGAACAACATGGTAATTTGTTTGGCTATAAAACTAGTCCTAATATGACAGGCATCCAAGATGGATATAATAAAAACTTTCAAAAAAGTGCGTTGAATACTATGAGAAGTTTGATTCTTGATGATTGTTTTGAGATAAGAGGATGGTGATATTCGAGTCATGCTAGTAGAGTAATTGTGAATTTCAGAAATACTTGTGTTGAGGTTTGTGAGTCCCGTAGCATGCATGTATGGTAACCGTTGTGTAACAAATTTGAAGCATGAAGTGTTTCTTTGATTGTCTTCCTTATGTGTGGAGGTCGGGATCGCGCGATGGTTAACTCCTACCAACCCTTCCCCTAGGAGCATGCGCGTAGTGCTTGGTTTTGATGACTTGTAAATTTTTGCAATAAGTATGTGTGTTCTTTATGACTAATGTTGAGTCCATGGATTATACACACTCGCACCCTTCCACCATTGCTAGCCTATCTAGTACCGTGCAACTTTCGTCGGTACCATAAATCCACCATTTACTTTCCTCAAAACAGCCACCATACCTACCTATTATGGCATTTCCATAGCCATTCTGAGATATATTGCCATGTAACTTTCCACCGTTCCATTTACTATGGCACACTTCATCATTGTCATATTGCCTTGCATGATCATGTAGTTGACATCGTATTTGTGGCAAAGCCACCGTTCATAATTTTTCATACATGTCACTCTTGATTCATTGCACATCCCGGTACACCGGCGGAGGCATTCATATAAAGTCATATTTTGTTCTAAGTATCGAGTTGTAATCCTTGATTTGTAAATAAATACAAGTGTGATGATCATCATTATTAGAGCATTGCCCCATGTGAGGGAAAAAAGAGAGGCCAAAGAAGCCAATGAAGAAAAGAGGCCAAAGAAGCCAAACAAAAAAATGAGAGAAAAAGAGAGAAGGGGCAATGCTACTATCCTTTTTCCCACACTTGTGCTTGAAAGTAGCACCATGATCTTCACGATAGAGAGTCTCTTATTTTGTCACTTTCATATACTAGTGGGAATTTTCATTATAGAACTTGGCTTGTATATTCCAATGATGGCCTTCCTCAAAATGCCCTAGGTCTTCGTGAGCAAGCAAGTTGGATGCACACCCACTTAGTTTCTTTTTGAGCTTTCATACATTTATATCTCTAGTGCATCCGTTGCATGGCAATCCGTACTCATTCACATTGATATCTATTGATGGGCATCTCCATAGCTCATTAATATGCCTAGTCGATGTGATACCATCTTCCTTTTTTGTCTTCTCCACAACCACCACTCTATTCCACCTATAGTGCTATGTCCATGGCTCACGCTCATGTATAGCGTGAAGGTTGAAAAAGTTTGAGAATACTAAAGTATGAAACAATTGCTTGGCTGAAATCGGGGTTGTGCATGATTTGAATATTTTGTGTGACGAAGATGGAGCATAGCCAAACTATATGATTTTGTGGGGATAAACTTTCTTTGGCCATGTTATTTTGGGAATAGATGATTGCTTTGTTAGTATGCTTGAAGTATTATTATTTTTATGTCAATATTTAACTTTTGTCCTGAATCTTTCGGATTTGAACATTCATGCCACAATAAAGAAAATTACATTGATAATTAAGTTAGGTAGCATTCCACATCAAAAATTCTGTTTTTATCATTTACCTACTCGAGGACGAGCCGGAATTAAGCTTGGGGATGCTTGATACGTCTCCAACGTATCTATAATTTTGATTGTTCCATGCTATTATATTATCTGTTTTGGATGTTCATTGGGCTTTAATATGCTCTTTTATATTATTTTTGGGACTAACCTATTAACCGGAGGCCCAGTGCCAGTTTTAGTTTTTTTGCCTATTTTAGAGTTTTGCAGAAAAGGAATACCAAACGGAGTCCAAACGGAATGAAACCTTCGCGATGATCTTTCTTGGACCGAAAGCAAACCAGAAGACTTGGAGTTGAAGTCAGAAACACCACGAGGCGTCCACGAGGTAGGAGGGCGTGCCCAGGGGGGTAGGCGCGCCCCCACCCTCATGGTCCACTCATAGCTCCACCAGTGTACTTCTTTCGCCTATATATACTCTTATATCGAAGAAACATCAGGGGGAGCCACAAAACCACTTTTCCACCGCCACAACCTTCTTTACCCGTGATATCCCATCTTGGGGCCTTTTTCGACGATCTGCCGGAGGGGAATCGATCACGGAGGGCTTCTACATCAACATCATTGCCTCTCCGATGAAGCGTGAGCAGTTTACCACAGACCTTTAGGTCCATAGTTATTAGCTAGATGGCTTCTTCTCTCTCTTTGATTCTCAATACAAAGTTCTCCTTGATGTTCTTGGAGATCTATTTGATGTAATACTCTTTTGTGGTGTGTTTGCCGAGATCCGATGAATTGTGGATTTATGAACAAGATTATCTATGAATATTATTTGGTTCTTCTCTGAATTCTTATATGCATGATTTGATAAATTTGCAAGTCTCTTCGAATTTTTGGTTTAGTTTGACCTACTAGATTGATATTTCTTGCAATGGGAGAAGTGTTTAGCTTTGGGTTCAATCTTGTGGTGTCCTTTCCCAGTGACAGTAGGGCAGCAAGGCACGTATTGTATTTTTGCCATCCAGGATAACAAGATGGGGTTTATATCATACTGCTTGAGTTTATCCCTCTACATCATGTCATCTTGCTTAATGTGTTACTCCGTTCTTATGAACTTAATACTCTAGATGCATGCTGGATAGAGGTCGATGTGTGGAGTAATAGTAGTAGATGCAGAATCGTTTTGGTCTACTTGACATGGACGTGATGCCTATGTTCATGATCATTGCCTTAGATGTCTTCATAATTATGCGATTTTTTATCAGTTGCTCGACAGTAATTTGTTCACCCACTGTAATACATGCTATCTCGAGAGAAGCCACTAGTGAAACCTATGGTCCCCGGGTCTCTTTTCTATTATATTACATCTCTTTTCCATTATATTGCATCTCTTTAAATCTCATTTGCTATTTTGCAATCTTTACTTTCCAATCTATACAACAAAAGTACCAAAAATATTTACTTTATTATCTCTATTAGATATCACTTTTGCGAGTGACCGTGAAGGGATTGACAACCCCTTTATCGCGTTCGTTGCAAGGTTCTTTATTGTTTGTGCAGGTACTAGGTGCCTTGTGTGTCGTCTCCTACTGGATTGATACCTTGGTTCTCAAAACTGAGGGAAATACTTACGCTACTTTGCTGCATCACCCTTTCCTCTTCAAGGGAAAAACCAACGCAAGCTCAAGAGATAGCACCTTCTATGCATTATTTTGCTCTATTCATTTGAAGTGTTTGCTTGCTAGAGAGAAGGCTGGTGCACTTACTACCCCCATTTTGCTGTCTTACGTGCACTTCATGGCGATAACACCTACAGCCTAGGGGCATTATCGCACACTGTTTTCACCTTAGCAGGACCAAGGGTAAAATTCATGGCAGTATTTTTGCTACTCGTTTAGCGAGTCACTTTAATATTTAGATCCGCCAGCATGATTATCGCTTGCCCAAGGTCTACTTAGATCGTCAGGCTATGGCGGCTCATCAATTTATTGATGGCGAGAACACTACTATTAATATTCCTTACAACCTGGTTTTCAGTGTGATTACCTGTGATATTATTCTGTTGCCTGCACCTGCCTTGTCTAATTCAATTTTCAGGGGCGGATACAGGATTATGCCAGATGACATCATCGCCTACCGAAACGACCTGGCTACGGCAGAGGAGGAGCCTCATGAGTGTGATGCTCAGGTGCCGCTCCACAACACTTCGATGTGGGACCAGACGGTTAATACGGATGGTGATTACCAAGTTAGTCCAAAATCCCAAGCTTGGGAGTACGTATTTCCAACAACATTACATTCACGTCTACACATTTGATTCCAATTGTCAATGTTCACATTTTTTTCATTGTATGATCCATGCTAGATTTATTTTCTTGCTTAATTCTTGTGTGTTTGAAAAACTCCGAAAAAATCCAAAAACAAATGTTTCTTGCTTCTTTTCAGTTTTTCTGTCTAGTTTAGTTAGTTGTATTATCACAAAGAAGACCCAAAAATATTTCCTTGTTTCTCTTTTTCTTGTTGGGAGCTTTCCGGTGTAAATAACTTCTCTTGTTTTTGTTTTCCTTTTCTTTAATTTGCTTTGTTCAAGAAAAACTAAAAATACTCCAAAAATATTTTAGTGTGTTTCTCTGAAATTCTTTTCTTCTTATTGAGTCATAACAAGGAGAAGACCACGATGGAAATGTTGAGTGGCTCTCATTTGCATTGATATTGATCTAACAAGAGCCCATATTACTCTGTATTGTCCTTTTGAATAAAATGTTTGTAGATTTCAGCTTAGCCCACGGCACTCTTGAACTATTATTATTTCATATCATTCAGTCGTGCAAGTGAAAGGCAATAATGACGATATTTGATGAACTGGCTGTGGCAGAGAGAAATGGGTATGAACTCAACTTGTTCTATTTTTGTAAATATGTTTAACCTAGTATCAATAATTCAGCTATTATGATCAAACATGTTTGTAGTGGCAATTAGAGATTATAGTTTCTCATGCCATGCTTAAGTAGCTAGGAGTGGATAATGATTTATTTTAGATGGCAACATTGCGTTAAAATGATTGTCATGTAGTATGATGATATGATATCCTCCTCTGAATGTTTCAAGTGGCTTGACTTGGCACATGTTCATGCATGTAGTTGAATCAACACCAACATAGCCTCTATGATATTTATGTTCATGGTGTCCATGTCCTACCCATGCTAGTATCCAATGTTACTTATGCATAATGCATGTTCATGACCGTTTTCGCTCTCTAGCTGGCCGCTTCCCAACCTATTTGATAGCCTTCTCCTGTACTAATACTGCTTGTGCATCAAAATTCTAAAACCCAAGTTATTCCAGGTGAGTCCACCATACCTACCTATATGCGGTATTACCCTGTCGTTCTAAGTAAATTTGCATGTGCCACCTCTAAAAACTTCAAATAAACATCCATCTTTGTGTTCTTGGATTGTTCATAGAGCGACATGAGGTAGTCGGTATCTTCCATGCTAAGCGGGTTATTCGCATGATGAGTGTTTATTCACTCGTCCTTGCACGAGAGGGGTGGTAATAGGGATGCCTAGTCTCTAATTCAAAAATTGCAAATAATTAAACAAAACTCCCACAGGACTGATGTTGGTATGGACGGTACCCGTGTATTCGGCTAGCCGGGGAGTGTGTTTGTTGGTGGAGGGGTGGTTAACCTTTACTTTTATCACTTAGGAACTGCCAATAATGTGTTTAGCATGGAAGATATCGATAACTAATGGCCGCGAAGTAAACAGGAAGGGTGCATTTCTCAAAATTTCATATATATATATATATATATATATATATGTGTGTGTGTGTGTGTGTGTGTGTGTGTGTGTGTTTTAAAAATCTGAGCTCTGGCACAACTGCAAATCACTGCTTCCCTCTGGGAAGGGACTATCTATTTACTTTTATGTTGAGTCATCACCTTCTTAAATAAGCGCCAGATCTAAGAGCGCTATTGTCATCCTCATGCATTGTGTATAAATAATGTTGGGTGCACCATGACTAGATCTTTTCTACCATGAATTACAATGTTTAGTCGCTGCTTGAACTTTGGAGGTGCTCTACATTTATGTTTTGCAGTCTCAGAAAGGGCTAGCGAGATACCACTATTGTTATATTATATCCTGGTTGTTTTGACAAAGTAATGTCATTTTAGATATCTTATTATTGCTTGCTAGTTGATTATGCCATTGATATGAGTTAATATAATTTCTAAGAGTTATTATCGACATGGTTAGTTATAATCTTTGCTGAAAACCTGGGTGCTACTTAAGCTTATTTATGTAAACAAGAGCAAAAGAGTTCGTAAAATTTTTCTTTTTCACTTTCAATTTATCAACTGAATTGCTTGAGGACAAGCAAAGGTTTAAGATTGGGGGAGTTGATACGTCTCTGTCGTATCTACTTTTCCTAACGATTTTCCTCTTATTTCAGACTCTAATTTGCATGATTTGAATGAAACTAACCCGGAGTGATCCTGTTTTCAGCAGAACTACCATGGTGTTGTTTTGTGCAGAAATAAAAGTTCTCGGATTGGAACGAAACTTTTTGGAGAATTTTTATACAATAAAGCAAAAATACTAGAGCCAAGAACCACCGGAGGGGGATCCCTGGGTGAGCACAAACCACCAGGGCGTGCCAGTTTTGGAGAATTTTATACAATAAAAGAAAAATACTGGAGCCAAGAACCACCGGAGGGGGTCCATGGGGGAGCACAACCCACCAGGGCACGCCCCCTCCTGGCGCACCCAGGTGGGTTGTGCCCACCTTGTGTCCCCGCTGACCCTATCTCTGACGTGATAAAATCCTATTTTCGAAAAAAAATAAGGGAGAAAGAATTGTCGCGTTTCACGAGACAAAGCCGCCGCCACCTCCTATTCTTCATTGGGAGGCCAGATCTGGAGTCCGTTTGGGGCTCTGAAGAGGGGGGTCTTCGATATTCATCATCACCAACCCTTCTCCATCGCCAATTCCATGATGCTCCCCATCAGGAGTGAGTAATTCCTTCGTAGGCTCGCTGGTCGGTGAGGGAGTTGGATCAGATTCATCATGTAATCGAGTTAGTTTTGTTAGGGCTTGATCCCTGGTATCCATTATATTTTGAGATTGATGCTACTATGACTTTCCCATGCTTAATGCTTGTCACTTTGGGCCCGGGTGCCATGATTTCAGATCTGAACCATTTATGTTATCGCCATTATATCTATGTTCTAGATCCAATCTTGCAAGTTATAATCACCTATTACATGTTATGATCTGTAAACCTCGGAGAGATAGTATTCGAGATACTTTCTGGTGATGACCGTAGTTTGAGGAGTTCATGTATTCACTATGTGTTAATTCTTTGTTTCGGTCCTCTATTAAAAGGAGGCCTTAATATCCCTTAGTTTCCATATGGACCCAATTGCCACGGGAGGGTAGGACAAAAGATGTCATGCAAGTTCTTTCCATAAGCACGTATGACTATTTACGGAATACATGCCTACATTATATTTATGAACTGGAGCTAGTTTTGTATCGCCCTAGGTTATGACTATTAGATGATGAATATCATCCAACAAATTCGCCGATCCAGGAGCATCCAGGAGCATGTCTCTCTTTTTTCTAAAACTCAGCAACGTCTCTTTACTGGTACACTAGCTTGTTCTGTACGCCTTCTCAAGTCTTTAATTTTCTTTCCCTTTTTTGCAAGGAAGGAAGGAGGACAAAATTGAGAGTTCCTGGGACTCGAACCCAAGACCTCTCGGTTGAAAATCAAGGGTGCTAGTCACTTATGTGGCAAACGTTCCCTGGGAGGAGGACGGCAAACGAATGCATTTTCCTTGCAGTTTTAGTTGCGACACAAGATCGAACGGTCACTGTTTCGGTAGTGTTATCAGGCGAACGAGCCTAGTTTTTCTTTTCTTCCTATATATAAAAAAGTATGCTACTTGGTGTCGGCTTAGTCAACAAATGATTGTGACAACCTTGATCGTTGGATTGACATTCAACGTCTGTCGTGTTTCTTTAGTCTCTTCTTCCTCGAGCCGCCAAACCCAAACCAGGGCTGGCGGGACCGCCTGCTCCCGCCTCCCTCGGTTGGCTGTGCTGCCGCTCATGCATCGTGGCCACATCGCACCCTAAAACTCTGTGCATCTTCCCCAGCTCATGTTCGTTCCCGTCCGAGGCCTCACCATCGTCCTTCGCCTTGGTTCACTTGCCGCGGCGCCGCCCTCCGGTGTTGTCAACATGGTCAACAACCGAGAGGAATAAGGAGATGATTATAAATGGTGAGGATGACAGTAGGGACCCAGCAGCGCGTGTAGTAATTTTATTTTTTCGGGACGGAGAAGGGTATCAACTAGGTTGTGCGGGAGCTGTGGCCCGTCTAGCCCAGGATTTTATTTAATATGTTTAGCACATGACCAGTCCAATTTGTTTTTTTCCTTTCTAAAAATGGCTATCCAGCTATTTCGTTTTTTGTAGAATAACCAATGTAGGCCTACTTGCTTTTCTACGCCCTGCTGGGCCGGAAATCTTTCAAGACGAGGAGGGATGCATTTTGCCCAGAAGATGGGCTATAAGTAATAAGAAATGGGTATAAGTAATAATAAATGGGCTGTAAAATGAAAAAATACAGCAAACAGATAATTAGTTCCAAAATAATTGTTTCTTTCAGATTTTGATACTTTAAATTTCATTGTTTTTGTGCGGGTAAAATTTCATTGAATTTAAATTAAGGTATATTTAGTTTTAAAATTAATTTGAATCTAGCTAGAAATTTCAGGCTGTATGCTGTTTGGGACAGATTTGGAGGCTGACTTGTGGGTCTACTAGGTTGACGTGTACGAAAGGCTTCGTCAACTTAGTCCACAAACGATTCTAGCAGCAGTAACCGTTGGATGTTAATCCAACGGCCGTGTTGCTTCTTTAATATCTGATCTTCTTGCTCCAGCCGCCCAAACCAGTGCTGGTGGGACTGCCTGCTCCCGCCTCCCGTGGCCAGTTGTGTTGCCACACAGGTCGCACCGCCCCACCCTACTCCATTGCTGGCCAGGCCATTCCTCTACTCACCAACACCTCCTGTTATTTTCTGGCGACGGCAGCCGGACCAGTAAACCCTCGTACTCCCCACTGCGTGGGAAACCATTGCCAAGTCTTCCCCAGCTCCTTGTTGTACCCTTCCTAGGCCTCGCCATTGTCCACCACCATGGTGCTCTTGGCGCGGCCTGGTCAACATGGTCAACGAACGACATCCATCGGACATGGACTGTACGTGGAGAGGCTGACAGCTGGGTCCACGGCCGCACACAAGGAAAAGCCTCCTTATTACGTGCAAAATAATGATTCCTCCACCTGACATCTGGGACCCACCGGAAGGGCCTCTATATTTCACGAAAAAAAACGTGCCCCACGCTGACAGGTCGGACCCACAGCTATCTTCGCATGCAAGGAAGTGCCTCCTTATTACGCACAAAAAATGAATACTCCCCCTGCTAGCTGGAACCCACCATAGTGGGAGGCTGACTTGTGGGCCTACCAAGTTTACGAGGATGGAGGGCTTTGTCAACTGAGTCAATATGAACGATTCTAGCTCCAGGTACCATACGATGTTCATCCAATGGTCGTAGTGCTTCTTCAACCTCTGGTCTTCTTGCTCCAGCCTCCCAAACTAGCATCGATCGTGCCGCGTGCTCCTGCTCCCCGTGGTTGACTGTGATGCCGCGGAGGCCTCACCACCCCCTACTACTCCCGCCACTGGCCAGGCCATACCTCTACTCACCCACACCCCCTGTTATTCTGTGGCGACGGCAACCTCACACCACAGCCGAACCAGTGAACCCTCGTACTCCTCTCCGTGTGGGCATCCACTGCCACGTCTTCCCCGGCTCCGCGTAATCCCCTTCCTAGGCCTCGTCGTCATCCATCGCCTTGGTGCTCTCGGCGCTGCGTGGTCAATGTGGTCAACGACCGACTTCCATCAGAAGAGTATTGTACGTGGAGAGGCTGATAGCTGGGTCCACTACCGCAGCAAGGAAGCGCCTCCTTATTACGTGGAAAATAATGATTCCTCCACCTAACAGCAGGGACCCACCGGATGGGCAACTGTATTTCGCGAAAAAACATTTCCCCCCTCACTGTTGGGACCCACCAGCTACATCTTCGCACGCAAGGAAGTGCATCCCGGCAAAAACAAAATGATTCGCCCCACTGACTGCTGGGACCCAGCAGCTACATCTTCGCACGCAAGGAAGTGCCTGACAGTCGGGACCCACCTAGTCGAAGCGTACATAGCGTTGTCATTCTAGTCGCGAACGTGTACGTACATACTGGTCGATGTAGAGGCGCGCATGTGTCGTAGTAGAGGCGCGCACGTAGCATGTACACGTACGTACAACGGCCAGTGTGCAAGAAAAAAATATGGCCACGTACGTAAATACGGGCGGGGTCTCGAACGCCTACTCGCGCATATGTATGGCCAGGGCTCGTGTACATGGCTGGGTCGGAACGGAGAAACTACGTCGTCGTCGTGTTCATGGGGAGCCTACCGGCTGGGTCGGAATGGAATGCGTCGTCGTGTTCATCGGGAGGGCTTGGACGGAACAGCCGATGGAAATGAGGCCTAGCGTACCGCAGAACGGAGGAAATGGCCTTGTGTTCGACCGGCCACGGTCGAAACAGGATCCTGTTCATCGGGAGGGGTCTGGCGTACCGCAAAATGGAGTAAACGGACTTCTGTTGGACCTCCTACGGTCAAAACGGGGTCCTGTTGATCGGGAGGGTTGTGGCGTACCGCAACACAGAGGAAACGGACTTGTGTTAGAGCGCTACGGTCGAAACGGGGGTCATGTTCGTCGTGAGGGGTGTGGTGTACCGCAAAACGGGACTCCACGGGATACTTTTCATCTCCACCATCGACCTCGTCCAGCCTCCATGAGCTACTGTTCATCCACGGTCGACCTCCTCCAGCCTCCACCTGCGACTATTCATCCACGGGCTCCTGTTCATCCAGCCTCCACCGCGTGCTACTCCACCGGCTACTGTTCAACCAGTCCTCTCCACGGGCTCCTGTTTAACCACCCCTCCACGGATCCTGTTTAACCACCCCTCCATGGGCTACTGTTCAATGATGTCTACTACACAACCTTCTTCTTGTAGACGTTGTTGGGCCTGCAAGTGCACAGGTTTGTAGGACAGTAGCAAATTTCCCTCAAGTGGATGACCTAAGGTTTATCAATCCGTAGGAGGCGTAGGATGAAGATGGTCTCTCTCAAACAACCCTGCAACCAAATGAAAAAAGTCTCTTGTGTCCCCAACACACCCAATACAATGGTAAATTGTATAGGTGCACTAGTTCGGCGAAGAGATGGTGATACAAGTGCAAAATAGATAGTAGATATAGGTTTTTGTAATCTGAAATAATAAAAACAGCAAGGTAACTAATGATAAAAGTGAGCGTAAACGGTATTGCAATGATAGGAAACAAGGCCTAGGGTTCATACTTTCACTAGTGTAAGTTCTCTCAACAATAATAACATATATAGAACATATGACAAGCCCTCAACATGCGACAAAGAGTCACTCCAAATACACTAATAGCGGAGAACAAACATAGAGATTATGGTCGGGTATGAAACCACCACAAAGCTATTCTTTCAGATCGATCTATAAAAGAGTTCGTACTAGAATAACACCTTAAGATACAAATCAACCAAAACCCTAATGTCACCTAGATACTCCATTGTCACCTCAAGTATCCGTAGGCATGATTATACGATATGCATCACACAATCTCAGATTCATCCAACCAACATAAAAGTACTTCAAAGAGTGCCCCAAAGCTACTACCGGAGAGTCAAGAACGTGTGCCAACCCCTATGCATAGGTTCCCAAGTGTCACGAAACCCGCAAGTTGATCACCAAAACATACATCAAGTGGATCAATAGAATAACCCATTGTCACCACGGTTATCCCACGCAAGACATACATCAAGTGTTCATAAAAGACTCAATCCGATAAGATAACTTCAAAGGGGAAACGCAATTCATCACAAGAGAGTAGAGGGGGAGAAACATCATAAGATCCAACTACAATAGCAAAGCTCAGGATACATCAAGATCGTGCCATCGAGGAACACGAGAGAGAACACGAAAGAGAGAGATCAAACACATAGGTACTGGTACATACCCTCAGCCCCGAGGGTGAACTACTCCCTCCTCGTCATGGATAGCGCCGAGATGATGAAGATGGCCTCCGGTGATGGGATCCCCCTCCGGCAGGGTACCGGAACAGGGTCTCGATTGGTTTTTGGTGGCTACAGAGGCTTGCGGAGGAGGAACTCCCGATCTATCTTATGTTCTAGAAGTTTTAGGGTACATAGGTATATATGGGTGCAGGGAGAACGTTGGTGGAGCTACGGGGGCCCCATGAGGCAGGGGGGCGCGCCCGGGGGGGAGGGCGTGCCCCCACCCTCGTGAGCACCTCCCGTATCTTCTGACGTGGGGTCCAATTCCATCAGGTGGGTTTCCTTCCAAAAATAACTTCTTCAGTTGATTTCGTTCCGTTTTGACTCCGTCTGATATTCCTTTTCCTCGAAACACTGAAATAGGCATAAAACATCAAATCTGGGTTGGGCCTCCGGTTAATAGGTTAGTCCCAAAAATAATATAAAAGTGGATAATAAAGCCCAATATTGCCTAAAACAGTAGATAAAGTAGCATGGAGCAATCAAAAATTATAGATACGTTGGAGACGTATCATTCAACCACCCCTCCACTGGCTACTGTTTAACCAGCCCTCCATGGGGTCGTCCTGTTCATCCAACCCTCCACGGGGTCCTTTTCATCCAGCCCCAAACCGGCTCGATCGATTGGGGTCCTGTTCATCCAGAGGAAACACCACAGGGTCCTGTTCATCCACCCCCACTGGGATCTGTTCATCCAACCCCCCCCCCCAGCAATGCTCACTGTTCATCCAAACCCGCCAGCAATGCTCACTGTTCATCCAGAGGCAGCATCAATCGGCTTCAGTTAGCAACAATAGCGAAGGAATCACTCGGGTTCAGTAACGTAGCTAGTGCAATCACTCGGGTTTAGTTAGAGCCCAACTCCTCGCTCGGGTTCAGTTAGAGCCCAACGCCTCGCACCCACGCGCGTATGGTACGAGAGAAATGCGCATCGCTTGACCCCCGACCACCCACCATAACCGGGAACTCCCCGATATTTTCCTCGCCCTCGCTTCTACCACGTTTTTTTCGTGGACGACCAAAAGAATGTCATGCAGCTGCGTCTCCAGCCCACCTAGGACAAAAAGCCCATTTTTTGTCATGATTTTTTGCCATAGAAGTAGGAGCCCACCACATCTATGATGATATCGGGTTTGTCACAATTATCGTCATAGAAGTGTCATAAGTATGACAGAAACAAAATCGTTCGGCCCAAAGTGTCACGGATGTGTCTTTTTTTGTAGTGACCCGTACCTCGTGGAGCGTGGCTGCTGGGATGATGTTGGTGTTGTCCTTCCTCGGTGCCTTCTGCCCTCGTTTCGGCCGCAGGGGAGGTGGTGATGACGCCACCTGCGCCGGCCATGTCCCCCGCAGCATTTGTATCTTCATGCGTCCGCGTAGCCCCCGTGGCGTCAGCGGCCGCATGCGATGGGGCCTTCGAGGAGGATGGATGGGTTGTGGCACCGGGCTTCTTCTTGGGCGCCATGGATGATGGGGCCGTCAATGAAGATGATGACGAAGATGACATGCTGCATACGCTTCTCAGATTCACGCAAGCACTTCCCCCTACCTGGAGCGCCAAGAAGTCGTGGGAAACCATGGCCACCTATGGGGCCGTCAGCCCCTTTTTCTGCAGGGATGAGCACATTGCAAAAAGAGCAGAGAATGTAGCGCAACATGGCAGTTTTACTCAAGTTCAGACCTTCGCAACGCGTAAAACCCTACTCCTGCTTTGGTGGATTGATGAGAGGACCGTGGTGGAGACGAAGCGCTCTAGCCCGGCGGGGTTGCCTTGGCGAGGGCAGCTACGCGCGTATGAGTGTACAAGGGTCCCATTCCTTTCTATGGTTGTCATGGCCCTCCTTTTATAGATCAAGGGGTCACCACAATGGAAAATTAGTCATTGTGTATGGATTAGATAGCAAACAATGCTATCATACCTAACTCTGCAGACATGGCAGAGTGCATTAAATGCACCACTTAGTGTCACATCATGGCGTGCCCGGCAAGCCTTGCTGGGCTGTTTGGCGACCATCTTGTCTGTCTGTTCGACACGTCTCTGGACGGGTGTCATTTAGAGGTGATTTCCTTTAGAGGTGGCTACCAAGTGTCAAGAAACAGCCACCTAGTCACTTGGTGGCTTGACACCGCAATGATTGATGACTTGCATCACTGTGAGGTGGAGCGGTGGAGCCTTGGTGGGGTGGTCCGCCCTTGGCGTCCCTGGCAAGCTTGCTGGGGCACTCTTGAGACTTGTCTTCAGAGTAACCTTGACCTCGCCAGGTTCTCCTGCCTGGCAAGGGTGGTTTTCCCTTAGTGGTGTCTTGCTTCCCTTGGCTTGACTTGGTCTTCTTGATCTGCCCTCTGATTTCTCAAAGAGCTATCTCTTCAAATTGATCTCATCTTGGATGTTGCAACCTTGCTCTTTTAGGCATGTGCACGGTCTGGGCAATAGACCCAAAGTTTGTTGCACCGACATCAGACAATATACTCATATATAGATGAACTAGTCATCGCCAATTGCTTGACAAATGCTAGAGTGTATGTGCATGCTTTGCCACAAGTTTTATTTGCTATCTTATTGTGTGATCATGTTGGTTGTATAATTTTCTCCATTCGAGGACATCCATTTGTAGTTTTGATTGTTTGGTTTCTATTAGCCAAATGGATGGACAAAAATGCCTAAGGACCCACTTTGGCCATTTATGCTCTTCTTGTCTCAAACTCTTTTCATGATGCATCACAAAATTTGAACAAAGTCTTTTTTGGACCCTCGGGGTGAGGAGCACTCGGAGCCACCGATCCATTAAGGGATGACTTCCAAAACCTTATAATGCTTTTCGGCCTGACCAACCATTCCAACTCGGTCTCACCTAATGCAATAGACTGATCTAGCTTTTTCTATCTCGACTCTACCGATTAGATCCACTCGGTCTCACCGAGTTGGTGTAACTGCCAGCAGTTTCGCATCTCGGTGCCACCGATTAGATCCGTTCGGTGCCACTGACAGCGCCTGAGTATATATACCTCGCGTACCCGTACGATTGAAAAGTTCGTCAAACCGCATGAGCTCGCGCCCCAACACTGTCGCGCTTGGTCTCCGGATCATCGACATCTCCGCCAGTGCTCCTCCGCCGCTGGTCTCCGCCGCTGTCAACGGATTTCTTCACTGTCGTTGCCGCCGTAGCGAACCACCACCAAGTTAGGGTATGGTTCGGACCCTTTCTGCTATTCCATTACTCCGATTCAATGCACAAACCAAATGCCTACTTTCTTGCCATGATTGAAAGTTTCTTATCCACATAAATAATCCTCTAGATTATATTTGATGCAAAATCTTAGGGTTAGGTTTCCGCCGAACCCATCTCGGACCGACCGATCTGAAGTTTTCAGTCACACCGATTGGCTCAGGCCATTGCACTAAGTACAACTCGGTCTGACCGAAGTGTACTGATCGGTGAGACTGAAAGCAATTTCTCAGTGAAACCCTAGCATCTCGAAGTCACTGAACTGCGTCTCGGTCTGACCAAAACTGCCTATTTAGACTCTATTAGTGATTCAGTGTCACCAAGATTATCAACTCGGTAGATCCGAAATGCTTTCTACAGAAAACTAAAGTTACGGTTTTGAATCAATTTTTGCAAAAAACAGCTGTCTTTTGTGATGCTCATCCACTCTAACCAAACCCATCTATTCACAGGGTCCATTGCAGCGATGTCAGAAGTCAACCTCAGTGAGGGCACTAGTCCCTCTAGTAGCTATGTTGAGGGAAGCAGAAGCACTCCTAGCAACTTGCCTTAGGCAACTACCAGACAGAGAAAGAAGAGGAATTCAGAAAGTGAAGATGAGGACTTTGTGATTGAGGAGGAAGTGACCTCCAAGAAGAAAGTTGTGAAGAAAGAATATGTTGGTGTTGCTGCTACTACAAAGCCAGGACTGCAGAAGAAAGATCCACCCAGGAGAGCTCCAATGTTCAAAGTTAGAGCATCAACTCAAGAAACCATGAAGTTCACATCGGAACAATCTGATGATGATGAGGCTGCTGGAGGAAAGAAAAAGAGGGCTAGATCAACCACTCAAAGGTGCTTGGGAAACCATCTATGAGGAGAAATGAAGAAGAAGAAGAAGAAGAAGAAGAAGAAGAAGAGGAGGAGGAGGAGGAGGAAGAACCAGTTGCACCTCCTGCCAAGTCATAAAAGTTGATGGAAGATGCTATCAAGACTGGTGTTGCCCCTTCCAAGCCCAATTCAGCTCCCAAACCTGCTGCACCCAAGCCCAAAGCTCCACCTCAATCATCCAAGTCAACAGCTCGAAAGAGATCTACTAGGAACATCCCAGCTGCAGAGAAGAACAAGGCCCCAATGCCTGAGGTCCAAGAAGATGATGAGCCACTAGTGCTCAAGAAATTGAAGCCCAAGATCCCAGATCATAATGATGATCATCCAGTGGCAGAAAACATGAAGCTGAGAAAGGATCATGGTCTGAGACTATGGAGACACACAGATCCATATGCCACAATGAGGAAGACTGCTATGGACTATCGTTTCCATACCAGAGAACAACGGGATTTCTATGAGACTGTGCTCCTGGACAAGAAGCCCATAGCCTATGACATGAAATGGGTTGATTGGGATTATATTGATGAGAATGAAGATTATTTTCCCCATGTGCATGAAACCTTCAGGATGAATGAAGTTGATAAGTTTGTTGGACAAAAACTGACAAAGTGGAACAATGAGATGATTATGCAATTCTATTCCACTGCCCACTTTTACCCTAATGGGAAGGTTGTCTGGATGACTGAGGGAACCAGATACCAATCAACAATTTCTGAATGGGCCAAGCTTATCAATGCCCCAAAGGAATAAGAAAATGATCTTGATGTGTATAGAAAACCCAAGAAGGATCACAACTCAATGGCCAACATGTACAAGTCTATACCTGATGTAGCTCTGGAGACACACAAGCTAGGATCAATATATTATCTACTTGCTGGACTGACCACTATGAACACTATCTTGTGGCATACTCTCTTACCCAAGTCTGGGGATCACAGGATGATACATGGTCACCCCATCAACTTACTTCATTTGTTTGATGTGCCTCAGAAATTCAAAGTCACGAGTTGGATTGTTGAAAGTATGAAGAGGACAACAGCCGACCAGAAGAGGTCTTGTGGATATGCCCCACACATTCGGAAGTTAATCAACTCCAAGGTGGGGACTGGGACATATCTACTTGACAAAGAGCATCTTCCTCTTAGGTCTAATTTTGAGGACAACAAGGTTGTCATGGATGCATCACATCCTACATGTGTAGAGGCCCTGGAGAAGATCGAGAAAGCAAAGGGTGCAAAAGCAGCAAAGGCAGCAGATGCTTCTACAATGATTCTCAAGACCAAGCAAGATCAACTCAGTTATCTAATTGAGGCTACCGTGAAGATTGAGAAAAGCTTGGCCACCTTGTCTTAGAATCAGGAGAGTCTGGAGAGGATCATTGAGAGAAAGATGCATGACCTTGATGTGAAGGTTATAGAGATTCAAACCATTATGGAGAAGTTAAGCGATGATGCTGAGGATGATGATGACAGACCCACTACCAACAGGTTCGAGTCAGTGCCAAGGGGACAGAGGTCTTTAGCTGTGCCAGTTGCAGATTCCAGGTCTGCCATCTCAGCACCTACAGGAACAGCCATAGTTGTCCCTAAAGTGTCAACTCCACCAGCTCCATAGACTTCAGTAAAGGCATTTGCAGATGGACTCCTCTCCATGCCGTCTATGCACACCGGAGCTACAAGCCAGAAGACCCCTTCAGGAGCACCTAGAGATCGTGCCTAGAGTGTCGTATAGCACTATACGTTTCCAAACTTTTTGGTAACTTGTTGCCAAAGGGGGAGAAAGTGTATAGATCATAGGCTTCGAGAGAGTGTGTCTTTTGCTTTTTGTTGGTCTTATTTGCTACTTGCTTCTTTGGTTGGTTGGTTGTTGCTACTTTCTACTACTTGTGTTATGCTCATGAGATACTTATGTGATCATGTGTTTGATCATACTATGCTTAATGTGTGCTTGCAGTCCATCTCTATGATTATTTGTGTATGATCAATCACTTGTATCCTTGGTGATGAGTGCATGTTATCCTATCTTTTTATCATTTTGTGTGCTCCGCCAAGATGTATGTGACATGGAAGAGTGACCCATGATCCTAATCGGTCATGCATTTGCATTCAAACACAAATGTTAAATAATGCACAAATTTAGGGGGAGCTCTTGCCTATCACATACTTCTCAAAGCGATGATGTATTTCCTTCATATAATCATTTGTAAAATCATTGATCTATATGTTGTCATCAATTACCGAAAAGGGGGAGATTGAAAGTGCAACTAATCCCTAGGTGGTTTTGGTAATTCATAACAACATATAGCTCATTGAACTAATATCCATTCACGTTTCATATTTCAGAAAGTTCAGTGAATGGCATGGCATGGACTAGGAATGTGGACCCCTCAAAATGCTAAGGACACAAATTGGCAAAAGCTCAAGACTCTTCATTTCTATTTTAGTGATCCAAGATCACATTGAGTCCATAGGAAAGCCAATACTATTAAAAGGGGATGAGATGTTGCTTAATGGCTTGTTTGCTCAAGGTGCTCAGTGATATTGCTCCAAAGCCCTCAACCACTTTCTCATTTCCAAATATGTCCAAAACCTAAAGTCAAACTCAGCCCCACCGATTTTTCCTATCTGGAGCCACCGAGTTCATATGACATAGCCACTGCCAGAAACCCTAACAGCTCGGTCACATCGATAGGGATCTCGGTCTCACTGAGATGGCCTTGCAAACTCTCTGTTTCTCTTTGTAACATTTCGGTCTCACCGAAATGAGCAATCGGTCCCACCGTGTTTGTTGGACATTCGCTCTGTTGCTTATTGCTTCACTTTGGTCTCACCGAGTTGATGCAATTGGCACCACCAAGTTCATGTTTTCCCTAATCCCTAGCACATCGGTCCCATCGAGTTGTTCCTGTAGGTCCCACCGAGATTCCTAACATTCACATTTTGAACTAAATCGGTCTCACTGAGATCCTGTATTCGGTCTGATCGAGTTGGGTCAAATGTGTGTAAAGGTTAGATTTTGTGTGGAGGCTATATATACCCCGACCCCCTTCTCCATATGTGAGAGAGCCATCAGAACGTGCCTACACTTCCAGCATACATTTTCTGAGAGAGAAACACCTACTCATGTGTTGAGATCAAGATATTCCAATCCTACCACAAGATTCTTGATTTCTAGCCTTCCCCAAGTTGTGTTCCACTGAAATCATCTTTCCACCATATCCAAATATGTGAGAGAGATTTGAGTTTTGGGGAGACTATCATTTGAAGCACAAGAGTAGGAGTTCATCATCAATACACCATCTATTACCTTTTGGAGAGTGGTGTCTCCTAGATTGGTTAGGTGTCGCTTGGAAGCCTCCGACAACATTATGGAGTTGAACCAAGAAGTTTGTAAGGGCAAGGAGATCGCCTACTTCGTGAAGATCTACCCGAGTGAGGTAAGTCCTTCGTGGGCGATGTCCATGGTGCGATAGACAAGGTTGCTTCTTCGTGGACCCTTCATGGGTGGAGTCCTCCGTAGACTCGCGCAGCCATTATCCTTCGTGGGTTGATATCTCCATCAACGTGGACATCCGATAGCACCACCTATTGGAACCATGCCAAAATCTCCGTGTCTTCATTGCGTTTGCACTCTCCAAACCCTTCCTTTACCTTCATATGAAATATTTACTTTCCGCTGCTACATTCTTAGAATTGCATGCGTAGGTTGATTGCTTGACTTGTGCTAATTCCTAAAATCTGCCCACAACTAGAATTGGGAAAAGGTTAGAGTTTTATTTGGTCAAGTAGTCTAATCACCCCCCCCCCTCTAGACATACTTTCAATCCTACACCCGTGAGTGGCTCTAGTGAGCAGCCAAGACAGAGAGTCAAAGTGACTGCTTCCAAGAGCAAGGGGCCCAAGGGCGTTCATTAGATATCTACTCAGGAGTTTTATTTGGCGCGTAAGCGTAATCCATACCGGGTGCCTCGAGAACCAACACTTGTCAGTCGTCCGTTTTGGAACAAGATGTAGCAGTCTATCTATCATGATGTGTTGAAGGGGAAGAAGAATATGTATGTGAAAGTCAAGTCCGTTGACCTCACTCATATGGAGAAGGACTTGGCTTACTTTGGAGCCGCACTTCAGAGGTGTGAGGAGCTAGATATTAAGAGGATCATCTCATTTAACAAAGACTTTAATGTGGAGCTTGTGGCTCAGTTCTATGCCACAGTGCACTTTGGACATGATGAGGAGAGGACTCTTACTTGGATGACCAATGGTCGGGTTCTGTCTGCTTCTTGGAAGAACTTCATGGAGTCTTTCTTATGATGATAAGGGCGCCCAAACCCCAATTGGGTTTCGCCCTCACCGGGAGGCTACTGCTACTCACAAGGAGGATCTATGGCCTTTCTCTACCAGGAAGGTGTCTGAGACTGGGCACGTCTCCTATGGGCTCTGGCACTTTCTTGATATCATACATCAGATCTTTAGGAACACTCCGTTTCCTCGCGTTGGCAACCAGGATATGGTGCACTCCTATCTGGTGGACCTACTTCTCTTCTGCTAGAAGCAGCAGGGCTTTCAGGAGGTGTTGGATGTTTCTCATGTTATGTGATTAGAACTTCGCTCTCTAGTCATGGAGCGTAAGTGCATCATCTATGGTCCTTACTTGATGCAGCTCATTGAGAAGACATGGGCATCTTTGTTTCTGGATGACGAGCTTATCACTAGAGACCTAGTGTCTCATGATGTTATTTAGTTGAGACAAAAGGAGAAGTGGGGTACGACTGCTCCTGCTCCTCTAGAGCGTGGCACTATCAGGTCTGATGATGATGATGATGATGATGATGATGATGATGATGATGAGCTGGGCTATGAGCCACCATTAGAGGAGCCCTCTTGGGTTAAGAAGCTCAAGCAGAAGATGAATAATATGTTCTGCCTCTAGTCTAAGGGACAGTACAAGGCTCATGTGGATGCAAGGAAGGCCCAAAGTTGTGACAAGGCCATCATGAGGCAGGTTGGCCTCAACGTTTCTAGTGGCTCCGAGGACAGGATCACCGATGAGGATGCTTGGGTCAGAGTGCACTGCCCGTGGACTGATTCTGATGAGGGAACTGGAGGTCCACCACCTGCTACAGAGAAGTCTGAGGAGGAGGAGCATGATTGGTGATGTCGTGGAGTACTGCTACCACCTTCATTCTTAGGTGTACTCTCTGCCCTTTTGGAGTCTCGATGCCAAAGGAGGAGAGAGTTTAGGGATTTGCTGTGTCGAGTGTCAAGTGTGTGTCCTCTTATTTGCCATTGCTTTCCTTGCTCGAACCTTCTCATTTGCTTTGGTTTGTGTCTGTCTTATGAGTTCGAGACCATGTGGTGTGAGACATATGAGCTACCCTTGTCTATCTTTTATGTCGAGTACTTAATCATATTTGCCATTGCATGTGAGATGTATCTTATGGTTATGCCCTTATCTATATGCTCACATGTTACTACTTGCCTGCTATCTTACCTATTATGTTTTTGCAAGTATTGCTTGGTCTATAAAATATAGGGGGAGTATGGATCCTATATGTGTGCACTTTGCATTCCAAAAGCATATCTAAAGTAGTGCACACATCTAGGGGGGCCTTCTATATTTTGTAGAAATGTGGGTTTGCACACCTCTTTGCTATATCTTTAGTGCAAATCCCATGTTTTCATCAATCCACCAAAAAGGGGGAGATTGCTAGGGCATATTTCTCCCTAAGTGGTTTTGGTGATTGATGACAATGTGTTCGCAGACTAATTGTGTGCTTTAAGCATTTCAGACTATCAATCATATGGCACAAGACGATTCGTGCCCCTCGGAGTTTCAAAGTGAAGATGGTTTTCTTTCCTGCATTTCTTTTTCGATGAACTTGAGTTGTAGGGAGAACTGTACTATCAAGAGGGGGTCCGCTTTGGAAAGGTTTGGGTGGAATCATCACGTACACACTCATATTGCACCCATCGCCAGTTTCCTCTTCCTTGGAGTTGTCCATCTATCATGCTGAAGTAGTGGTGGAGAGCTGCAAGCAGTAGTACCGCTTGTAAACGGTAGTACCGCTGCTAGTCCCGCTCATACTACCGCTCTCAGCTGCGGTCTCGACTTTTCGTGTTGGGTTTTACGGTAGTACTTCCAGGTCTCTGCTCTGCTACCTTTTGACCATGGAGGACGACTGGAAGTAGGAACGGTAGTAGAGGTGGTAGTACCGCCTGTAGGCGGTAATACCGCCCCTACCACCGCTGCTACTACCGCCCAGTCCTATGTTCTCCCCTGTTTCTTCTTTCTCCTTGGCTTCCTATAGGAAGTTGTAGTACTGCTCTTGGAGCAGTAGTACCGCTTGTGTGCGGGCTGAGAAGAGCATAATGGTTGGATTTGTTCCCCACTGTAAAAGGGGGTCTTCTTCTCCAAGAAGACTTACCTCTTCCTCCCCCAAACTTCATTGTTGCTCCAAAGCTCATTTTCGCTCGATCTCTCTCCCTAGCCAATCAAACTTGTTGATTTTCTAGGGATTGGTTAAGAAAGCCACGATCTACACTTCCACCAAGAGAAATTTGATTCCCCCCACTAATCCCTTGCGGATCTTGTTACTCTTGGGTTTTTGAGCACCCTAGACGGTTCAGGTCACCTCGGACCCACATTCCATTATGGTGAAGCTTCGTGATGTTGTTGGGAGCCTCCAATTAAGTTGTGGAGATTGCACCAACCTTGTTTGTAAAGGTTCGATTGCCGTCTTCAATGGCACCACTAGTGGAATCACGCCATCTCGCATTGTGTGAGGGCATGAGGAGAATACGGTGGCCCTAGCGGCTTCTTGGGGAGCATTGTGCCTCCACATTGCTCCAACAGAGACGTACTTCCCCTCTAAGGGAAGGAACTTCAGTAACACATCCTCGTATCCACCGGCTCCACTTGTGGTTATTTATTACATTTACTTTGTGCAAACCTTACTTGTGTTATATCTCTTGCTTGCTTGTGTTGCTTGCATCATATAGGTTGCTCACCTAGTTGCATATCTAGACAACTTATTCGTTGCAAACCCTAATTTGTTAAGAAAGGTTAAAATTCGGTAGTTGCCTATTCAACCCCCCCCCTCTAGTCAACCATATCGATCCTTTCAAGCGGGTTATTCTCATGATGGGTGTTTATTCACTCATCATTGCACAAGAGAGGCTGGTAATTGGGATGCCCAGTCCTATATTTAAAATGAAAAAGATATAATGAAACAAACTCCTCCAAAAAGTTGTTGGTATGGAGCACACCCGTGAATTCGTAAAGTTATTGGTATGCCTCTCAAAATAGCATTTATCTTTGACTTAAGCTTCGAGCTCTGACACCTCTGCAAATCCCTGCTTCCCTCTGCGAGGGGCCTATCTATTTGCTTTTATTGTTGTGTCATCAATTTCTCAATCAAAGCACCAGTCCTGAGAGCACTATTGCCATTCTTATCCATTGTGTATATTTAATATTGTGTGCATCATGACTGGATCTCTTCTAACTTGAATTACAATGTTTAGTCGTTGCTTGAAGTTTGGAGGTGCTCTGCGTTTATGTTTTTCAGTCTCTGAAAAAGGCTAGCGAGATTCCATGTTATCAGATTATATCATGATTGTTTTGACAAAGTGTTTGCATTTGAGATATGTTATTATTGCTCGCTAGTTGATTATTCCATTGATATGAGTGAATATAATTTCTAAGAGTTATCATTTGCATGGTTCGTTCATGATCTTTGGTGAAAACTTTGGCACTATTTAAGCTTATATATGGATACAAGAACAAAATAGTTCGTAAAAGTTTTTCTTTATCACTTTCAGTTTGTCAACTGAATTGGTTGAGGACAAGCAATGATTTAAACTTGGGGGAGTTGATACGTCTCCATCGCATCTACTTTTACAAACACTTTTGCTCTATTTTTTGGACTCTAATTTTCATGATTTGAATGAAACTAACCCGGATTGACGTTGTTTTCAGTAGAACTTCCATGGTGTTGTTTTTGTGCAGAAATAAATGTTCTCGGAATTGGACGAAACTTTTTGGAGATTTTTATGGAATAAATAAAAAAAATACTGGAGCAAAGATCCCCCGGAGGGGACCCACCAGTTGCCCACAAGGCACCAAGGCGCCCCCCCCCCCCCGGTGCACCCTAGTACCTTGTGTGGCCCACGTGGCTCCGCTGACCCTAATCTCAAGCCTATAAATTCCTATTTCCCAAGAAAACAATACGAGAAGAAGTTTCATCGCGTTTTACGATGCAGAGCCGCCGCCGCCACTTGTTCTTCACAGAGGCAAGATTTGGAGTCCATTTGGGGCTCCGGAGAGGGGGATTTGTTGCCATCATCATCACCAATCCTTCTTCATCACCAATTTCATGATGCTCACCACCGGGAGTGTGTAATTCCTTCATAGGATTGCTCGATGGTGATGGGGTTGGATGAGATTTGTCATGTAATTGAGTCAATTTGTTAGGGCTTGATCCCTAGTATCCACTATGTTCTGAGTTTAATGTTGCTATGACTTTGCTATACTTAATGCTTGTCACTAGGGCCTGAGTACCATGATTTCAGATATGAACCCTTTATGTTTTTATAAATATATTTGAGTTCTTGATCCTATGTTACAAGTTATACGCACCTTTTACATGTTACGATCCGCATACCCCAAAGTGACAATAGTTGGGATTCTTTCCGGTGATTACCATAGTTCAAGGAGTTCATGTATTCATTATGTGCTAATGCTTTGTTCTGGTTCTCTATTAAAATAAGGCCTTAATATCCCTTACTTTCCTTATGGACCCCATTGCCATGGGAGGGTAAGACAAAAGATGTCATGCAAGTTCTTATTATAAGCACGTATGACTATATACGGAATACATGCCTACATTACATTGACAAATGGGAGCTACTGTGCATCGCTATAGGTTGTGACTATTATATGATGAATGTCATCCAACACAAATATCCATCACTGATCGAATGCCTATGCTTCTCATATAATGATCTTTGCTAAGTTACTTTCGCTCTTGCTGCTATTACAATCACTACAAAACTGCTATTGTTACTGTTACTATTTTCACTGTTACCATTCCTATCAAACTACCATACTACTGGGCTACTGATCACTCTGCTACAGATATTTAGTTCTCCAGGTGTCGTTGAATTGACAACTCACCTACTGATACTTGTGTATATTCTTTGGCTCCCCTTGTGTCGAATCAATAAATTTGGGTTGAATACTATACCCTCAAAATATATTGCAATCCCCTATACTTGTGGGTTATCACCGATGTTGTCTTCTTTCTTTTCTTTTCTTTTCTTTTAGTATGTAGCCATCTATGACCTGCATGGGGGCATGATGCAAAGAACTGGGCACGAGGTGCCGTCAGTCCCGTGGGTTGGCGCGGTTGGATGTACGCGTCAATCCACCATTTAATTATGAATATTAAGTTTCTAAGATGTCCTCGTTAACTTTGAACGATATTTTCATTTAATTGTCCATCATGCTACCGATCATATCGCGTTTGGGCATACAACATCTCAATTATAGTGCACTAGGACTCTGCATGGACCGTGACTATAGGAAGTACTGCTAGAAATGTCACTACTTGCACGAGCATCGTTGGTTATCCAAACGATACATTCGCTTGTTATAGTTGGACATTTAAAAAGGCTTCTTCACGAATGGGCAGAACACGTAGAGAAAAAATCGAAAAAACAAGGAATGAACTAAATACTCAAGACTGAGACATTTTACTTATCTCTGATTTCTTGGTTCTTGCTCTGGCCAGACATAGAGGTTGGTCGTGGTCCGCCGTGTAACCCTCGGGCCCATCCATGAACGAGGATTTTGCAACCTTAAAGATTCAATAGAAAGGCAAAAAAACTCTAACCGTGTTGTGCACCCACAAAATGTTCGTTAGTTGTGAGCATAAAGTATGCAATATGCAACATGATGCATGTCACGAGTATAACTAATAGATGCATTGTAACGCTCCGGTTCCGATGCGCCAGGTGTCCGCCAGTTATTCGCCGTCGTTGCCATGTCATTTTCTTGCGTGTTGCATTTTACCATGTCATCATGTGCATCTCATTTTGCATACGTGTTCGTCTCATGCATCCGAGCATTTTCCCCGTTGTCTGTTTTGCAATCCGGCGCTCCTATGCCCTCCGGCGTTCCCCTTTCGTCTCTCGTTGTGAGTGGGTGTTAAACTTTCTCAGAATGGACCGAGGCTTTCTAAGTGGCCTTGGTATACCACCGGTAGACCGCCTGTCAAGTTTCGTGTCATTTGGAGGTCGTTTGGTACTCCAACGGTTAACCGGGTAACCGCAAAAGCCTCTCTCTCTTTGCAGCCCAACTCCCCTTCCAAAGTGTCCAAAAACTCATCCAACTCCCTTCCATGTTCTCGGTCGTTCGATCACGATCGCGTGGCCGAAAACCGCTCCTCATTTGGACTCTCCTAGCTCCCTCTAGCTATAAAAATGTCCTCCCTCTTCATTTTCGCGGATGTTTTCCCCCGAAACCCTAGCCCCGCTCCTCTCCCCCGCCGGACACGTCCAGATCCACTCGGACATGTCCGCCCCTCGCCCCCACAGCCAACCCGCGCCTGCCACGTGGCACGTCGCCGTCCTCCACCGCCGCGGCCCGCGGGGCCCGGATCGGGCCCGCGCGAGCCCGCGCCCCCGCCGCCGTCTGCCTCCCCGGCCCGCGCCCGAGCGCCGCCTCGCCCGCGCGCCGCGCCCGCGGCTTCGTCTCCGGCCGGCCCCTCGCCGGCGACCTCCCGCCGCTCCCGGCCGGCACCGCCCTCGCCGGTGCCTCCCTCCACCGTTCGACCTTGCGGCCCCGCCGCCCGAGGCTCCCTCGCCTTCGCCGCCCCGGATCCGCCCGCGCCCGGCCATGGCGCCGCCGCCGCCGCCGCGGCTGCCGCGTCCTCCATCGCCCTCAGCCGGCCCCGCGCCGCCTCCGTTCGCCGGAGCCGGCCACCGCGTCCCCCGCGCCGGCCCTGAGCTCCTCTGGTCTTCCTCGCCCATCGCCGGCCTCCTCCGCTCGCCGGAGTTCGCCGGAGCTCTTCCTCCGGTCAGATCCGTGAAGATGGACCAGATCCACCGGTCCCGATCCAAACACGCCTTCCCCCGCCCGGATCTCTCCGTCCCAGAACCGTCCCGTCCCGGGTTGACTTTTCTCGGAGGTAAAATTCCACTAAGTCCCAGGATTTTTGTAATTTTCATGCCATGTTCATCATGCCGTATCTCTGCATCCGTAGCATCATGGTCATTTCGACGAGGACATCATTTCATTCCATTGCATCATGTTCATTTGAGGTCATCTTGATGCCTGAATCATCGTTGTAATAGTGCTTCATGATGTTTTCTGCTGTCTGTTATCAAAACAAGCTCTTTTGTCATTTTTGCCATGATTGATGTGTGCATCCTATGAGGTTTATGTCTACATGTGTTTTGAACTATGCCATGTCTTCTTTACAGAGGTGCTTACCATGTATTTTTGTGATCAATGTGGTGACTAGCACAAGCATGCAAACTAGGTATCGTGATGTTGCTAATTTTAGTCCCTGTTCTGCTGTTATTTTGATGCCATGTAGACTTGATGCTACAGAGAGATCCATGCATATTTTGAGATAATTCAGTAAGGATGTTTTGAACATGTGGTTATTATCTATCCATTCATGCCCTTTGTTGCAATTATGGAGTAGTCTAGCATGTCATTTGCGTGCTCTAATTTTGCTTCAAAATGTTTCCTGGCAGATTGTTTACATGTTATTCAATTTGGCCAAGCTTGCTATAGTTGATCCTTGCATGCTATGGACTTGTTCTTGACTTGGTTTGTTTCACAAACATGTCTTCTTGATGATGCTATGCTTATCTTGTCATGCAATGACTTGTGGTGAGTGAATCGAGCTTGTTAAGTAGGGTTCATGATGTTGCTGTTTTGCTAGGCTGAATCTGTTATTTCGTGATGCTATATGAACATGTTGCTACTAATCATTCTATGCATAATCTGGAGATGTTCTATAAACATATTTTGATCTACATGTCATCCTCTATCCATCCATGCCCCTGGTTGCATTTATAGCTTGCTGTAGTTTGTTCATATCTTACTCCAAAGTTGCTTCATATTGTTGCTGTTAGCCTGTTAACATTAAATTCACTTGTTCCCATGTGTTTTGCTAGTGATCCATGCACCCTATGACCTTGCTATTGCCATGCTTAGCTTCACAAATATGTCTTATTACTGTTGGGTACCTTGCCATGCCATGTTTTGCTCTGTAGTGAGTTGCACAAGCTCATCTACATGCCTTCATAATTATGTTCCTGCCATGTTTGAAACTGTAATATAACTTGCTATGTTTACGTGGGTGCCATCATATTTTCTGATCCTTTTTGGCTTATGGTCAGTAAGGGACTTCTGATCTATGCTTTGAGTAGATTCATGCCATGCCTTTGTTTTCCATGATAAGTTCCTGTAACATGTTGTTTGATAGCTCTAAACATTGCAACCTGATGTTATTTTCTGCAAAGTCTGAATTGTTATAACTTGCAATCTTTCCATGTGTGTTTGAGCATGTTCTAGTGATTTCTGGAGATAGCTCAGTGTTCGTGTTTTGTAATGCATTACCTGTAAATCATGCCCATGCCTTTAGTTATTATGTTGGGGTGTTGTAGCATGTTGTTTTGGTGCTTGCAATATGCCTAGTTGCTGTTTTGGACAGCTTGTCCTTTAAACTTGTTTCATGTGTGTGTGTTGAACCGTTGCTCCGTTTTGAGTGTGCCATATATAAAACTTGTTTAGTTTTGCATGTAGCTTCATATTATCATGTTGCATCCTTGTTTTGAGGTGTTTGCTTGTTGTTTGTATGCATTTTTCATCAATGCCATGTTTAACTTGTTTTGCTCATATCTTCTAGGCCGTAGCTCCAAACTAAATGAACTTTATATGTAACTTGACTAGGATCTCGTGTAGATCATCTTGGTGCATCTTAACTTGTTGTTTAACAACTTGAACATAAGGTTTATTCAGATCTGGACCAATTTCGAAATATGCATATGAGGACTTACCGGAATTGTTATATGTTGTTCCCGGCCTCATTTAAACTTGCCTTGATGTGTTGCTCTTGTTTGCATCATCTCTTGCCATGAGTAGCTTCATGTAGTCTTGTCTTGCATCATGATTGTTTGTGCATAATGTCTTGTTCATGTGTGGTGTGTTTATCATGTTGTGTGCTTCTTTTCGATAGTTCCTGTTTCGTTGCGATCGTGAGGATTCGTTCGTCTACGCTTGGTTCGTCTTCGTGGCTTCATCCGTTCGTCTTCTTCATGGACTCGTTCTTCTTCCTTGCGGGATTTCAGGCAAGATGACCGCTACCCTGGATCTCACTACTATCATTGCTATGCTAGTTGCTTCGTTCTATCGCTATGCTGCGTTACCTATCTTTTGCTCATCAAGCCATCCCATATTGCCATGAACCTCTAACCTTTGACACCTTTCCTATGCAAACCGTTGATTGGCTATGTTACCGCTTTTGCTCAGCCCTCTTATAGCGTTGCTAGTTGCAGGTGAAGTTGAAGATTTCTCCATGGTGGACAGGATTTTTGTTGGGATATCACAATATCTCTTATATTATTAATGCATCTATATACTTGGTAAAGGGTGGAAGACTCGGCCTTTTGCCTGGTGTTTTGTTCCACTCTTGCCGCCCTAGTTTCCATCATACCGGTGTTATGTTCCCAGATTTTGCGTTCCTTACGCGGTCGGGTGATTTATGGGACCCCCTTGACAGTTCGCTTTGAATAAAACTCCTCCAGCAAGGCCCAACCTTGGTTTTACCATTTGCCTCACCACCACCTATCCTTTCCCTTGGGTCGGCCAACCCAAGGGTCATCTTTATTTTAACCCCCCCGGGCCAGTGCTTGTCTAAGTGTTGGTCCAAACTGAGTTGCCTGCGGGGCCACCTCAGGGCAACTTGAGGGTTGGTTTTACTCGTAGCTAGTCTCATCCGGTGTTGCCCTGAGAACGAGATATGTGCAGCTCCTAGCGGGATTGTCGGCGCATTGGGGCGGCTTTGCTGGTCTTGTTTTACCATTGTCGAAATTTCTTGTAAACTGGGATACCGAGTCTGATCGGGTCTTCCTGGGAGAAGGTCTATTCCTTCGTTGATCGCGAGAGCTTGTCATGGGCTAAGTTGGGACACCCCTTCAGGGTATAATCTTTCGAAAGCCGTGCCTGCGGTTATAGGCAGATGGGAATTTGTTAATGTCCGGTT
The DNA here is from genome assembly GCF_018294505.1 of Triticum aestivum. Taxonomy (NCBI): domain Eukaryota; kingdom Viridiplantae; phylum Streptophyta; class Magnoliopsida; order Poales; family Poaceae; genus Triticum; species Triticum aestivum. The sequence continues at coordinate 329,939,345 of NC_057807.1, read as the reverse complement.
GTAGATAACTTGACACCAGATCCGAATTAAAACGCATCAACCACGTGTGTAGCCGTGATGGTCTCTTTTCGGCGGAGTCCGGGAAGTGAACACGACTTCTGGGTTATGTTTGACGTAAGTAGGAGTTCAGGATCACTTCTTGATCATTGCTAGTTTTGCGACCGTTCTGCTTGCTCTCTTCTCGCTCTTATTTGCGTATGTTAGCCACCATATATGCTTAGTCGCTGCTGCAGCCTCACCACTTTACCCCTTCCTTTCCCTTTAAGCTTTGCTAGTCTTGATACACATGGTAATGGGATTGTTGAGTCCTTGTGGCTCACAGATTACTACAACAACAGTTGCAGGTACAGGTTGTGCGATGATCATGACGCGAGAGCGATGCTTGCTTGCGTTGAGTTCTTCTTCTGCTTCTTCAATCAGGGGATAGGTTCCAGGTCGGCAGCCTGGGCTAGCAGGGTGGATGTCGTTTGAGTTTCTGTTTGTGTTTCATTCGTAGACGGATGATGCTCTTATGTATTGTGATGTTGTATTTGTGTGGCATTGTATGCCTGATGTTTGTATCCCCATCTATTATGTAATGTTGATGTAATGATATCCACCTTGCAAAAGCGTTTCAATATGCGGGTCTATCCTTGGTGGGACCTTCGAGTTCCTTTTGGATAGGGTCGCATATTGGGAGTGACAAGTTGGTAATCAGAGCCTCGACCGACCCTAGGAGCCCCTTGATTGATCGTGTAGTCTGGCCGTTGTTGAGTCTAGAAGAAAACTGTTTTCGGAGTCTAGTTATATCGGAGAGTAGGAATTCTTTTTACTCCTCAACCCCTTCATCGCTCTGGTAAGGAATCTTGACGTAGGTGTGTTGAATTACTTCTCTTCCCTTTCAAATTTTCTTTAGGTTCACGCAGTTGGTTTTTCGATCTTTGGTTCTCAGCTCTTCTCATCCGGTGCATTTCTCGTCAAGTTGACTCGAGCCTCTTCATCTTTGAGTTCAATCCTTAGTTGTTTTCTTTCCCACCCGCCCTCCCTTCTTCTTCTCAGAACCGGAGTCCGTAATCGAGTATCCATCCTACTCGTGTGAAGTCTTTGCTCTCTCTCCTCAATGATTTCAACCGGTGTTTCCTCTTCAAGTTGTTCGTCGATTCCCCTTCCAAGTTGCATTTGTTTTTCCCGCCCTCCCACCTTTTTTCTTCCTGGAGTCTGACTCTCTCTCGACCATCTATCTCATTCGTGCGGAACCTCTTCAGTCTTTCCGCAATTCTAATTTTTGGTAGTGATTATATTCTTTCCCTCAGCTCAAGTGTTTTCCCTGCTCGTTCGCCTCTCGCCAGTTTATCCTTCCGGAGTGTTCAAGTCATCTCAGAAGATTCGTCTGTGTTCCAATTAATTCGACGTTGCCACCTCATTCAAATATTTCAATTGTTCCGGTGCTTCATATATTTGTTCAACAATCCTTTCCAACGGTGTTTTCTCTTCAGTGGGCCCTAACCCACAGGTCTTTTTCCAGGATCTTACCTGACTCTTCTTATTATTCCGGAGCCATTCCTAATTCTTTTCAAGTGTGACGTAAGAATGGATTTCATCAGTCACATGCCTTTTCCAAGATCAATTTCAATTCTTTTCATGGTTGGCTCAACCTCTCTGCTTTTCATTCTCCCGGAGTATCTCAATAATTTTGGTGTTGTTTCTCGTCGACAGTTGAAGACCGAAGAAGAATTTTTCCTCTAAGTCTTGTCCGTTCTCCCGGAGTTTCGTGGTTCTAGCTTCATATTATCCTCTCAAATTATTTCAGTTTGTCAGTTATTCTTTTCTTACCTATCCGGAGTTTGTCAGAAGTTGTCTTTCCGTTTTTTTGTTCATCGGAGGCCATTATTCCAGTTATCGTTCTCTATTTATCCCGGTGCTTCGTTCAAGTGTTCTTTAATCAGCTCGTGATCTCTTTGTTCTTTTGCATCTAAATCCCCTCTAGCATATTTGTTCTTTCAATCCTACCGGTGGTTCATGAAGACTCTCTCAATTTTTGTGCCATACCCCTTAATCCTTTTCAAGAAGAATAAGTAGTATGCAAAATCCATTGCTTGTCATCAATTTAATTTGATGAAGGATAAGCATACAATAAATCTTATTCTTATTTCACCCAAGTGAGTAATCCCTTCCTTCGGAGTTTGTTCTTGAGGAATAAATTCTAGTTCCAAGTGTTTCATCTTTTCTTTTCCGGAGTTCAATTTCCTCAGCCATTTTGTCGGAACCTCCATCTAAATCATCGCAAGGCTCATCTTATTCTTTCTTCCTTCATTCTATCTCATCATCCTTTTGTCACCGGAGTTCTTCACGGTGGTTCTTCATGACTTAATTCATTCTTCAAGAGTTCATAAAGATTTTGTTGGTGGAGTTCAAGTATCCTTTTCTTCTCGCGTCTTGAAGTGCAATTAATTCTCCGTATTCTTTTGAAGTGGAGTTTTGCAGTTCTTCGTTCTTCTCAGATATTCAACTCCGTTCAATCCTTCCTTCTAAGCTCTTTTCATTCAACTCTTTCAATTCTTTCCGGAAGTTTTGTGTCATGTCTTCATCAAGTATCGTTCCATCCTCTCTAGTTCATGTTCTATTCATCCATGTTTTAACCGGAGTGCTGCCTAAATCCTTTCAGTCTTATTCGTTTCTTATCTCATTCTAACCAGAGTGCTTTCATAATCTATATGATTCCGTGAGCTTTTGATTCTCGTCATTCTCGTCGTTCCTCTCTTTTTCTCGAGTGCTCTCGATTCTTTGCTTCTTCTCTTGAGTTCTTGGTTCACCTCTTCCCCTTTTCCCTTCCGTCTCGGTCCTAAGATCTCGGGACGAGATCTCTTGTTAGTGGAGGAGTGTTGTAACGCCCCGGTTCCGATGCGCCAGGTGTCCGCCAGTTATTCGCCGCCGTTGCCATGTCATTTGCTTGCGTTTTGCATTTTACCATGTCATCATGTGCATCTCATTTTGCATACGTGTTCGTCTCATGCATCCGAGCATTTTCCCCGTTGTCCGTTTTGCAATCCGGCGCTCCTATGCCCTCCGGCGTTCCACTTTCGTCTCTCGTTGTGAGTGGGTATTAAACTTTCTCGGAATGGACAGAGGCTTGCCAGGTGGCCCTGGTATACCACCGGTAGACCGCCTGTCAAGTTTCGTGTCATTTGGAGGTCGTTTGGTACTCCAACGGTTAACCGGGTAACCGCAAAAGCCTCTCTCTCTTTGCAGCCCAACTCCCCTTCCAAAGTGGCCCAAAACTCATCCAACTCCCCTCCATGCTCTCGGTCGTTCGATCACAATCGCGTGGCCAAAAACCGCTCCTAATTTGGACTCTCCTAGCTCCCTCTAGCTATAAAAACGTCCTCCCTCTTCATTTTCGCGGATGTTTTCCCCCGAAACCCTAGCCCCGCTCCTCTCCACCGCCGGACACGTCCGGATCCGCCCGGACATGTCCGCCCCTCGCCCCCGCAGCCAACCCGCGCCTGCCACATGGCACGTCGCCGTCCTCCGCCGCCGCGGCCCGCGGGGCCCGGATCGGGCCCGCGCCCCCGCCGCCGTCTGCCTCCCCGGCCCGCGCCCGAGCGCCGCCTCGCCCGCGCGCCGCGCCCGCGGCTCCGCCTCCGGCCGGCCCCTCGCCGGCGACCTCCCGCAGCTCCCGGCTGGCGCCTCCCTCGCCGGTGCCTCCCTCCGCCGTCCGGCCGTGCCGCCCCGCCGCCCGAGGCTCCCTCGCCTTCGCCGCCCCGGATCCGACCGCGCCTGGCTATGGCGCCGCCGCTGCCGCCGCGGCTGCCGCGTCCTCCACCGCCCTCATCCGGCCCCGCGCCGCCTCCATTCGCCGGAGCCGGCCACCACGTCCCCCGCGCCGACCCCGAGCTCCTCCGGTCTTCCTCGCCCATCGCCGGCCTCCTCCGCTCGCCGGAGTTCGCCGGAGCTCTTCCTCCGGTCAGATCCGTGAAGATGGACCAGATCCACCGGTCCCCGATCCAAACACGCCTTCCCCCGCCCGGATCTCTCCGTCCAGGAACCGTCCCGGCCCGGGTTGACTTTTCCCGGAGGTAAAATTCCACTAAGCCCCAGGATTTTTGTAATTTTCATGCCATGTTCATCATGTCGTATCTCTGCATCAGTAGTTCCGTTTCGTGCGTGTAATATTTCAAATTGTTCATCTCGACGAGTACATCATTTCATTCCATTGCATCATGTTCATTTGAGGTCATCTTGATGCCTGAATCATCGTTGTAAGAGTGCTTCATGATGTTTTCTGCTGTCTGTTATCAGAACGAGCTCTTTTGTCATTTTTGCCATGATTGATGTGTGCATCCTATGAGGTTGATGTCTACATGTGTTTTGAACTATGCCATGTCTTATTTACAGAGGTGTTTACCATGTATTTTTGTGACCAATGTGGTGACTAGCACAAGCATGCAAACTAGGTATCGTGATGTTGCTAATTTTAGTCCCTGTTCTGCTGTTATTTTGATGCCATGTAGACTTGATGCTACAGAGAGATCCATGCATATTTTGAGATACTTCAGTAAGGATGTTTTGAACATGTGGTTATTGTATATCCATTCGTGCCCTTTTTTGCAATTATGGAGTAGTCTAGCATGTCATTTTCGTGCTCTACTTTTGCTTCAAAATGTTTCCTAGCAGATTGTTTACATGTTATTCAATTTGGCCAAGCTTGCTATAGTTGATCCTTGCATGCTATGAACTTGTTCTTGACTTGGTTTGTTTCACAAACATGTCTTCTTGATGTTGCTATGCTTATCTTGTCATGTAATGACTTGTGGTGAGTGAATCGAGCTTGTTAAGTAGGGTTCATGATGTTGCTGTTTTGCTAGGCTGGATCTGTTATTTCGTGATGCTATATAAACATGTTGCTACTAATCATTCTATGCATAATCTGGAGATGTTCTATAAACATGTTTTGATCTAAATGTCATCCTCTATGCATCCATGCCCCTGGTTGCATTTATAGCTTGCTGTAGTGTGTTCATATCTTACTCTAAAGTTGCTTCATAATGTTGCTATCAGCCTGTTAACATTAAGTTCACTTGTTCCCATGTGTTTTGCTAGTGATCCATGCACCCTACGACCTTGCTATTGCCATGCTTAGCTTCACAAATATATCTTCTTACTGTTGGGTGCCTTGCCATGCCATGTTTTGCTCTGTAGTGAGTTGCACAAGCTCATCTACATGCCTTCATAATTATGTTCCTGCCATGTTTGAATCTGTAATATAACTTGCTATGTTTACGTGGGTGCCATCATATTTTCTGATCCTTTTTGGCTTATGGTCAGTAAGGGACTTTTGATCTATGCTTTGACTATATTGATGCCATGTTTTTATTTTCCATGATAAGTTCATGTAACATGTTGTTTGATAGCTCTAAACATTGCAACCTAATGTTATTTTCTGCAAAGTCTGAATTGTTATAACTTGCAATCTTTCCATGTGTGTTTGAGCATGTTCTAGTGATTTCTGGAGATAGCTCAGTGTTCATGTTTTGTAATGCTTTACCTGTACATCATGCCCATGCCTTTATTTATTATGTTGGGGTGCTGTAGCATGTTGTTTTGGTGCTTGCAATATGCCTAGTTGCTGTTTTGGACAGCTTGTCCTTTAAACTTGTTTCATGTGTGTGTGTTGAACCGTTGCTCCGTTTTGAGTGTGCCATATATGAAACTTGTTTAGTTTTGCATGTACCTTCATATTATCATGTTGCATCCTTGTTTTGAGGTGTTTGCTTATTGTTTGTATGCATTTTGCATCAATGCCATGTTTAACTTGTTTTGCTCATATCTTCTAGGCCGTAGCTCCAAACTAAATGAACTTTATATGTAACTTGACTAGGATCTCGTGTAGATCATCTTGGTGCATGTTAACTTGTTGTTTAACAACTTGAACATAAGGTTTATTCAGATCTGGACCAATTTCGAAATATGCATATGAGGACTTACCGGAATTGTTATATGTTGTTCCCGGCCTCATTTAAACTTGCCTTGATGTGTTGCTCTTGTTTGCATCATCTCTTGCCATGAGTAGCTTCATGTAGTCTTGTCTTGCATCATGCTTGTTTGTGCATCATGTCTTGTTCATGTGTGGTGTGTTTACGATGTTGTGTGCTTCTTTTCGATAGTTCCTGTTTCGTTGCGATCGTGAGGATTCGTTCGTCTACACTTGGTTCGTCTTTGTGGCTTCATCCGTTCGTCTTCTTTATGGACTCTTCTTCTTCCTTGCGGGATTTCAGGCAAGATGACCGCTACCCTGGATCTCACTACTATCATTGCTATGCTAGTTGCTTCGTTCTATCGCTATGCTGCGTTACCTATCTTTTGCTCATCAAGCCATCCCATATTGCCATGAACCTCTAACCTTTGACACCTTTCCTATGCAAACCATTGATTGGCTATGTTACCGCTTTTGCTCAGCCCCTCTTATAGCGTTGCTAGTTGCAGGTGAAGTTGAAGATTTCTCCATGGTGGACAGGATTTTTGTTGGGATATCACAATATCTCTTATATTATTAATGCATCTATATACTTGGTAAAGGGTGGAAGACTCGGCCTTTTGCCTGGTGTTTTGTTCCACTCTTGCCGCCCTAGTTTCCGTCATACCGGTGTTATGTTCCCGGATTTTGCGTTCCTTACATGGTCGGGTGATTTATGGGACCCCCTTGACAGTTTGCTTTGAATAAAACTCCTCCAGCAAGGCCCAACCTTGGTTTTACCATTTGCCTCACCACCACCTATCCTTTCCCTTGGGTCGGCCAACCCAAGGGTCATCCTTATTTTAGCCCCCCCCCCCCGGGGCCAGTGCTTGTGTAAGTGTTGGTCCGAACTGAGCTGCCTGCGGGGCCACCTCGGGGCAACTTGAGGGTTGGTTTTACTCGTAGCTAGTCTCATCCGGTGTTGCCCTGAGAACGAGATATGTGCAGCTCCTATCGGGATTGTCGGCGCATCGGGCGGCTTTGCTGGTCTTGTTTTACCATTGTCGAAATGTCTTGTAAACCGGGATACCGAGTCTGATCGGGTCTTCCTGGGAGAAGGTCTATTCCTTCGTTGATCGCGAGAGCTTGTCATGGGCTAAGTTGGGACACCCCTGTAGGGTATAATCTTTCGAAAGTCGTGCCTGCGGTTATAGGCAGATGAGAATTTGTTAATGTCCGGTTGTAGATAACTTGACCAGATCCGAATTAAAACGCAGCAACTGCGTGTGTAGCCGCGATGGTCTCTTTTCGGCGGAGTCCGGGAAGTGAACACGGCTTATGGGTTATGTTTGACGTAAGTAGGAGTTCAGGATCACTTCTTGATCATTGCTAGTTTCGCGACCGTTCTGCTTGCTCTCTTCTCGCTCTTATTTGCGTATGTTAGCCACCATATATGCTTAGTCACTGCTGCAGCCTCACCACTTTACCCCTTCCTTTCCCTTTAAGCTTTGCTAGTCTTGATACCCATGGTAATGGGATTGCTGAGTCCTCGTGGCTCACAGATTACTACAACAACAGTTGTAGGTACAGGTTGTGCGATGATCATGATGCGAGAGCGATGCTTGCTTGCGTTGAGTTCTTCTTCTGCTTCTTCGATCAGGGGATAGGTTCCAGGTCGGCAGCCTGGGCTAGCAGGGTGGATGTCATTTGAGTTTCTGTTTGTGTTTCATCCGTAGACGGATGATGCTCTTATGTATTGTGATGTTGTATTCGTGTGGCATTGTATGCCTGATGTTTGTATCCCCATCTATTATGTAATGTTGATGTAATGATATCCACCTTGCAAAAGCGTTTCAATATGCGGGTCTATCCTTGGTGGGACCTTCGAGTTCCTTTTGGATAGGGTCGCATATTGGGCGTGACATGCAGATAATAATTATGACTACAACTTGACATGCTAAGTTACATGACGTTGCAAGATGATAGGACTTGTTTATTTGCTTTGTACATAAGTTGCTGCTAGCTGGAGTGGATCCAGCAGCGATGATAGCTACTAACGGGTACGGATCCCATTAGTGTTCTAAGGGTAGAACTTGCGAAGATGGTACTTCTATAGGTTTTCAATGTTCCACGAGTTTTGCATATGATTCTCATCTTCTGTTTCTAGCCAGACAACACCCGATCTAGTAACTTGCACCATCGTAAAAGGACCTTCCCACTTCGATATCAACTTGATTTGCACTTTCTCGAACTGAACCGGCAAAGCACAAGGTCACCTTCATCGAATCCGCGGGAACAGATGATGCAGCTATGATAGTGACGCAACCCCTGTTGATAACATTCTGTGCGTACAGATGCCCCGGATTGTTTCTCCTCAAGTAAATTGAGTCCTCAAGTAAATTGACATTGTCATGTCTTCTTCACTCTTGATTTTTTTCATCATAAGCTCTAACTCGAGGAGATCCATACATGAGTTATATGGGGAGTACCGCTTCAGCTCCATAGACAAGAGCAAAGGGGGTTCTCCCGTCGCTTGATTTGGTGTCATTCTGAGTGACCAAAGAATAGACAGAACTTTATCAGCCCAACGTCTACCACAATTTTTTAGTCTGTCAGAAGTCCAAGTATGGAGCCCATGCTGCACCTCAGCATTTTCCCTTTCCACTTGTCTGTTGCTTCTCGAGTGAGCAACTCATGCACTCATGAACTGAGTGCCATTGTTAGTAATGATGTGATTAGGCACACCGAAACGGCAAACCAGCCCCCTGAAAAACTTGATTGTAGACTGAGCAATGACTTTCCTGACAGACTCTACCTCAGGCCACTTCGTGAACTTGTTGATAGCTAGAAACAAGTACTTGAAGCCCATTGTAGGACGGGGAAGAGGCCCAAGGATGTCCAGCCGCCACACCGAGAACGACCATGAAAGTGGAATTGTTTGAAGAGCCATCTCTGGTTGATGGATCTCTTTGGAGTGAAATTGGCATGCATCGCAGGTCTAGACTAACGCTTCTGCATCACTTAAGGTTGTGGGCCAATAAAATCCTTGTCGAAAAACCTTCACACAAGTGTGTGGGACCTGATGTGGATACCTCACATGCCCTCGTGAATATCTTGGAGAAGAGCTTGTCCTTGCTCCTTAGGGGTGCATAACAATTTTACTCCGTTGGGCCGCCTCTGATAGAGGTTTCCCTCCATTAATAGGTGCATGCTTGCTTGATGAGCTACCCTTGCAATGTCTTTACAATTTTTTGGCAACTCATCTTCTTTGAGATATTTAGCGACCTTTGCTGCCCATTCTGGGATGTGGGTCGCAGTTGCACACACATGGCATAAACGACTGAAGGTGTATCTTCAGAATTGTCTTTTTTAACGTCATACGACATCTTGTCCTAGAAGGGATCCTTCACGGGGGGGGGGGGGTCTTCGATTCTGTCTTCTTGTGTGTCAGGTGGTATCTCAGCCGAGAAGCACCCCTTCCTAGGTGTCGTTGTGGGCTTCTTGCTTTTTCCCGGGAGATGGGAGCACCGATAGTTGAGTGCGTCTCTGCATGAAAATACCTGATCCCAAAGGTTATTTTTGACCGGCCAACTTTGATAGCCCATGTGCGGCAAAGTTTTGAGCTCAAGGGATGTGCTCCATGCGCAAGCCATCAAAGTGCCTTTATAGTTTTCTAACTTCATCCACGTATGCTGCCATCTACGGGCACTGATAATCCTTGTTGATTTTCCACACAACCTGCTGAGAGTCGCCTCTGACAATTAGCTTCGTTATGCCCAATCCAATTGTTGCTCGCAGACCAGCCACGCAACCCTTCATACTCTGCAGTATTGTTAGCCACTTTGGGCCGGTGTAGAGCATTTGAATAACGTACTTAACGTCTTCATTGGTTAAGGAGACTAGTATGACGCCAACACCATGCCCCTTCAAGAGAGAATGGACCATCAAAGTACGTTATCCAATCATCAGTATCTTCCTTCTTAGGTAGGGAAGTGGGCTCTGGATCTTATGGTGGTGTTGTCCATTCTGCAATGAATTCCGGTAACACTCTGCTCTTGATGACTGATGTGATTTTGTATGTGATGTTGAATTCTGGCAGCTCCAGAGACCATTCAACGATCTGGCATGTTATCATCCTACTATGGAGGATATGTCCCAATGGAAAGGAGGTAACCACAGTAACCGAGTGAGCTTGGAAGTAATGCCTGAGTTTCCGGGAAGCAACCACGATGCAAAGAAGGATTTTTTGGATGTCCGGGTACCTTGTAGCAGCTCCTTGTAACAATGAGCTACCAAAGTACACCGGGCGCTGCACGGGTATCTTCTTGGGAGGGGTTGGCATTGCTCGGGTCCAGCTGATGTCAATGGCTCCAGTCTATCAAAATCAGATTCAACAGTTGGGGTGCCTTCCTCTTCTTGCTCCACAAGTAGGGTTGAGCTCACCACTTGGTTGGTGGTGGCTATGTACAATACCAATTTATCGTTAGGTCTTGGGGCCACCAATATCGAAGGAGATGAAAGGTACTTCTTGAGCTCCTAGAGGGCTGACTCTCCTTCACACGTCCATTCCAAGGGTCCCACCTTCTTCAAGATTTTGAAGAAAGGTAGGGCCCTTTCGGATAGCTTCGAGATGAATCTTCTGAGAACGGCCAAGCACCCATTCAGCTTTTGGATGTCTTTTATGTGTTTCGGCACCTGAATCTGTTCAATAGCTTCAATCTTGTCTCGGTTGGCTTCGATCCTGCGGTGAGTTATGAAAAATCAAGGAGTTTCCCGAAGGGTACGCCAAAGATGCACTTCTCTGTATTGAGCTCCAGCTTCATCTTCTGCACGTTGGCAAAAGTCTCCTCCAGGTCTTGAATGAGCGTGGACTGGCACCGAGTCTTGACCACAGTGTCATCCATGTAAGATTCAACAGTGCGATGCAATTGTGGCCCAAACCCAATCTGCACAGCCCTTTGAAAAGTGGAACCGACATTCTTTAACCCGAATGGCATCCACATATAGCAATTGGCTCCAAACGGGGTAATGAATGCGGTCTTTTCTCCATCTTCTTGCGCCAGCAATATCTGATGGTATCCGAAATAAGCATCGATGAATGATAGCAGGTCACACCCAGTAGTGGATCCATGATCTGGTCGATCCTTGGGAGCGGGAACGGATCCTTGGGGCAGCCTTGTTTAAGCTTGTGAAATCAATGCATTGCCTCAATTTTTCATTGTCCTTTGGAAACACCACGGGATTGGCTATCGACGTAGGGTGCAACACCTCTCTGATGAATCTGGCCTTCTTCAGCTTCTCAACCTCGTCAACAATGAATTGCTGGCAATCTGGGGCTTGCTTTCTTACTTTTTATTTAACAGGTTTGGCATCAGGGGACATAGCTAGGTGGTTCTCAATTACCTCCCTGGGAACGCCGGGCATATCTGATGGTTGTGAAGCGAACACGTCGACATTTTCCCGCAAGAAGGAAACCAGCGTGCTTTCATATTTGCCGGAGATGGTGGTGCCTATAGTGAAGGCATCAGACCCATCCGCCCTTGCTGCAACCTCTTAAGTGAGAGCGCCATCTACCTGCTTCATTCTCTTCTGTGTTGATGAATGGTTGTCTTTCCTGGAAACACACGATTCTACATGCTTGCCAAGAGCCTAATGTCCTTCGGGAGCTACAATCGGTGTAGTTTCCATAAGTCTTATCCTCGCCTCCGGGAATGCTTTGGTTGATGCCCTTCCCGGAAGCATCGGATACGACAAGTGTTTCAAGACTAAAAGTGGTCGTAGCGACCAAGTCCTTGTACATCTTTTCCAAACACATTACCTCATCCTTCTTGCCAGTTCTGATGGTGATTATCCCTTTGGGGCTCGGCATTTTGTAGCATACTGTAGGCGTAGTGAGATGCATCCATGAATTTCACGAGTGCAGGGCGCCCCAAGACGCCGTTATAGGACAAAGGGATGTCCACAACGTCAAAGACAATCTTCTCAATCCTGAAGTTGATGGGAGTACCAAACCTTACAGGCAAGGTGATCTGCCCCTTTGGCTTGGTCTTCCCTAGATTGACTCCCGGAAACGTCCCTACTTCTTGAAGGTCCGCTTCTGAGAGTTCGAGTTTCTTGAGGATTTCGATCGAGATGAGGTTGTGGTTGAATCCACCATCCATCAGCATTTTAGTGACCTTCAGATTTCGTATCATCAGGGCTGCCAACATCGGGAGCACTCCAACGCCTGAAGTATGGTTTGGATGATCACTAGCATCAAAAGTGATGGGTGTCTAGGACCATTTGAGGGGACGTTGAGCTTCAATGGTAGGCTGAAGAGCGTTCACTTCATGAGAGATTTTTAAACTTCTGATGAGGTAAGTGAGAAAATGATCTCCCGTGGACACATGCCACGGCCTCGGCCTTTTGAAACTCAACGACTTCCTCTTTCTCATCATCCTCCATTTCATCCCCACTCCGCTTGTCATGGCCTCTAGCTAGCTGCTCGTCTTGCTTGTTGTCCTTCTTCTTGAACTCTCCGGCTGCTCCCTTAGCTTTCCTTTCCTTGCCACGCTGCTCGTACTCCTTCTTCTACTTCTTGGTCAGGTACTCAACCTGGAGACAGTCTTTAATGTCATGGTCGGACAAACGGTTAATCTTGCAGTATGGACTTCTCGAACCGCCGCCTGCGGCTTGATCTCCACACTTGATGCTGGCCTTGGGTTTCTTGTTGGGTGACTCCATTGTGAGTACCGCATTGGTCTTGTGCTTTGATGCCTTCGCTTGAGACGACCGGGAGAAGTGCTGGCGCCATCGTCAGCATTGCCGATGATTTCTTTATGCATCCTTCTCCCTTTCTCTGCTCCTGCACACTTGTCAGCGAGCTCAAAGAGCTCAGCCACGGTGCAAACTTTGTGGGTGTTGAGTTTCTCCCTGATCTTGGGCTGGCGAACATTCGCGTGAAACATGGTAATGATTGTAGCCGGATCAATATCCGGGATATTATGCTGCACTTGGCTATAGCATTGGACATACTTGCATAGTGGTTCTTCTGGCTTCTGCAGGAGGAGGTGTATAGCGCTAGGCATCCCTGGCCGCTTGAACCCTCCTTGGAAGGTGCCAACAAACCGTTTGACCAGATCGTCCCATGGAGATATGGAACTCTCTGGTAAGTTCATGAGCCACGAGTGGATGTAGGGCTTGAGACCCATGGGGAACTCCTTGGCAAGTGCTCGCCTCCTGCCGCCAGCAACTACGACGGTGATGGTGTAGATGTTGAGGAACTTGACAAGATTGATCTTCCCATCATATTGAATGGAAAAATCAGGGCAGAAACACATAGGCCACTTGAGGCGGCGCAGCTCCAGGGTGAACGCAGCAGAACCTGTCCCGTAGGCAAATTTCCCATGTCTTCATCAGAGCATTACGCATCTTCGAGATCCGCCTGGGCGTTGGATTGTTGACGTGTCTCCTGGCGTCTCTCGATGGGGTTGCGCGCGTCTTCGCCTTGGCAATCCCTAATGGTCTATCGCTGATCCTGGTGACACTTGGGAAGAGACGATGCCACTGCACCAGGTGTTCACAGTCACCACATGGCCTAGCTCGAGCTTGCCCCCATGGAGACTAATCTGTCATCGTGTGTCGTTGACTTCGATGACTTCCATCATGGGCTGGAGCAGAAGGCGGGTGGCACATGGACATGCCACCCTGCCCGCTTGGGTCAACGTAGTCGATTAGGCTCCGGATTGTGGTCCTCCAAGCCTCCATCTTGTTAGCTTCAGGCAAAAAACAGATCAATAGGCGCGCCCGGGCCAGGGCTTTGGCACGTGTGTTAACCCCGTCGTATGTCCTGGACAACCTAGAATCCCCTATGCGATTGCCTGATGGGGCAGTAACGCCATCCCTAAGAGATGCAGCACCGTCTCGAGAAGGGAGATGGCGCCGCCGCCCATCCACTGACTTGGATGGATGCTCGGAAGTAAGCGTCGCAACACCACTTGTGCCTGGTGCTTGCATGCCTTGCTGGGAGCGCCCCACATCCCCCGAGGGCTGTGCAACGCACTTGTTGGCATGGTCAGGGGAATGGTTCTTCAAAGCATTGGCTTACGAAGGGTGATTCGTAGCTGCCGTGCTCCTGCCCCCAGCTGCCTGTTGACCGTGGGAGCCGAGGCTCTATGAACTCCAGGCCACTAGGCCTACTTCGGCTTGAGTCTGGGCTTAACTTTCTTCGTTGTGCCCTTAGCCTTCGCGGCGCCACGAGTCTTGGCAGGTTCCATCTCGACCAAATGTTGGTGAAGAGGTCGGTGATGGCGAATCTGGTGTGTGCAGAGACGTCGGCGGCTTCATTGATGTAGATACGCACGAGTGCCCCCCTCCTACCTGGTTGCCAGAAGTAGGGGTGCGTGTGCAAAGCACGTGCGTGACACCGCGGACTGGTGACGTCCTTTTGCTAGTTCAGGATTGGGGCACGAAGGCACGGACCTACACTACTAAAGTATGCATAATAGACAAGATGATTTACCCAGGTTCGGGTCACATGGTGCTAATACCCTACTCCTTTTTGTGTGTGTGTTTATGGGTGGATTGGAACTACCAGTCCTTTCTGGGAACGGAAAACATAGTGTGCTCCTACTAGTGTTCTAACAAGAGTCAGACCTTTTTCTACTTTCGCACGGTCCTCCTTTTATAGGTCAAAGGGTACCACAGCAGCGTACTTGATAAGGAACCGTCATGAATCCGACATGGTAGGTGAGTGCATTAAATGTTCGGTGATGTGTCATCACCTTCTTCTCTCCGAGAACGGACTCATGTCCCATCACCATCGCATGTGGTGATGCTCTAGCTTGGAAGCACCACGTACAATCACAGATGTCGCCCGTGGGGTGAGCGGGATGGTGACTCACCCCTGACAGCTGACTCTCATCCACCACCCAACCCGCATGGTCGTAGTATGGCGGATCAGCCCTAACGACGTAGATCCAGCCCACCACACATAAGGCGGTGGAGTTGTGATACGTCTCCAACGTACCTATAATTTTTTATCCTTCCATGCTGTTTTGTTATCAATCTTGGATGTTTTATAATCATTATATAGTCATTTTATATCATTTTTTGGTACTAACCTATTGACATAGTGCCAAGTGCCAGTTGTTGTTTTCTGCATGTTTTCTACATCGTAGGAAATCAATATCAGATGGAGTCCAAATGCCAGGCCAATTTACGATGATTTTTTCTGGACCAGAAGGAAGAAGTTGGGCCCTAGTTGCACCTGGGGGAGTCCCGAGGAGGGGACAACCCACCAGGGCGCGCCAGGAGGGCCAGGCGCGCCGTGGTGGGTTGTGCCCACCTCGGGTGCCCCCTGGACCGCCTCTTTGCTCTATAAATACCCCAATATTCATCCAACCGCCGCAGAGTCCAGAACCACCAGATCCAATCTAGACACCATCACGGAGGGGTTCACCACTTCCATTGGTGCCTCTCCGATGATGTGTGAGTAGTTCTTTGTAGACCTTTGGGTCCGTAATTAGTAGCTAGATGGCTTCCTCCCTCTCTCTCTCTCTCTCTCTTGATTATCAATACAATGGTCTCTTGGAGATCCATATGATGTAAGTCTTTTGGCGGTGTGTTGGTTGGGATCTGATGAACTTCGAGTTTATGATCAGTTATATCTTTTTATATCCATGAAAGTTATTTGAGTTTCTTTGATCTCTTATATGCATGATTACTTATAGCCTCATATTTCTTCTCCGATATTTGGGTTTTGTTTGGCCAACTTGATCTATTTATCTTGCAATGGGAAGAGGTGCCCGATAGTGGGTTCGATCTTACGGTGCTTGATCCCAGTGACAGAAAGGGAACCGACATGTATGTATCGTTGCTACTAAGGATAAAAATATGGGATCCATATCTGTCGCAATAGATAAACAGATCTTGTCTACATCATGTCATCGTTCTTATTGCATTACTACATTTTTCCATGAACTTAATACACTAGATGCATGTTGGATAGCGGTCGATGTGTGGAGTAATAGTAGTAGATGCAGGCAGGAGTCGGTCTACTAATCTTGGACGTGATGCCTATGTAATGATCATTGCCTGGATATTGTCATGATTATTTGAAGTTCTATCAGTTGCCCAACAGTAATTTGTTCACCCACCGTTTGCTATTTTTCTCGAGAGAAGCCACTAGTGAAACCTACGGCCCCCGGGTCTTCTTTCTCATATATTTGCCTTGCGATCTACTTTTTCCTTGTGTTTATTTTCAGATCTATTAAACCAAAAAAATACAAAAATATCTTGCTGCAATTTATTTGTTCCGCGATCCATTTACCCTATCTACAAATTTACCTCACGTCCTTTGCCTATCTTGAGGCGCCGTACCCTGAAAGGGATTGATAACCCCTTTAAAACGTCGGGTTGCGAGGTGTTGTTATTTGTGTGCAGGGGTTGTTTACATTATGTTGCTTGGTTCTCCTACTGGTTCAATAACCTTGGTTTCTTATCTGAGGGAAATACATACTGCCGTTGTGTTGCATCATCCCTTCCTCTTTGGGGAAATACCGACATAGCTTCAAGCAACAACAAAAGGAATTTCTAGCGCCGTTGCCGGGGAGGATCTTCAATATAACCAGGTTCCTAATCACAAATCTCATCTCCTTGCAATTTATATTATTCTCCATTTGCCTCTTGTTTTCCTCTCCCCCACTTCACAAAAATTGTCATTTTATTCGCCCTCTTTTTCGTTCGCCGTTTTCTCATCAGATCTCTTCTTTGCTTGTGTGCCATGTATCTTCTATTTGCTTGCATCTTTGCTTGCTAAATATCTCTTGATATGGATCCTCATCCACTTGCTAATCTTTTTAAGGGATCCAATTATCATGAACAAATTGCTAGTGATTTGAGTACACTAGATTATCTTTATGAAGTTTTGCTTGAGATTCGTGAATCTGAAAATTGTGATGAAGAAATTTATGAAGTGATTCATCATAGCTCTTTGAATGAAAAGCATGCTTGCAATAATATTACTATAAATCCTATTAATTTAAATTGTGCTAATAATATGCAAAACCCCAAGCTTGGGGATGCTAATTTTGCTATTTTCACCACTTATTGCAATGATCATGATTGGGGTGCTTCTTCTTATGATCTTGAAAATGTATTTAAGCCTCGTGATGAATATGAGATTGATAATAGTGTTTGCAATAATATTGAAAGTGGGTTTGGAAGAGTATCAACTTTAGATCCGACTACTTTGGAGAATGTTCAATCTTATGAATTTTTTGATAAAAGTGGGTTTGGAGAGGTCATGACTTTAGTTAATGTTAATCCCACTATTTTGGAAGAGTGTCAACTTCGCATGCATGTGGATCGTGTTGAGAATATGTTATGTGATATCTATATTGTTGAATTTTCTTATGATCCTACATGTAATTATTATGAGATAGGGAAATATGGTTGTACAGATTTTCATGCTACTAATTTATCTCTCATCATGTTGAGATTGCTATTGTCTCTTTCTCCTTCCTTGCATATGCTAGATGTTTCTTGTCTTGATAATTTGGTTGCCTACAAAATGCCTATGCATAGGAAGTATGTTAGACTTAAATGTGTTTGTCACATGTTTTATGATGCTCTCTTTGTGCTTCAATTCTTATTTTTCATGTGAGCATCATTGAAATCTCATGCCTATCTTAATGGCTATAAAGGAAGAGCTTGTTGGGAGGCAACCCAATGAATAAAATTTATTTTTGATTTTTTGCTTTCTGTTCTTGTGTGTTAACACAATTATGCTACTGGTATGATTGTGTTTTTTGTGTTTTAATTAGTGTTTGTGCCAAGTAAAGCCTTTAGGATCTTCTGGGGTGATAGTTGTTTGATCTTGCTGAGAAAGACAGAAACTTTGCGCTCATGAAAATAGTTCTCATAAATCACATAAAAGATATTTTGTCCTGATTATTTTTGCAAGAGATTAATATAAAAATTACTCTGGTCATCCTAATTTGGTAGAATTTTTGGAGTTCCAGAAGTATTCTAAAGTTCCAGATTACTATGGATTATTCTGTTTTGACAGATTCTGTTTTCTTTGTGTTGTGTGCTTATTTTGATGGCTTTATGGTTTTCTTTGACAAGTTTTTGCCATAGAAAAGTTGGAATACAGTAGATATAATACAAAAACAAAATAATAATTGTTTTTACACAACACTTATAGTAGTGGTTTTCTTTCTTTTACTAACGGATCTCACAAGGGTTTTGTTGAGTTTTGTGTGGTTGAAGCTTTCAAGTTTTGGGTTATCTTATGATGGATGAAAGAAGGATAGAAGAGCCTAAGCTTGGGGATGCCCCGGCATCCCAAGCTATTATGCAAGAATGAGAAACCAACTAAGCTTGGGGATTCCCCTGAGTGGCATCCCCTCTTTATTCTAACAACCATTCGTATTTTACTCGAGGCTATATTTTTATTCGTCACATGATATGTGTTTTGCTTGGAGCGTCTTGTATGATATGTGTATTTCCTTGTTTTATTTTGTTTTTTAAGTCATCAATCCTTGATGGACACACCTATTTTAGAGAGCCAAAATTATTTCATGACTTGTTAGAATTGCTCTTTATGCTTCACTTAATTTTTTTTGAGCAATGGACTTGCTCAAGTGCTTCACTTATATCTTTTTTAGCATGGTGTGCTTAGTATTTTTGAAGAAATGCTCTCTTGATTCACTTAGATTTATTTGAGAGTTAGTAAAATTTTGAAGAAATTCTCTCTTGCTTCACTTAAATTATTTTGAGAGAAAGAAAATATGTTATGCTCATGATCTTCACTTATATTTGTCTGATCTTATGAAAAGCAACACATGAAAATTAGTCCCAAAATGATAGATATCCAAGAAGGATAAAGAAATAAAAAATATATCTGTCATGAAGATCATTGGACAAAATAAACTTGATTCTTAGTAATATTTTGAGATATGATGATGTGATATGTGAGTTATGTTGATGAGTAATTGTGCTCTAGTAAGAATATTGGTGTTAAGGTTTGTGATTCCCTATGCATAAACGGAAGTCAATAATCATGCAATGAAAGTTATATCCTACTTGTGGTCCATTATTCGGTGTTAATTATGCTTAATGCTTGCTTATGAGATTATTCGTTTCTTGGTTGGTCGCTTCTCAATCTTTTTGCTAGCCTCCATTTTGCACCAAATATGACCTCTACTTGTGCATCCAGAATCCATTAAACCAGTTTTGCCACATGAGTCCACTATATCTACCTATATGCGGTATTCTTTTGCCGTTCAAAGCAAATTTGCATGTGCCATCTCTAATTTTCAAAATAAACTTCTCTTTTGTGTGTTTGTTTCGCTCGCGGAACGGTAACGGGTAGCTAATATTTTCCATGCTAGATGTGTTATTTCCCACGACCAGTGTTTATTCACTTGTCATTGCACGAGAGTAAGGCAAAGGTATTAGGGATGCCCAGTGCCGAAATGCAAAAATGAATTTACTTTATGTTGTCAAATAATAAATCCCTTGGAAAGTGTTGGTATGGAGGGCACCCGTGGATACGGCTAGCCATGGAAAGTGAAAGTTATGGTGGAAAAAGGAATAAACTTTATTTTCTATTTGGGAACCGCCTATTATATATCTAGCATGGAAAGTGTTTTGGATGCTCCAAGTCGTTTTCGTTGGTCGGATGGATACACCTCCCAAAAAATTGTTTATCAATATTTTTTCGCTTTGAGCTCTAGCACCTCTACAAATCCCTACTTCCCTCTGCGAAGGGTCTTTCTTTTACTTTATGTAATTTTCATTTTTGAAATTGAGTCTCCATCCTCTCTTATAAAAGCACCAACTAGGAGGCAATATGATCGTACTTAAGTATTGGGTGTAGCTAATATTCGAGTGTGTTTCATGAATTGATCAATGTTTGAGCATGATGGGCTAGGATAACTTGTTTTAGCATTGATATTTTGAAAGACATGGTTGCTTGTTGATATGCTTGAGTATCTAAATTATTATGTCAAAACTAGACTATTGCTTTGAATCACATAAAAGTCCAAATGTCCATGCTATAAAGAAAAGAATATGATATGACATGATAAACAACACTCCACATCAAAAATTCTGTTTTTATCACTTACCTACTCAAGGACGAGCAGGAGTTAAGCTTGGGGATGCTGATACGCCTCCAATGTATCACTACTAGGGAAAACCTTATACACTGGAGCTTACTAGTAGCGCTTTTTAAAAGGCAACGATGCTACTAGATATTAGTAGTGCTCGGCAGAAGCAAGCGCTTCTACTGTGATCTTACCAGTAGCGCTCTAGTTACAAAAGACGCTACTACTATAACTGCCAGACCGTTGGCGGCAGGCCAGGCATACTAGTAGCGCTCGTTTGCAAAAAGCGCTACTGCTATTGCTAAATTGACCAAAAGTTTAGTCCCACCTCGCTCCGCGAACAGAATATTTACCAGCTTAAATATGGTGCTTCCCAAACTATCACAACCAATTGGTCTTCATTAAACTCTATGTGTAGAATCTATGGCAATATGAATCCTCGCCTGTACTTATACAGGCGAGGATTCATACTGACAATTTAGATTATACACAAAAAGATCAATGATGACCAATGCATTTTTTAGTTTGATGCATGTTTTACATGCCAATGCTCATAGCCTTGGTAGTAGCGCTGGTTCGGAAAAAACGCTATTGCTAATGATTATAGCAGTAGCGCTTTTTACGGGCCAGCGCTACTACTAGGGGTATCTTATCTTACCCGCGTGCGGCCTCACTCTCCCCTCACACTCTCATCGCTCACCCACTCCGGCCGCCGTGCGCCGTCGCCCACTCGCCCACCTTTTCGCCCTCATCTCCCTCCCTCTCGCCGCCCTCCTCCTCTCCCCTCAGATCTCGTTGCCCCACCTCCATCCGCTGTCCCTCCTTCCTCCTTCCTCCCCCGCCGGCCTCCTCCCCTACCGGCTGACCTCCCGCGTCGGCCCTCATCCCCCCCCCCTGCGCCGGTCGTCCTCCACCGAGAGGTACTCCTCCTCCCTCCTTCCTCCTCCTCCCTAGTTAATTTTGAACCCTAGCTAGTTGAAAATTTTAGGTTAGATCTTAGAATAATGTAGTAGGTTATGATCTTAGGTGTTTCATTTTAGAATAATGTAGTATGAACCCTAGCTAGTTATGATCGAACCATGTTCAAAATGTAGGTTTTTAATTAGGTGTACTTAATATAATTTAGGTATTTTAGGTGTTTAATCTTAGAATAATGTAGTATGAACCCTAGTTATGATCGAACCATGTCAAATTTGTTGTTATTTTTTTAGTTAAAGCATTTATTCCCGCATCCTCGTCGTCGACTCGACGGAGCACACCTGCTTGATCATAGGGGCCATGTCCGGGAGTGGGCTCCGCCGGGCTGGTACTGGGAGGTGCTACCTTCCGGGCGGCGCAGCTTGGTGAGGATCCATCCCGTCGTTGACGCGAGCCTTCTTTGGTGGCGGTCGCGTGGGCCAGTGATGGTGTGGAGGCTTGAGGACCCCGTGGAGGTGGTACATCATCGTGTCAGCGAGGCAGACGAGCACGTCCGTCGCTACATGGTTGCGTTGGAGGGCAGGTTCTCCAATACCTGGCAGGTTCTTCAGGGATCTCACTTGAGCTATGATCCTGTGATAGTTCCTTCTCTTTGGGTGTCCACCGCCCGCGCCGATACCCGTTGTTCGCTAGGGTTTTAGCTATATTAGTGATGTTATATGTATGATACTATTCGAGATGTATTAGTGATCCTGTGATGGTTCCTTCTCTTTGGGTTTCCACCGCCCGCGCCGATACCCGTTGTTCGCTAGGGTTTTAGCTATATTAGTGATGTTATATGTATGATACTATTCGAGATGTATTAGTGATAATATTCGACGACGTATGGATGAAAGAGATGATTTAGTTTTGCTTATTGAATGCATGTTAATTTGAATACTTATTTATTTTATGATTTGGTTTTGCTTATTGAATGCTCAAATTGGAAAACTACTCCTACTTTGAATGCCCATGTGGCTGACCATGTTTGCAGGTTACACCTCCGAGTGGCCTATGTTTTGCCGGAGTGTTGATTAATTTCCATTCCGGCAAATTTTAGGCGCTCGATATGTCCTTTTTTAGCAAAGGTCATGCCGGATTTTTCCATGGATTCTGGCATGACTTGTGCTAGAATATGTAGGAAATATCGAGTGGCCTGGATTTTCTAGAAAGATAATTAAACGACATACCGGGTTGACTTTAAATCTGTCGAGGCCCCGCACATGACAATCAAAAAATGAGTGAGGGAGTGTGTCCACCATATGTGAGTGAAGAATAATGTCGACTGTTGTCCTGGGGGTCGCTTCTCCTTCATTCCCGTGTGCTAGACATTTTGGTTCAATGCACTCGGGGATGAGGGGAGGAGCGGCCATCACCAACGGTCGAATATATACACCACGTGAGCTGAGAGTTTTCAAAAAAAGACTCGACGGATCGATAGTCAACCCGTGCTGAATAATAATGATCTTTGAATTATGAACCTCTACTTCCTCTACACCCGAGTGGTTGCCTTTGACTGATTTTCAATGTTTCAAATATGAACATATATAGGAAATGTCTGACGACGAAAGGAAATTTGGTATGTGCGGATACTGTGAAGACGAGCGCGGCATGTGCGACAGGCCTCACCTAGTTCGTGGTAGGCGCTTCAGCATCGTGCTGGATGAGAACTTCGAAGTGGATATAGTAAATCACAACGACAAGTCTTTTTCGTAATTAAGCATGACTTCTGCTACTTCTACTTTTTTTGCTTCAACTTATAATTTTAATTTTTTACAATTCTACTAGTGTATCCCCTGTCATGCAAGAATCTATGTCTTGGATAAGATTGGTTTTAGTACTATGGAAAGTATGGAGGTAAATAAAGTTCACTTAAGGACCGAGCATGGTTATACTTTTGCCGCAAAATTATACAATGCAGACACCTACTCCTATTTTGAATGCCAAAATTTGAGAGCACTATGCAAGGCTTATGCATTTGAGCCTAATATGGTTATCACCTTTGATATTCGTCCAGAAGATGAAATTGAAGGTAATATAGACATTTGGGTCGATGTGCAGACGCCTCCAGTTCTACCATTATGTGAGTTTCACAACCATATTTATGTCTTGAATATTGTTTATTCAAAAATAGTTGAAAACTAATTTCTATTGACAGCTTATTTTCATTCAAGTAAACCTGTTCGACGCTTGGTAGACATGACCTACTACTGTCCCGGGGTTGAACTAAACTACGAGGAGATTACTCATTATGTTTCATGGCTTGATGATCTTCATACTGCGAAGACAAGTTATTTTCCTGGATTTGAAAATCGTAGTACTGAAAATGTGCGACCAATAGTGTTCGTACTGAACTACGGTCACGTCTATTTAGGAAAGATGGTATGATTTTATTACTTTTCCTCTATGCATCTTTTCATACATTATCTTTTAAGCTAAACTTCATTGCTAAGTATGTTACTATGATGTTCTTCAATAGGGACTCCCGATGATAGTTGTGCCTCAGTGGATCGAGGCTAAAGGTCTCATCTCCATGGTTAGCATACGGCCAAGACATCCTACAATGCACATCAATGTATTCAGGATTTCTAAAAGAGGGCAAGTCTTAATAGTCAAAGACTGGAACAAAATTGTGAAGATTGCAGAGAAGTACTAGGGGGCAGCAATCAGAAGCGCAACCCACAATTAGGAGACAAATTCATCTGCATTCTCCAATATGATGAAGCATGAGTGTTACACATGTTCTATGCTATTTTACCTGTGAGAGAGCAGCATGAGTGATTAGTTAGCTAGAATGAGTTTGAAGATGATGATGTGCTACACTATGACTATGATGATTAAATAGCTAGTGTTGGTGATAATGACTATGATGATTATTATTAGCTAGTGTTGGTGGTGATTAGATAGCTATTGTACCTAGTGTTGGTGGTGATTAGATAGCTAGAATGAGTTTGAAGATAATGATGTGCTACACTATGACTATGACCGGTGGTAATGACTATGATGATGATTAGTTAGTATATAAAACAGTGGGTGAAATGAATGTTGATTAGGTTCAAGTGGAGGCATGCACCACTACATGTTGCCTCCACTTGAACCTAATCAACATTCATTTCACCCACTGTTGTATATACTAACTAATCATGGTGATAAAATCATATGATGAAAATACTGTATATAAAACCTATACAAATACAGCGAAAATGAGCTGCAATTTAAAAAATACAGGAAAAATAAGCAGTAGCGCTTTTCAGAAGAAATGCTACTGCTACTTACTACTATCAGCAGTGCTTTTCAAGTACCAGCGCTACTGCTAACTAGGTATAGTAGTAGCACTGGGAAAACAGCGCTACTGCTACACGTTAGCTGTAGCGCGATAGCAGTAGCGCTGGTACCAGCGCTACTGCTATGCCTATTTCAAGCGCTACTACTAGGGTTTTCCCTAGCTGTGTATCTATAATTTTTTATTATTCCATGCTGTTTTGTTATCAATCTTGGATGTTTTATAATAATTTTATAGTCATTTCATATCATTTTTTGGTACTAACCTATTGACATAGTGCCAAGTGCAAGTTGTTGTATTTTGCATGTTTTTTACATCGCAGGAAATCAATATCAGACGAAGTCCAAATGCCACGCCAATTTATGATTATTTTTTATGGACCAGAAGGAAGAAGTTGGGCCCTGGTTGCACATAGGGGGAGTCCCAAGGAGGGGACAACCCACCAGGGTGCGCCAGGAGGCCCAGGCGCGCCCTGGTGGGTTGTGCCCACCTCGGGTGCCCCCTGGACCGCCTCTTTGCTCTATAAATACCCCAATATTCTAGAAACCCTAGGGGAGTCAACAAAATATTCATCCAGCTGCCGCAAAGTCCAGAACCACCAGATCCAATCTAGACACCATCATGGAGGGGTTCACCACTTCCAATTGTGCCTCTCCGATGATGCGTGAGTAGTTCTTTGTAGACCTTCGGGTCCGTAGTTAGTAGCTAGATGGCTTCCTCTCTCTCTCTCTCTCTCTCTCTCTCTCTCTCTCTCTCTCTCTCTTGATTATCAATACAATGGTCTCTTGGAGATCCATATGATGTAAGTCTTTTGGCGGTGTGTTTGTTGGGATCTGATGAACTTTGAGTTTATGGTCAGTTATATCTTTATGTATCCATGAAAGTTATCTGAGTTTCTTTGATATCTTATATGAGTGATTACTTATAACCTCATACTTATTCTCTGATATTTTGCTTTTGTTTGTCCAACTTGATTTATTTATCTTGCAATGGGAAGAGGTGCACGGTAGTGGGTTCGATCTTACGGTGCTTGATCCCAGTGACAGAAAGGGAACCGACACGTATGTATGGTTGGTACTAAGGATAAAAAGATGGGATCCATATCTGCCGCAATAGATAAACGGATCTTGTCTACATCATGTCATCATTCTTATTGCATTACTCCATTTTTCCATGAACTTAATACACTAGATGCATGCTGGATACCGGTCGATGTGTGGAGTAATAGTAGTAGATGCAGGCAGGAGTCGGTCTACTAATCTTGGACGTGATGCCTATGTAATGATCATTGCCTAGATATCATCATGATTATTCGAAGTTCTATCAATTGCCCAACAGTAATTTGTTCACCCACCGTTTGCTATTTTTCTCGAGAGAAGCCACTAGTGAAACCTACGCCCCCCGGGTCTTCTTTCTCATATATTTGCCTTGCGATCTACTTTTTCCTTGCATTTATTTTAAGATCTATTAAACCAAAAAATACAAAAATACCTTGCTGCAATTTATTTGTACGGCGATCCATTTATCATATCTACAAATTTACCTCGCGTCCTTTGCCAATCTTGAGGCACCGTACCCCGAAAGGGATTGACAACCCCTTTAAAACGTTGGGTTGCGAGGTGTTGTTATTTGTGTGCATGGGCTGTTTACGTTGTGTTGCTTGGTTCTCCTACTGGTTCGATAACCTTGGTTTCATATCTGAGGGAAATACCTACCACTGATGTGCTGCATCATCCCTTCTTCTTTGGGAAAATACTGACGTAGCTTCAAGCGACATCAAGTTGCTATGCCTTCGAGAGTAAGGAAACGAGGTTGTTGCCGGAGGTTTTGTTCCCAGGTCTTGGGTCTTCGATGGCTTCGACCAAGGAGGGATCTACCAGTGGCCCGCGTGTGGTTGACTTTGTGGACCAACCGTTCATGGTACCATCAACTGTTTGAATGCAAGCAGTAGAAAATAATGATGCTTTTGAAGGTTTTCATGATATTCGTACTCTACTGCAGATTGACATACTAGTGACTCCTCATCACTGGCCAGCTAGTGGAGATCGTTCAGAGATGAGGTTCATCCCAGATGGGATTTGGAAAGTGACGTCAGTGATGACACACTACGAGCTATCTTAGTCCCTTAACAATGACGAGTCATTTTTTAACCGAACAATGATAAGTGCAATGTCCACCCGAAGCGATGATTTTTCATCACAGACTAGTTGTTATAGTTGACCCGTGAGTGATATTGTCATCATCACTGACTTCCCTTTTAGTAACCGGTCATTGGTGGATGTGCTAAATTTATAGCATATCTTTCCTATGTGGAGGAAAATTGAAACAAAGCATTTCATGCTTCCTCGATCATCGGTCCGATGTTATGATACACGGGTGCTAGTTCGGCTATCAACTCATACATTCCCAATGGCACACATTGAATGTGTCGGTGAGGATTCACAGGAATACAAAGCACCTTTCCCATGACACCGATAGGCATTCTCCGACTATAATATCAAGTGCATTGCATTGGAGGACAACAATTTTCTTTTTTCGGAATTGATGAAAGGCAGAGACGTTGAAAACCATGTGGTTTCTTCACCCTTGATTACAACTTTAATTTTGTCACGTCATTTCCAGAAGGGGGCTTTTTGGCCAATGGTACATTGTAAGGCAGATGTGATTACAATCCCTAATATTTTTCTTCAATGGGGAAGAGCAACTTAAATATTGCGAGGAAGTCCAAAATGATAAGAACCAATTAATAGTTATTTTTACATTGGTGAGATCAATTTGAGCGTTTTGGCCCAAGCTTTTAGGCCGAGTCTGTTTTTTTATCCATGAGGCCAACGGCTTGGTCAATGGGTGGAGGGCCCAAACAGAGGTGTGCGCTAGATTGCGGCCCAACCAGGCGTGCAACCATGGTTGCACCATTAGGTTGGGCCTTAACCGATCTGATGGAGAGGAGCGAGTTGCGCAGGCCCCCGGTGCAAGCCAGAGCTATATACCGCCTATTGTGAGGCACAACTTTGGCGCGCCTGTGCCATGGGGGCTACTGGGCCGGCTCAATCCTGTAGCTGCAGACGCGCGTATTTGTCTCTATGTGGTTTCTTATCGTCCTCCTTTCACTGTTTACATCGGTTTTTCTTTGGGCTTTTTTCAACTTCATATGTTTCTTTCATCGTTTTTCACTGGTTTTCTTTGGGTTTTTTCCTCCTTCGTTTTTCCCTATCTAACACATGTCTACATCTTTTTTGTACATGATCTACATTTTTTGAATACATCAGGAACATTATTTTATACATGTTTAATATTTGTCAAACACATGAATAACATTTTTAAAATATATGTTTTGATGTGTAGTTTTCATACACATTGTATACTTCTTGGTATCCAGATAAAACATTTTTATACATGTTTAACATTTTTAAAATACATGACTACATTTTAAAAAATATATAATTTTCTGGATTTTTTTTAAATATGTGATGAAAGCTTTTCAAATACATCGTGAAACATTTTTTGAAAGATATAAAAATTGTATAAAACTATGCGGTTTTTCTTACATTATGTAAATAGTTATTTTCAATGTGAAAGACACATTTTAGAAATGCGGAAACATTTTTAAAATGTAACGTACATTTTTTTTGAATGGCCTGAAACATTTTTTACATTGTATAACTTTTATTAAAAATGTCATGCACATCTTTTTGAAAGGCGGGAACATTTTTCAAATGTCACGAAGATATTTTTAAAATGCTATCGATGTTTAAAAAAATTAGACTAACAAAGATTTTACACTAGGTCAATATCTTTCAAATTCACTACAAATATGTAAAAAAATAGGAACACTAAGTTTCTTTGAATATAAGTATTTATGTTATTTTCATAAATATAAACAAAATTTATAATAAAATAATAATAAAATAGAAAAAAATTATGATGCCAAGTTGGCATGGCCCATTTAGGGCATCCTTGAGGCGAGGGCATCATTCGTCACGCATAAGGCGAGACATATCCCCACCCCCGGGTGCATCAACTTCATATCCAAATCTAAAGTCATTTCGTTTTCTTTGATAGGTTCCAATTTGAAAAGAGTAATACATGTGATCTGTAAGATTCCCCAAAAATGTGATGTGTAAGAGTGCATTGGCATATTTTGCAGCGCCCTATAGCCCTATCAATTTACGTCTTGATGTGTTTCCAAACACATAGTAAACAAAAATGACCATATATACTTGCTCAAGTTTGATTAACCTTCATTTCTTAAATTAGCCACATGAACACTTCAGCATGAGAATTTGTGTATCATAGATAGGTTGATGATCAAAAAACTGAGGCTAAGGGGGGAGGTTCCCTGCCTTAACTTTCATTGTTAGGTAGGTCGAGAATCGAACCTAGGTGGCTTGAGTGGGAACAGAATGCAGTCGCCATTGCGCTAGGAGGCTCTCCACATAGATAAAAAAACATTTTTTTAACTAGGAGAAGATTTTTTACATTGTATAAAAAAAAGTAAATGTGAAAGACACATTTTTTAAACACACGAACATCTTAGAATGTAACGTATACTTTTATGGATGGTCTGAAACATTTTGTACACTGTATAACATTTTTAAAAATATCAGACACATCTTTTTGAAACGCAGGAACATTTTTCAAATGTGATGAACATTTTTTTGGAATGCGACCAATGTTTTTTTAATTACACTAACAAAGATTTTACACCATTTAACATTTTTCAAATTCGCTACAAACATATTAAAAAAAACTAGCTGCATTAAGTCTTTCAGAATATAGGCATTTATAATATTTTCAAAAAAATAAACAAAATATAAACAATAAGAAAAAATATGAATGCCAAGTTGGCCTGGCCCATTTAGGGCGTCCTTGAGGCGAGGGCATCATTCGTCTCGCATAAAACGAGAAATATCTCCACCCCCGGGTGCATCAACTTGCATAGCCAGGTCCAATGTCATTTCATTTTCTTTGATAGATTCCAACTTAAAAAGAGTAATACATGTGAATTATAAGATTCCCCAAAAATGTCATGTGTAAAAGTGCATTGGCACATTTTGCCATGTCCTATAGCTCTATCAATTTACGTCTTGGTGTGTTTCCAAACACCTGGTAAACAAAAAAGACCATATATACTTGCACAAGTCTGATTAACGTTAATAATTTTTAATTAGCCACGTGAACACTCCACCATGAGAATCTATGTATCATAGATAGGTCAATGATCAAAAACCGAGTCAAAGGGAAGAAGTTCCCTCCCATCACATTCGTTGTTAGGTGGGTGGGGAGATTCAAACCCAGGTGGCTTACGTGGAAACATAATGCACTCGCCAATGGGCTAGGAGGCTCTCTACGTAGATATAAAACATTCTTTTAAACTATGAGAAGATTCTTTTTACATTTTATAGATATTTATTTTAAATGTGAAAGACACATTTTTGAAACGCATGAACATTCTCAAAATGCAACGCACATTTTTTTAGTGGTCTGAATTTTCTTCGTCTTTAGAGAGAAATCTGTGTCCGCCCCAGCAAGAAAACGTATGCGCATGTACACAACAGCTTTCATGCTCACCCCTTGTTTCAAAACTACAGGTAACAGTTTTTTTTGCATTGTATACCATTTTTTCAAATGTCACACACATCTTTTTGAAACGCACGAACATTTGTCAAATGTTACGAACATTTTTTTGGAATTCTATCAACGTTTTTTAAAAATTACACTAACAAAGATTTTACCCTATGTTAACATTTTTCAAATTCGCTACAAACAATTTTAAAAACATGGTGTATTAAGTTTTTCAGAACATAGGCACTTACAATATTTTGAAAAATATAAAACAAATATAAAAATAAGAAAAAATGAAACAAATGTGAATGCCAAGTTGGCCTGGCCCATTTAGGGTGTCCTTGAGATGAGGGCATCATTCATCTCGCACAAAGGAAGAAATATCCGCACCCTCGGGTGCATCAACTTGCATATCCAGGTCTGAAGTCATTTTTTTTCTTTGATAGGTTCCAATTTGAAAGAGTAACACCTGTGATTTATAAGATACCCCCCAAAAAATGATGTGTAAGTTTGCATTGGCACATTTTGCCATGCCCTATAGCCCTATCAATTTACGTTTGATGTGTTTTCAAACACCTGGTAAAATCTGTGTATCATAGATAGGTCAATGATAAAAGACCAAGGCTAAGGGGAGAAGTTCCCTCCCATAACTTTCGTTGTTAGGTAGGTAGGGAGATTCGAACCCGGGTGACTTGACTGAAAACAGGACACACTCGCAATTGTGCTAGGAGGCTCTCCCCATAGATACAAAATATTTTTTAAAATCATGTGAATTACATTGTATAAATATTCATTTTAAATATGGAAGACACGTTTTTGATACGCATGAACATTTTCAAGATGTAACGTATATAATTTTTCAATGGTCTGAAACATTTTTCTTACATTGTAGATTTTTTTAAAATGTCGTATATCATTTTGAAACGCGTGAACATTTTTCAAATGTCGCAAACATTTTTTTTGAATGGCATCAATGTTTTCCTTAAAAGTACACTAACAGAGATTTTACACCATGTTAAAAAATTTCAAATTTGCTACAAATATTTTAAAATACTAGGTGCAACGTTTTTTCCATAATATAGGCATTTATAATATTTTAAAAAATATAAACAAATTATAAAAAATAAGAAAAAATGAATCAAATATGAACGCCAAGCCGGCCTGGCTCATTTAGGGCGTCCTTGAGGAGAGGGCATCCTTCGTCTTGCATAATGCAAGACATATCCCCACCCCTGGGTGCATCAACTTGCATATACATGTCTGAAATCATTTTATTTTCTTTGATAGGTTTCAATTTGAAAAAAGTAATACATGTAATTTATAAGATTCCTCAAAATGGAGTGAATTGCAAAAAACTACTACATTTTAAGTTCAATTCCAAAATTGCTACCACATTCCTTGAGTGCTCCGAAAATCTATCGATTTTCTTAAAAAAATCTCAATAAACACTGATGATTGGTTTGGGGCGATTTTTTTGTTTTTTTTTTGTTTTTTGGGGCGAATTAATCCTACTTCTGACATACCAGGCCCACCCACATGGCACTAAATGGTCAACACACTAGACATTGACTGTTAAGTTAAATTTTCTCAAAAAAGTCTGCTAAGTTAAAAGAGGGCCCACCTGTTAGGGTCCTATCGACACCTCTCGTCTACCTCCTCCCTGGCCTAGCGATCCCCACCTCCTCCCGAGCCGAGCGCCGCCACCTCGCGTTCGGTTTGCGGACTCCATCGGTTGAGGGCATTGCCGCCGAGCCGTCTCCGCAAGCCACAACCCCCTCTCCACCTCTCGTTCTCTCTCCAGAGCGCCTCTTCCTCGGCTTCTTCCGCACAGGTCGCCCACATCAACACCGCCTCCTGGGAAACAGAGCGCCGTCAGGCCCTCCAACCTTTTCCCACTCCACTCACCCTCCTCCTCCATCCCATCTCCTACGCCCGCTCGCCCAACCATGTCCGCCTCTTCTTGCACAGGCTGCCATCGCCAAGGCTCCACAGCAGCGCGTGCCACCGTGACTCATGGTCCTGTCACGGCAGACTCAAGCCCCCGCGTCAAAGCCGCTGCATCGGACTTCTCCAACCACAGGAGACCACGACATCGGCCCGCTCGTCTCCTGTTGCTGCCGGCGCCGACCCCGACAGCATGGTTGCATCTCTGCCCATGCACCCTAGGTGTTTGTTGGAATGCCTCCAAAGAGGAGAATAAGGTTTGAGAGATGACCATGCTGATATTGGGCCCTCCGTACAACTTAACGGTCAACAAACGGTGTTGACCATTTAGTACCATGCAAACCTGACTAGTGGTCCTGATATATGAGAAATTAGATTAATTGACCCCAAACCGATCATCAGTATTTTTTTCACTATTTGATCATCAGCATTTGTTGAGAAATTTTGTAAGGGAATCGGTAATTTGGGTCCAATAAACATGATGTGTGAGAGTGTGTTGCCACATTTTGCCACGTCCTATAGCTCTATTAATTTACGTCTGGATGTATTTCCAAACACCTGGTAAACAAAAAGGACCCCAAGTTCGATTAACCTTAAACTTATTTAATTAGCGACGTGAACACTCCACCATGAGAATTTCTGTATCATAGATAGGTGATAAAAAAACGAGACCAAGGGGAGAAGTTCCCTCCCTTAACTTCCATTGTTAGGTAGGTGGGGAAATTCCAGGTGGCTTGAGTGGAAACAAAACGTACTCGCCATTGTACTAGGAGGCTCTCCCTATAGATACAAAACATTTTTCAAAATTATGCGAAGATCATTTTACACATTGTATGAATATTTATTTTAAATGTGAAGGAGACATTTTTTAGACACATGGACATCTTCAGAATGTAAACTGCTTTTTTTTTTTGAATGGTTGAAACATCTTTTTACATTGTAGGACATTTTTCTAAATGTCACGTACATCTTTTTGAAACGTGTGAACATATTTCAAATGTCACAAACATTTTTTGAATGTTATCAATGTTTTTCTTAAATTACACTAGCAATGATTTTACACTATGTTAACATTTTTCAAAATCGTTACAAATATTATTTTTTAAACTAGGTGCATTGTTTTTTAGGACATAGCAATTTATAATATTTTCAAAAACATAAAGAAAATAAAAAAATAATAATGAACAAGTATGAACGCAAAATTGGCCTTGTCCATTTAGGGCGTCCTTAAGGCGAGGGCATCATTCGTCTCGCATAAAGCGAGACATATCGCCAACCCCGGGTGCATCAACTTGCATATCCAGATCTGCATATCCCCATTTAGGACCTCGATGTGGTGCTCCAGCGGTTCCTCAGTGCGGCTGTATGGAGGTTGCGGATCTAGGGTCCGTGCCCAGATTACATGGTGTTGGATGCGGCCATGACCGATAACCTCGTGAGGCGGCTTGCTACTTGTGAGTTGAGTTGGGATTTTTCCCGAAGAGGAAGGGTGAAGCAATATAAAAGCTGATAAGTATTTTCCTCGGTGAGAAGCAAGATTATCGAACCAATAGGATAACCATGCAAATCCTAGTGAACAACACCTGCACACACATGAGCGAATACTTGCACCCAACGTGCGCAAGAGGGTCGTCAATCCCCTTGAACTCGTTACTTGTAAGGATTAAATCTAGTAGTGTAGATAGATAAAAAGAAAAATAAATAAATTGTAGCAAGGTATTTTTAGTTTTGGTAGTAAGATTAAAGTAGACCCCGGTCCCATAGTTTTCACTAGAGGATTGTATCTCGCGAAATAATAGCATACGGTTGGTAGACAAATTACTATTGGGAAATTGCTAGAAAAGCGCATAGTTATGAGTTATTCATTGCAATGATCATGTATATAGGTGATGCTTGTAATCTGCGTTGGTATTTCCCCGAAGAGGAGAGGATGATGTAGCACATCAGAGGTACGTATTTCCCTCAATTATGAAACCAAGGTTATCATTCCAGTAGGAGAACCAAGCAACACTATGTAAACAACACCTGCACACAAACAACAAATACTTGTAACCCAACGCGCAAGAGGGGTTGTCAATCTCTCAATGGTATTGAGATAGATTAAAGTGTATAGGTTTTGAATAGATCTAACAAAAATACAAATAAAACAAATAAAGAAAAATAGTAGCATGGTATTTTGGATTTAATATATGATAGGAAATAGATCCGGGGGCATAGTTTTCACTAGAGTCTTCTCTCAAGAAAATAGATACGATGGGCAAACAAACTATTGTTGGGCAATTGATAGAAAAGCGAATAATCATAATGATATCCAAGGTAATGATCATGTATATAGGCATCACGTCCAAAATTAGTAGAGCGACACATGCCTGCATCTACTACTATTACTCCACACATTGACTGCTATCCAGCATGCATCTAGTGTATTAAGTTCATGGAAAAATAGAGTAATGCAATAAAAACGATTACATGATGTAGACAAAATAAACTAACGTATGAGTAAACCCCGGTTTGTTACCCTTAATATAAACGATACGTTCGTGTCATGTCTCTTTCTGTCACTGAGATTGAGCACCGCAAAAACGAACCCATCACAAAGCACCTCTTCCTATGGCAAGATAAATCAATGTAGTTAGCCAAACCAAACCAATAAATTGGAGAAGATATATGAGGCTATAACAACCATGCATAAAAGAGTTCAACAAAGACTTAAAATAATATTCATGGATAGAACAGATCATAAACTCACCATTCATCAGATCCAAACAAACACATGCAAAAAAGAGTTACATCAAATAGATCTCCAAGAACATCGAGGAGAACATTGTATTGAAGATCAAAAAGAGAGAAGAAGCCATCTAGCTACTAACTACGGGCCCGTAGGTCTGTGGTAAACTACTCACACATCATCGAAGGGGCAACAAAGATGATGAAGAATACCTCCGTGATCGTTGCCCCCTCCGACAGAGTGCCGGAAAGGGCCTCTAGATTGGATATCATGGTTTTGAAACTTGCGGCGGCGGAAAAAATATTTCGTCGACTCCCCTAGGGTTTTGGGGATTTTAGAGTATTTATAAAGGCGGAGGTAGGTCAAGTCGGTGCCCGAGGGCCCCACTACCCACCAGGGAGCGCCTGGGGCCTCTAGCGTGCCCTGGGGCCTAGTGGGCCCCTCAGACCTCTTCTCGTGGCCTCCAGAACCTTCCAGGGTCACTTCTTGCCAGAAAAAAATCTCCAAAAAGTTTCGTGGAATTTGGACTTTGTTTGGTATTAATATTCTACAAAGTAAACAACAAGCAAAAAAGCAGCAACTATTAATGGGCACTATGTTAATAGGTTAGTCCCAAAAAATAATATAAAGTTCCTAGTAAATGTATATAAAACATCCAAGATTGATCATATAACAACATGGAACAATAAAAAATTATGGATACATTGGAGACGTATCAGCATCCCCAAGTTTGATTTCTGTCGTCCTCGAGTAGGTAAATGATAAAAACAGAATTTTTGATGTGGAATGATGCATATCATGTTCATCACATATTCTTTTCTTTTATAGCATGGACATTTGGACTTTAAGTAATTCAAAGCAATAGTCTATAATTTGACATGAAGACATCAATACTCAAGCATATCAACAAGCAACCATGTCTTTCAAAATATCAACGCTAAAGAAAAATATCCCTAGCCCATTATGCTCAATCATTGATCCATTCATGTAACACACTCAAATATTAGCTACATACAATGCACAAGTATGATAATAATTTTCCCTAGTTGGTGCTCTATAAGAGAAGATGGAGACTCAATAAAAATAAAAATTGCATAAAAGTAAATAGATAGGCTCTTCACAGAGGGAAGCAGATATTTGTAGAGGTGCCAAAGCTCAACGCTTAAATTGAGATATAAAATTGTTTTGGGAGGCATGTTTTTCATGTAATGAAAATGATCGAAAATTCCTAATATCTTCCATGCTAGATAGAATATAGGCGGTTCCCAAACATAAAATAAAGTGTATTTTCTTTCCACCATTCTTACAAAATCCATGGCTATCCGTATCCACGGGTGCCTTCCATACCAACACTTCCCAAGGAATTTATTATTGACAACATATAAGTAGAAAAATTCATTTCGGGACTGGGCATCCCTATTACCTGCCACACTCTCGTGCAATGATAAGTGAATAAACACTCATCTTGAGAATAACAGACCTAGCATAGAAAATATTGGCCACCCCTACCGCTTCATGAGTCGTATGGGCACACAAAAAGGGAATACATTTTCCAATTAGAGTTGGCACATACAAATCTACTTGGAACGACATAGAAATACCGCATATAGGTAGGTATGGTGGACTCGTTTGGCACAACTTTGGTTTAAGGGGTTGGATGCAAAAGCAGTATTCCCGCTTAGTACAAATGGAGGCTAACAAGTAGATTGAGAAGCGACCAACCAAGAAACAAAAACGATCATTAAACATAACCAACGCCGAATAATGCACCACAAGTAGGATGTAATTTCATTGCATAACTGTTGACTTTCATGCTTGCATAGGGAATCACAAACCTTAATACCAATATTCTTACTAAAGCATAATTACTCACCAACATGACTCATATATTACTATCATCATATCTCAAAACTATTACAAGGAATCAAGTTTTTAACATCCAGTGATCTTCATGTAAAAAATTATTATACCCCCCTTGAATATCTATCACTTTGGGACTAATTTCATATATTACCATTGCTACTAACAAATCTCTCAAACATATCTAAGTGAAGAACAAGAGCACAAATTTCTTCAAAATAGTTTTCATCTCTCAAAATAATATAAGTGCATGAGAAGACATTTCTTTAAAAATTTACTAACTCTCCAAATAATCTAAGTGAAGGATGAGAGCATATTTATTTAAAATTAAAACACCACCGTGCTAAAAAAGATATAAGTGAAGTACCAAAGCAATTCTAACAAATCATAGCATCAATATGGCTCTCTCAAATAGGTGTGTCCAGCAAGGATAATTGTGACAAACTAAAAACAAAACAAGCAAAGATTTATATAATATAAGATGCTCCAAGAAAAACTCATGATATGTGACGAATAAAAATATAGCTCCAAGTAAAATTATGGATGGTCGTTAAAAGAAAGAGGGGATGCCTTTCAGGGCATCCCCAACCTTAGTTTCTTGGTACTCCTTGAATATTAGCTTGGGGTGCCATGGGCATCCCCTCCTTATTCTTTCATCCATCGTGATCTCACCCAAAACTTGAAAACTTCAATCACACAAAACTTAACAAAACCTTTGTGAGATCCATTAGTATAATAAAGCAAATCACCATTTTAAGTACTGTGGCAAACCCATTCATATTTTATTATTGCATTATATCTACTATATTCTAACTTTACCATGGCTTATACCCCCCAATATAGTCCATACATTCATCAAAATAAGCACACAATGGAACGAACACAGAATCTGTCAAAAATAGAACAGTCTCTAGTAGTCTGGACTTTGACCATACTTCTGTAACTCCACAAATTCTGAAAAATTAGGAAAACATAGGCAATTTGTATATCAATCTTGTGTAAAAAAATCAGGATTTTATCGTGCTTCTGTGATTTTTAGCAATTCTGCTAATGGGTGCAAAAGTTTCTGTTTTCCAACAAGATCAATTCAACTAACACCCAACATGATCCTAGAGGCTTTACTTGGCACAAACAATAATTAAAACATAAAGAACACAATCATAACAGTAGCATAATTGTGCAAACACTCAAGAACAGAAGGAAAAGGAGAAAAATAAATTTTATTCATTGGGTTGCCTCCCAACAAGCGCTATTGTTTTATGCCCTTAGCTAGGCATACTGCATAGATTCAAGTATTGTCATCTTTAGTTTTTGCTCCAAAAGTTTCCCTTGTGATTGACTCATATGGTGGCTTAATTTTAGTTCTATGGAAGTGTTCCATATCCTTTTTTAGAGGAAACTGAAATTTATTTTTTCCCTTCTTTCATATCAATCATGGCACCTATAGTTCGCAAAAATGGTCTACCAAGTATTATAGGAC
The DNA here is from genome assembly GCF_018294505.1 of Triticum aestivum. Lineage (NCBI taxonomy): Eukaryota > Viridiplantae > Streptophyta > Magnoliopsida > Poales > Poaceae > Triticum > Triticum aestivum. Next base: position 329,901,503 of record NC_057807.1, on the reverse strand, counting down.
AAGACGATTGCAATTGATATCAAGCACAATAAATTCTATGGGAACATAATTCATATTTGCAAGAATAAGAACATCATTATTTCTTCCCAAAGGTTTTTTAATAGTGGAATCTGCGAAGTGCAAATTAAGAGAACACTTGTCATATTGGTAAAACCAAGCACATCACAAACACTGCGTTTGGATGTCTGTATTGAAGGCCTCCGTATTGAATTGATTTCAATTCCAATTCAGCGAGGAAACTGTAATGGACACGAATACAAATTCGCTTGTTTGGATGCTCGTGGAATTGGCTCATGGAAAGGAGGTTTCAATACCAAATTCGGCTTGGATGGCAAAGTATGGAATTGCGTCTGCGTTATGCATCAAATCAAAATTTATACAATGTGTGAGTATAATTTATAATGTAGCATTAAAATTTATCTTGCAAGAAGAAACTGTAACACTGTTACATAAGGCTAGTAATTCTTGAGAAAAATTTATCTTGCAAGAAGAAACTGTAACACTGTTACATAAGGGCAGATTACAAGTAAGTAACTATCAGATAAACTTACAAGATTCACATTTACAAGAGTTATTACACTGCTGCAACAGAAGAACAAAATACAAGATTTTGAAACTGTAAAGCAAAGTCTACAAAAAAAATGACCAAGGGAAGATCCAGGGAGGGGAAGAATAGTGAGCAGACGAGGGGATCTGGCGACTGGCGGTGACCATGAACAGGAAGATGGAGAACTGACGGCACAGGAAGAGGGGGCCCAGTGGAAGGTGCGCTGGAGCACGAAAAGAGAAGGAGCAGCAGCGGGTGGGAAGAGCCAGGCCATGGCAGCCATGGGCAGAGGAGATGTGACAACCCTCTGTTCATGGGGTGGCAGAGGAGACGATGAGGGGATGAGGCAAAGGGCCGGCGGAAGGCATGTGAAGGAGGAATGGCGGTGGGGGTGAGGAGGAGGGCCGCCATCGGGTGCTTCCTAGGCGCCGGCGCACCGACGATGCCTCCTCTCGTCGCTCGGGGTGGGGAGTGGCTGCTTCTGTCAAGTGGGGGAGAAAAGACGGGCCGCAAAATGTTTTCTTTTGCGGGAGGCATGAATACATGCCAAATCGGAGGGGTTTGGCTCCGTATCGTGGGAGGCCTCAGTGCGTGGGACTGATTTCATCATTGTATTGGATCGATTTCAGACCGTTGTTTCCGTTGGCATGCCAAACACTCGAAAGGGTGGTTGGGGAATACAAAATCCAATTCGGGACCCCAATACAGACATCCAAACACAGTGAAAGAGATTTCATAATTGTAGAAACACTAGCACCTAAATCACATAAAGCATTGCACTCATAATTTTTAATCTTAAATTTAATGGTGGGTTCCCATTCATCATATAATTTTCTAGGAATTGAAATCTCTAACTCCAACTTTTCTTCTAGAGCTTTTAACATGGCATCCATAATATGTTTAGTAAAAGCTTTATTTTGTTCATAGGCATTGGATGAATTTATCATGTATTGCAACAAATAAATACACTCAATCAAAGAACAATTATCATAATTAAAGTCTTTGTAATCCAAAAGAGTGGGCACATCACTAGTTAAAGTTTTGACCTCTCCAAACCCACTTTTATTAATTTTTTCAATTAGATTTTCACCCTCTGAACTATGGGGAGGCCTTCTAGCTAAAGTTGACTCTTCTTCAATCCCCTTATCACCAAGTTTAATATTACTAAACAAGGAATCGATAGAAGAAACACCAATCATTTTAACATCTTCATCATTACTAAGAAAGCAATCGATAGAAAACGCTGTTTCTAAAAATTCTCTTTTAGCTCTAAGCATAGCAGTGATTTTCTTACTTTCATCCATGGAAAAATATAAAGCCTTAATTGATTCATTGACATCAACCTTAGGTGGATGATGACCCACAAGTATAGGGGATCTATCATAGTCCGTTCGGTAAGTAAGAGCGTCGAACCCAACGTGGAGCAGAAGGGAATGACAAGAGGTTTTCAGTAAGGTATTCTCTGCAAGCACTGAAATTGTAAGTAACAGATGGTTTTATGATAGGATAATTTGTAACGGGTAACAAGCAATGAAAGTAAATAAGGTGCAGCAAGGTGGCCCAATCCTTTTTGTAGCAAAGGACAAGCCTGGACAATTTCTTATAATGAGAAAAGCGCTCCCGAGGACACATGGGAATTATCGTTAAGCTAGTTTTCATCACGCTCATATGATTCGCGTTCGGTACTTTGATAATTTGATATGTGGGTGGACCGGTGCTTGGGTACTACCACTTCTTGGACAAGCATCCCACTTATGATTAACCCCTATTGCAAGCATCCACAACTACCAAAGAAGTATTAAGGTAAACCTAACCATAGCATGAAACTATTGGATCCAAATCAGCCCCTTACGAAGCAACGCATAAACTAGGGTTTAAGCTTCTGTCACTCTAGCAACCCATCATCTACTTATTACTTCCCAATGCCTTCCTCTAGGCCCAAATAATGGTGAAGTGTCATGTAGTCGACGTTCACATAACACCACTAGAGGATAGACAAGATACATCTCATCAAAATATCGAACGAATACCAAATTTACATGACTACTATAATAGCAATACTTCACCCATGTCCTCAAGAACAAACGTAACTACTCACAAAGCATATTCATGTTCATGATAAGAGGAGTATTAATATGCATTAAGGATCTAAACATATGATCTTCCACCAAATAAACCAATTAGCATCAACTACGAGGAGTAATCAATACTACTAGCAACCCACAGGTACCAATTTGTGGTTTTGATACAAGATTGGATACAAGAGATGAACTATAGTTTTGAGAGGAGATAGTGCTGGTGAAGATGTTGATGGAGATTGACCCCCTCTCGATGAGAGGATCGTTGGTGATGACAATGGTGATGATTTCCCCCTCCCGAAGGGAAGTTTCCCCGGCAGAACAGCTCCGTCGGAGCCCTAGATTGGTTCCGCCAAGGTTCCGCCTCGTGGCGGCGGAGTTTCGTCCCGTAAGCTTGCTTATGACTTTTTTTCCAGGGTAAAAGCCTTCATATAGCAGAAGATGGGCACGGGAGGGCCACCAGGGGGCCCACAAGATAGGGGGCGCGCCCAGTTAGGGGGGGGGCACCCTCGTGGCCAAGGTGTGGGCCCCCTCTGGTACTTTCTTTGCTCAATAATTCTTATTAATTCCAAAAAGGACTTTCGTGGAGTTTCAGGACTTTTCGAGCTGTGCAGAATAGGTTTCCAATATTTGCTCCGTTTCCAGCCAGAATCCCAGCTGCCGGCATTCTCCCTCTTCATGATAAACCTTGTAAAATAAGAGAGAATAGCCATAAGTATTGTTACATAACATTTAATAACAACCCATAATGCAATAAATATTGATATAAAAGCATGATGTAAAATGGACGTATCAACTCCCCCAAGCTTAGCCCTCGCTTGTCCTCAAGCGGAAGCCGATATCGAGAAATATGCCCACATGTTTAGAGATAGAGGTGTCGATAAAAATAAAATACGGACATGAGGGCATCATGATCATTCTTATAACAGCAACATATATAGATTTTGTCACATGATTTCTTATGCTCAAGTAACAATCTATTCACAATGTCGAGTATGGTTCAGAAACTTCATTGAGAACTCGCAAACTGTAATCTCAGTCATTCAAGCAATTGCAATTTATCAGAACATCTGAAAGAGTCAAGAATAGAGCTTTTCATCAAGTCCACATACTCAACTATCATATAGTCTTCTACAATTGCTAACACTCACGCAATACTTATGGTTATGGAGTTTTAATCGGACATTGAGAAAGATAGGGGCTTATAATCTCTCTTCCCAATGTATTCACCTTTGGGTGATGTCAACAATAATAGTTGATGCTAACTTATGTCCAATTGGATATATATATCAGGATCTTTCCAACATAAGGTGCTTGCCAAAGGATAAAATGAAAAAGGGAAAGGTGAAGATCACCTTGACTCTTGCATAAAGTAAAAGACATAAAGTAAAAGATAGGCCCTTCGCAGAGGGAAGGAGAGGTTGTCGTGTGCTTTTAGGGTTGGATGCACAAAATCTTAATGCAAAAGAACGTCACTTTAGATTGCCACTTGTGATATGAACCTTTATTATGCAGTCCGTCGCTTTTATTACTTCCATATCACATGATCGTATAAAGCTTATTTTCTCCGCACTAATAAGTCATACATATTTAGAGAGCAATTTTTATTGCTTGCAACATGACAACTTACTTGAAGGATTTTACTCAATCCATAGGTAGGTATGGTGGACTCTCATGGAAAAACTGGGTTTAAGGATATTTGGAAGCACAAGTAGTATCTCTACTTGGTACAAGGAATTTTTGGCTAGTATGAGGGGGAAAGGCAAGCTCAACATGTTGGACGATCCATGACAATATACTTTAACTGAGATGTGAGAAAACATAACCCATTACGTTGTCTTCCTTGTCCAACATCAACTCTTTAGCATGTCATACTTTAATGAGTGCTCACAATTATAAAAGATGTCCAAGATAGTATATTTATATGTGAGAACCTCTCTTTCTTTATTACTTCCTATTAATTGCAACAATGACCAAAACTATGTTTGTCAACTCTCAACAACTTTTATGCATCATACTCTTTATATGTGAAGTCATTACTATCCATAAGATCAATATGAACTCTTTTGTTCCTTTTTTATTCTTTCTATTTTCTCAAGATCATAGCAGGATAGCAAAGCCCTTGACTCAACACTAATCTTAATTATATAGCTCACGGACTCAATTACATAGAGGGATCACAAAGCAAAACTCAAAACTAATTCATGCCAAAGCTTTATTCTTCTAGATCTAGATATTACTAAAAGGATCGAACTAAGTAAAACGATAAAGATAGGAGTGTGATGGTGATATGATACCGGGGCACCTCCCCCAAGCTTGGCAGTTGCCAAGGGGAGTGCCCATACCCATGTGATTATGTCCTCGGAGGTGGTGAATGAGGAGTTGTTGATGATGTAGGCTTGTCGTCAATATTCCAAGGCATAGGCTCACCATCATAGAAGGATGATTGAGTCTCCGGGATCCTCAAATCTGCAGCCAAACTCATCCTCTTGAATCTATATTCATACTCACAGTTTTGGTTTTGCAGGTCATAGATCTAGGCTTAGAGGTGCTCGATTTTCTCATGAAGCTTGAAGATGGTCTCCCCAATGTTCTTGGCATCCAGCTTGTGGTTGTTGGTGAACTCCGCGATCATCATATGATTGGCATTGAGTCCACGTTCCACCATCCCTTGGCACTTGAAAACTTGTTGTTTCATAGCTTCGAGCTTTGTCTCCACGCTTTCGGTACGCCTTGGTCCCTCCATATCGCGGATGTGCAGCACCCCCTCACACATATCAATGGTTTGAGGGTGTTGCAGCACCTCCGCAAGATAGGGGTTGATAACCCTCTCGAAAAACTTGTCCTTGGGAGCGCTTGGAGACGTCATGGTGCTCTAGATCTGTCCGAAAAACAGCTTTAAACGAAAACAGAGGATTTTTGCATGATATAGTGGTCAAAACCTTCGGGAGATTATATAATGAATTTTTACCGACCAAGAGAAGTAACGTGCAAGAAAACGGAGTCCGAGAGGCACACGAGGTGCCCACGAGGCAGGGGGGCGCGCCCAGTAATGGTGGGCGCGCCCTCCACCCTCGTGGAGGCCTCGTGTCCTTCCCGGATTACTTCTTACTTTCCTAAATTCTTAAATATTCCAAAATGGAGAAAAATTGCCATTAGAACTGTTTTGGAGTCGGTTTACTTACCGTACCACATACCTATTCCTTTCGGAGTCTGAAATGTTCTGGAAAGTGTCCCTTTTGTATTCCTCCGGGGTTACGGTTTCAATAATATTAGTTTCAACATTTATAGGATTACCTGAGATGTAGTGTTTGATTCTTTGACCGTTCACCACCTGCGGATTTGTGCCTTCGAAGTTGTTGATTTTCATGGCACCGGAATGATAGACCTCCTCGATAACATAAGGACCTTCCCACTTAGAGAGAATTTTACCTGCAAAAAATCTTAAACGAGAGTTGAATAGCAACACATAATCACCTACGTTAAACTCACGCTTTTGTATTCTTTTGTCATGCCATCTTTTAACTTTTTCTTTGAATAGCTTGGCATTCTCATATGCTTGGGTTCTCCATTCATCAAGTGAGCTAATATCAAATAACCTCATCTCACCGGCAAGTTTGAAATCATAGTTGAGATCTTTAATGGCCCAGTATGCTTTATGTTCAAGTTCGAGAGGTAAGTGACATGCTTTTCCATAAACCATCTTATACGGAGACATACCCATAGGATTTTTATATGCAGTTCTATAGGCCCATAATGCATCATCAAGTTTATTAGACCAATTCTTTCTAGATCTATTGACAGTCTTTTGCAAAATTAATTTGAGCTCTCTATTACTCAACTCTACTTGACCGCTAGACTGTGGGTGATAAGGAGATGCAATTCTATGATTAACATCATACTTAGCAAGCATTTTACGAAAGACACCATGAATAAAATGTGAACCACCATCAGTCATGAGATATCTAGGGACTCCAACCTCAGAAAAATAACTTCTTTAAGAATCTTAATAGAGGTGTTATGATCAGCACTACTAGTTGGAATAACTTCTACCCACTTTGTAACGTAATCAACAACAACTAAAATATGTGTGTATCCATTAGAGGCAGGAATTGGTCCCATATAATCAAAGCCCCAAACATCAAATGGTTCAATAACAAGAGAGTAATTCATAGGCATTTCTTGATGTCTACTAATATTACTAATTCTTTGACATTCATCACAGGACAAGACAAACTTACGAGCATCTTTGAAGAGAGTAGGCCAATAAAAACTGGATTGCAATACCTTATGTGCAGTTCTATCTCCAGCGTGATGTCCTCCATATGGTTCGGAGTGACACTTGCGTATGATTTGTTCATGTTCATGCTCAGGTACACAACATCTAATAACACCATCTACTCCTTCTTTATAAAGGTGTGGGTCGTCCCAGAAGTAATGTCTTAAATCATAAAAGAACTTTTTCTTTTGCTGGTATGTGAAACTAGGTGGTATAAATTTAGCAACAATGTAATTAGCATAATCAGCATACCTTGGAGCAATACGAGAAGCATTAATGACCGCTAATTGTTCATCAGGAAAGCTATCATAAATAGGTAGTGGGTCATCAAGAACATTCTCTAACCTAGACAAGTTGTCTGCAACAGGGTTCTCAACTCCCTTTCTATCAATAATATGTAAATCAAATTCTTGGAGCAAAAGAACCCATCTAATAAGTCTAGGTTTAGCATCTTTCTTTTCCATAATATATTTAATAGCAGCATGATCAGTGTGAATAGATACTTTAGAATCAACAATATAAGGTATGAACTTATCACAAGCAAATACAACTGCTAAGAGTTCTTTTTCAGTAGTAGCATAATTTCTCTGGGCAGTATCAAGAGTGTTACTAGCATACTGGATAACATTTAATTTCTTATCAACTCTTTGCCCTAGGACAGTACCTACAACATAATTGCTAGCATCACACATAATTTCAAAGGGTAAATTCCAATCAGGTGGCTGAACAATAGGTGCAGTGATCAAAGCTTTCTTAAGTATTTCAAATGCTTCTACACAATCATTATCAAAGACAAAAGGAATATCTTTTTGCAATAAATTAGTCAGAGGCCTAGAGATTTTAGAAAAGTCCTTAATGAACCTCCTATAAAAACCGGCATGACCAAGGAAACTTCTTATACCTTTAATGTCCTTGGGACACGACATCTTTTCAATAACATCAACTTTAGCTATATCAACTTCAATACCTCTTTCAGAAATTTTATGCCCCAAGACAATGCCTTCATTAACCATAAGGTGGCACTTTTCCCAATTCAAGACGAGACTAGTATCTTCGCATCTCTGCAAAACTCGATCAAGGTTGCTCAAGCAATCATCAAAAGAGGATCCATAAATGGAGAAGTCATTCATGAATACCTCACAAATCTTTTCACAAAAGTCAGAGAATATAGCCATCATGCATCTTTGAAAGGTAGCAGGTTCATTACATAAACCAAAAGGCATACGTCTATAAGAAAAAGTACCGAAAGGGCAAGTAAAAGTAGTTTTCGATTGATCGTCCGCTGACAAAGGTATTTGAGAGAATACAGAATAACCATCTAGAAAGCAGAAATGTGTATGTTTGGATAGTCTTTCTAGCATTTGATCAATAAAAGGTAAAGGGTAATGATCTTTCTTAGTAGCTTTATTTAATTTATAGAAATCAATTACCATCCTATAACCTGTAATAATTCTTTGCGGATCAATTCATCTTTATCATTAGGAACAACAGTAATACCTCCCTTCTTAGGGATGCAATGGACATGACTTACCCAATCACTATCAGCAACGGGATAAATTATACCTGTCTCAAGGAGCTTTAGTATATCATTTCTTACCACTTCTTTCATCTTAGGATTCAACTATCGTTGATGATCTCTAACTAGTTTGGAGCCTTCGTCCAATTTAATTTTATGTTGGCATAGAGTGGGACTAATGCCCTTAAGATCATCCAGAGTATATCCAATAGCAGCACGGTGCTTCTTCAGAGTTTTCAGTAATCTTTCCTCTTCTTGCTCTGAAAGGTTAGCACTAACAATAATAGGATATATCTTCTTTTCATCAAGATAAGCATATTTAAGATTATCAGGTAATGGTTTAAGCTCAAACACGGGATCACCCTTGGGTGGAGGGGGGTCCATTAGGATTTCAACAGGCAAGTTGTGTTTCAGAATGGGACCTTCTTGAAGGAATACTTCATCTATTTCCCTTCTTTCATTCATAAACATATCATTGTCATGGTCTAGCAAATATTGTTCTAACGGATCAGTAGGAGGCACGACAATAGAAGCAAGACCAATAATTTCATCATTACTAGGTAATTTTTTATCATGGGGTTGTCTACGAAACTTAGCAAAATTAAACTCATGAGACATATCCCATAAGCCAATTGTAACAACATCCTTTTTGCAATCAATCCTAGCATTAACAGTATTCAAGAAGGGTCTGCCAAATATAATGGGACAAAAGTCATCTTGTGGGGAACCAAGAACAAGAAAATCAATAGGATATTTAACTTTCCCACACAAGACTTCAACATCTCTAGCAATCCCAACTGGTGAAATAGTATCTCTATTGGCAAGCTTAATAGTAACATCAATACCTGCTATTTCAGCGGGTGCGATATCATGCATAATTTCATTATATAGGGAAATAGGTATTGCACTAGCACTAGCACCCATATCACATAAGCCATGATAACAATGATCTCCTATTTTAACAGAAATAACAGGCATGCCTACAACAGGTCTATGTATCTTAGCATCTGGTCTAGCAATATTAGTAGCTTCATCACAGAAGTAAATAACATGCCCATCTATATTATCATCCAAGAGATCTTTAACCATAGTAATACTAGGTTCAACTTTGATTTGCTTAGGAGGTGTATATGTTCTAGTATTACTCTTACGAACCACAGTTGAAGCTTTAGCATGATCCTTTATTCTAATAGGAAAAGGTGGTTTCTCAACATAAGTAGTAGGAACAATAGGATCGTTATAAGTAATAGTCTTTTCTTCGACTGTAATAGGTGCAACTACTTTTAATTCAGTGGGAGGATTATATTTAAACCACTTCGCCTTAGGGAGATCAAGGTGAGTAGCAAAAGATTCACAGAAAGAAGCTACTATCTCAGAGTTAAGTCCATATTTAGCGCTAAATCCATGAAAAGCATCGGTATCCATAAAAGATTTGACACAATCAAACTTAGGTGTCATACCTGACTCCTTACCATCGTCGGAACCCCAATCTTTAGAGTTGCGGTTAGTTCTTTCCAATAAGTCCCACTTGAATTCAATAGTCTTCAGCATATAAGAACCAGCACAGGAAGTATCAAGCATGGTGCGATCATTGAGAGAAAGCCGAGCATAAATTTTTTGAATAATCATTTCTCTTGAGAGCTCATGATTGGGGCAAGAATATAACATTGACTTAAGCCTCCCCCAAGCTTGAGCGATGCTTTCTCCTTTGCGAGGCAAGAAATTATATATGTAATTACGATCACGATGAACAATATGCATAGGATAGAACTTCTGGTGAAATTCCAACTTCAATCGTTTACAGTTCCAAGATCCCGTATCATCACATAGCCTATACCATGTCAATGCTTCTCCCTTCAAAGATAAAGGAAAGACCTTCCTCTTAACAACATCATCAGGAATACCTGCAAGCTTAAATAATACACAAACTTCATCCACATAGATAAGGTGTAAATCGGGATGCAATGTTCCATCTCCTGCAAAGGGATTAGCTAGCAGTTTCTCTATCATACCCGAAGCCCCTCAAAGGATTAGTTTCCATAGTAACAAGTGACAGAAAATTTCAGCACACTATATAAATGTTTCCTTCCCAAGTTCCACTCACCAAAGGCGCTTCACTCCCCGGCAACGGCGCCAGAAAAGAGTCTTGATGACCCACAAGTATAGGGGATCTATCATAGTACTTTTGATAAGTAAGAGTGTCGAACCCAACGAGGAGCGGAAGGAAATGACAAGCGGTTTTCAGTAAGGTATTCTCTGCAAGCACTGAAATAGTAGGTAACACATAGTTTTGTGATAGGATAATTTGTAATGGGTAACAAGCAATGAAAGTAAATAAGGTGCAGCAAGGTGGCCCAATCCTTTTTGTAGCAAAGGACAAGCCTGGACAATTTCCTATAATGAGAAAAGTGCTCCCGAGGACACATGGGAATTATCGTCAAGCTAGTTTTCATGACGCTCATATGATTCGCGTTCGGTACTTTGATAATTTGATATGTGGGTGGACCAGTGCTTGGGTACTACCCTTTCTCGGATAAGCATCCCACTTATAATTAACACCTATTGCAAGCATCCGCAACTACAAAATAAGTATTAAGGTAAACCTAACCATAGCATGAAACTAGTGGGTCCAAATCAGCCCCTTACGAAGCAACGCATAAACTAGGGTTTAAGCTTCTGTCACTCTAGCAACCCATCATCTACTTATTACTTCCCAATGCCTTCCTCTTGGCCCAAATAATGGTGAAGTGTCATGTGGTCGACGTTCACATAACACCACTAGAGGAGAGACAACATACATCTCATCAAAATATCGAATGAATACCAAATTTACATGACTAATAATAGCAAGACTTCACCCATGTCCTCAGGAACAAACGTAACTACTCACAAAGCATATTCATGTTCATGATCAGAGGAGTATTAATATGCATTAAGGATCTGAACATATGATCTTCCACCAAATAAACCAATTAGCATCAACTACAAGGAGTAATCAACACTACTAGCAACCCACAGGTACCAATTTGTGGTTTTGATACAAGATTGGATACAAGAGATGAACTAGGGTTTTGAGAGGAGATGGTGCTGGTGAAAATGTTGATGGAGATTGACCCCCTCCCAATGAGAGAATCATTGGTGATGACGATGGTGATGATTTCCCCCTCCCGGAGGGAAGTTTCCCCGACAGAATAGTTCCACCGGAGCCCTAGATTGGTTCCGCCAAGGTTCCGCCTCGTGGCAGCGGAGTTTCGTCCCGTAAGCTTGCTTATGATTTTTTTTCCAGGGTAGTGTTGAAAAGTTGAATATGCAAGGATTGATCTATCATAGTGTTGAAAACTCTTTGCATATTGATAAATTCTTTATAATTACTCTCAAGATCAGAGGGCATCCTACTATTATTATAAGAAGAATTACCATAGGAATTGCCATAATTATTAGAGGAATTTCTAGGAAAAGGCCTAGGATTAAAATTGCCTCTATATAAGCATTGTTATTAAAATTGTTTCGCGAGACAAAATTCACATCTATAGAATCGCTATTTTGCTCAATCAAAGTAGACAAAGACACATCATTAAGATCAATAGGAGCATTTTTACTAGCAACCAATTTCATAAGTGCATCAACTTTTTCACTCAAAGTACAAATTTCTTCAACTGAATTAACTTTTTTTACTAGTAGGGGCTCTTTCGGTATGCCATTGTGAATAATTCACTGGTGTAGAGACCTGCTATACAAACAGTTTTTAACCCCTTTCTACGACGGTGTTTGGAACCGTCGCCAAGTGAGTGTGGGCGATAGGGGGGTCCTTCCCACACGACCCAGAAACCGTCGGGGATAGGCCCTCCTGGCAAATAGGCTAGGGCAAAATGAGCTCGTGTGCGATCTGGCGAGGCATCAAAACCTTATCGTTTTTGTTCGTATGTACATCCCACACAGTGAATCCTAGAAAAACATTTCCATTTGTATGAATATCACACACATCTTTTTGTGTGGAAATGTTTGTGCAAGGTGGCCTAACGCAAACAGTTCTCTGCCGGAAGCCGTCTGTGATTGTTACTTGATCGAACACGCCGACTTTCTAGAAACCGTGTGGGTGATACGTCTCCATCGTATCTATAATTTTTGATAGTTTCATGCCAATATTATACAAGTTTTACATACTTTTGGCAATTTTTATATGATTTATTTGGACTAACATACTTATCCAGTGCCTAGTGCCAGTTCCTGTTTGTTGCATGTTTTTGTATCATAGAAAATCTATATCAAACAAAGTCCAAATGTGATGCAACTCAACGGAGAATTATTTTGGAATATTTGTGAATTTTAGGAGTTGGAATCACCGCAAACAGAGGCCCACACGGACCACGATACACCAGGGCACGCCCCAGGCCCCTGGCACGTGGTGGTGGGTGCTTCTCACCTCGTACGTCAGTTGGATCTCTACTTCGGGCACAAGGAAACTTATATCAGGAAAAAATCGTGTAAAAAGATCAGCGTAATCGGAGTTACGGATCTCTGGGAATATAAGAAACGGTTTTCGGCCAGATCTGGGGAGCGCAAAACAGAAGAGAACAGAGAGGGAGATCCAATCTCGGAGGGGCTCCCGCCCCTCCGCCGCCATGGAGACCAAGGAGTAGAGGGGGAACTCTCCTACCATCTAGGGGGGGGGGCAAGGAAGAAGAAGAAGGAGGGGGTCTCTCTCCCCCTCGCTTCCGGTGGCGCCGGAGTGCCGCTGGGGCAACGATCGGGACGGCGATCTACATCAACAATCTTGCTGCCGTCAACACCAACTCTCTCCCCCTTTATGCAATGGTGTAACACCCCTTCTCCCCGCTGTAATCTCTACTTAAACATATATTATTTCCCAATGATCTATGGTTATCCTATGATGTTTGAGTAGATTCGTTTTGTCCTATGGGTTAATTGTGATCTTGATTGGTATGATTGTATATTTTATTTTTGGTGTTGTCCTACTGTTCCCTCTATCTCGCGCAAACGTGAGGGGCCTCCGCTGTAGGGTGTTGCAATAGTTCATGGTTTGCTTATTGTCAGTGTTGCAGGGGTGACAGCAGCCTAAATGCGGATAAGTGGGTCATGGCGTATGGGAGTAAACAGGACTTGATACTTAATGCTATGGTTGGGTTTCATGACCTTAATGATCTTTAGTAGTTGCGGATGCTTGCTAGAGTTCCAATCATAAGTGCATATGTTCCAAGTAGGGAAAGTATGTTAGCTCATGCCTCTCCCTCATATAAAATTACAAGAATGATTATCAGTACTTGTTATCGACTGCCTAGGGACAAATGACTTTCTTGTTGACAAAATCTATCCACCTTGCAATTTATTCGTAGTTTTATTCTCGCAAAGTACTCAAAGTTTTATTCTTGCAAAATAGCTTCATACATGTTGTAGGTAAAGCAAACTTCAAGTGTGCATAGAGTTGTATCGGTGGTCGATAGAACTTGAGGGAATATTTGTTCTGCCTTTAGCTCCTCGTTGGGTTCGACACTCTTATTTATCAAAGAAGGCTACAAACGATCCCCTATACTTGTGAGTTATCAAGACCTTTTTCTAGCGCCGTTGCCGGGGAGCAATAGCGTGGGGGTGAATATTCTCGTGTGTGCTTGTTTGCTTTATCACTAAGTAGTTTTTATTTTCTGTTCTAAGTTGTTCTCTATCTTTAGTTATGGATATGGAAGACGAAACACCAAAAAATTAGGTGTACTTGCTACTCATGGAGATGGGGAACCTCCTAAAACCCTCGATGATCATTATGTGAAAGACATTATGCACTACTTGGATAATCCTGAGGAAACCCCATTCAACTTGATAATGGGAGTAACGTTGGATCAACGTGAATACTTTAGGGATTATCACTTGACTCATAAAGGGAAATTGTTATGGGATCAAATTCATATGTTGCATTGGTATGCTAGGCAATTATTCTTGAGATATGATTATACTTGTTGCTCTAGGATGAATGCTCCACACCTTCCCTTTTCATGCAAATTTAATGATAATGAAACCTTGGCTTCTCATGCTAATGGTATATATGATTTCTATGATGTGGAACAAATAGAACAATTTGTTGCTTTTAAGGGTGCTAATGAAATTGAATCTTTGTTTGAAAAGTATGAAGATTTTGATGATTCAGTTTATAGACCTGAAATTTTTGCCATCCTTAAATATTGCTATGATAATTACAAATACAATTCCGATATTGATGCATTTATTGAGAAAATCTCCGCTGTCCAAGAGGAGACTAATATTTTGCAGGAGTCTATGGAAGAAGGAATTGATGAAACTGTGAGCTCATTGAATGAAAAAGATGATGAGGAGAGTGAAGAACAAAAGGAGGAAGAGCGGATTAGCTACCCATGCCCACCTTATAATGAGAGTAACTCTTCAACTCATACATTGTTTAATGTCCCTTCGTTCTTACTGAAGGATGAATGCCATGATAATTGCTATGATCCTGTTGATTCTTTTGAAATATCCCTTTTTGATGATGCGTGTTATGCTTGTGGCTAAGATGCTAATATGAATTATGCTATTGGAAATGAACTTGCTATTGTTCCTTATGTTAAACATGAAATTGTTGCTATTGCACCCACACATGAGAGTCCTGTTATCTTTTTGAATTCTCCAAACTACACTATATCGGAGAAGTTTGCACTTGTTAAGGATTATATTGATGGGTTGCCTTTTACCGTTGCACATGATGATTTTGATGAATATGATATGCATGTTCTTTCTGCTCCAACTTGCAATTATTATGAGAGAGGAACTACATCTCCACCTCTTTATGTTTCCAACATGATAAAATTGCAAGAAACTACTTATGCTATGTATTGGCCTTACTTGATGTGCATGAATTGTTATTGTATGACATGCCGATGCATAGGAAGAGAGTTAGACTTCGTCATTGATTGATATATGTTGCTTTGTGCTCACTACTAAATGCCAAATCATTGCTAATTCAAATTGGCTTCGATATACCTTGGGATCCGGGTGGATCCATTACTTGAGCACTTTATGCCTAGCTTAATGGCTTTAAAGAAAGCGCTACCAGGGAGACAACCCAGAAGTTTTAGAGAGTCATTTATTTCTGTTTAGTGCTTTTATAAAGTTTAAAAACAAAAAATATAGAGGGGAACACAAAACTTTTCAAAAAGGAAAGTGAAAGTGAGAGAGACAAGCATTGATGAAGTGGGGGAGCTCCTTGAACTTTGTTCATGCTCACGGAAACTTTGTGAATCTCAATTACAGAAACTTTTCAACAAAAATAATTATCCCCTTGTACAAATCCATTGTATTATAAAAATAATGTGCCAAGATTTGCCTTTATGATGGGTAGATTGCTTGTTGGTTTGTGCGGTGCAAAACAGAAACTTTGGTTGTAGTGCGATTTTACATTTTGTACTGGAACATCAAACGGTTCTGAAACTTTTTGCAATGTCTTTCTATACACAATGTTTATTTTTCATAATTTTCTAAGAATTTTTAGAGTTACATAAATATGGTCGATGTTCAAATCTTTACAAACGATCCTGTTTTCACGGATTGCTGTTATAGCTTCATTATTTGCGTATGTTTGAATTCTTGTTGAAGCCTCCTTGACTTAGGTCCATAGAATTGTGATAGCATACAGTGGGTAATGTTTGTTTATAATTATACAATAATGTTGCAGCAGTACATGATGGGATTTCATTGCCATTTTCACTAACCCCGCCACTAAAAGTTCGTTTAAGTTTTGTGTGGATGAAGTGTTCAAAGATCGAGGAGGTCTCGATATGAGGAGAAGGAGGAGAGGAAAGAGCTCAAGATTGGGGATGCCCAAGGCACCCCAAGTAAATATTCAAGGAGACTCAAGCGTCTAAGCTTGGGGGTGCCTTGGAAGGCATCCCATCTTTCTTCAACAAGTATCGGTATGTTTTCGGATTTTTTTCGTTCATATGATATGTGCAAATCTTGGAGCATCTTTTGCATTTATTTTTCACTTTGCTTTTATGCACCATGCTGGTATGAGATAGTCCATGGTTGATTTATAGAATGCTCATTGCACTTCACTTATATCTTTTGAGTATGGCTTTATAGAATGCTTCATGTGCTTCACTTATATCATTTGAAGTGTGGATTGCATGTTTCTCTTCACATAGAAAGCCGATGTTCATAGAATGCTCTTTTGCTTCACTTATATTTGTTAGAGCATGATCTTTTGTAGAAAGAATTAAACTCACATGCTTCACTTATATCTATTTAGAGAGTCAACAGGAATTGGTCAATTGCATGGTTAGTCACAAAATCCTACATAAAACTTGAGGATCACTAAATATGATATGTTTGATTCCTTGCAATAGTTTTGTAATATAGAGATGGAATATGTGGGAGGTACTAGTAAATGGTTGTGGTTAGTAAGAATATTGGTGTTAAGGTTCGTGATTCCCGAAGCATGCACCTATAGTCTCTCGTTATGCTATGAAAGTTGGAGAGAAATTTATCCTTGATTGTCTTCCTTATGAGTGGCGGCCGGGGACGAGCGATGGTCTTTTCCTACCAATCTATCCCCCTAGGGGCATGCGTAGTAGTACTTTGCTTTGAGGGCTAATAAACTTTTGCAATAAGTATATGAGTTTTTTATGACTAATGTGAGTCCATGGATTATATGCACTCTTACCTTTCCGCCATTTGCTAGCCTCTACGGTACCGTGCATTGCCCTTTCTCACCTCGAGACGTGGTGCAAACTTCACCGGTGCATACAAACCCCGTGATATGATACACACTATCACACATAAGCCTTATTATATCTTCCTCAAAACAGCCACCATACCTACCCATTATAGCTTTTCCATGGCCATTCCGAGATATATTGCCATGCAACTTCCACCGCTTCCGTTTGATGACTTGAGCATTCATTGTCATATTGCTTTGCATGATCATATAGCTACATACTAGTTGTGGCTCAGCCACCGTGCATCATTTTTCATACATGTTACGGCAGATCATCTGTCTGAAGCATTCATATAGAGTCATATTTTTTATAGGTATCGAGTTGTAATTTTTATTTCTTTGAGTTATAAGTAAATAGAAGTGTGATGATCATCATTTTTAGAGTAGTGCCCCAGTGAGGAAAGGATGATGGAGACTATGATTCCTCCACAAGTCGGGTTGAGACTCCGGACAATGAGAGAGAAAAAAAGAAAAAAAGGAAAAAAAAGAAAAGAAAAAAAGTAAATAAAAAATAAACAAAGAGAGAAGGGGCATTGTTAGTATCCTTTACCACACTTGTGCTTCAAAGTAGCACCATGTTTTTCATATGGAGAGTGTCCTATGTTGTCACTTTCATATACTAGTGGGAATTTTTCATTATAGGATTAGATGCATACCCACTTAGTTTTCATATAGAGCTTTCATACACTTATAGCTCTTAGTGCATTCATTGCATGGCAATCCCTACTCCTCGCATTGATATCAATTGATGGGCACCTCCATAGCCCGTTGGTTAGCCGCGTTGATGTGAGACTTTCTTACTTTTTTGTCTTCTTTATATTTACCCCTATCATCATACTCTATTCCACCCGTAGTGCTATATCCATGGCTTGCGCTCATGTATTGCGTGAGGGTTCAAAATGCTCAAGTGCGTTAAAAAGTATGAACCAATTGATCAGCTTGTCATCGGGGTTGTGCATGATTTATACTTTGTGTTAAGAAGACAGAGCATGACAAGACTATATGATTTTGTAGGGATAGCTTTCTTTAGCGTTGATATTCTGAAAGGCATGATTGTTTGTTGGGATGCCTGAGTATTGATATCTTTATGTCAAATTATAGACTATTGCTTTGAATCACTTATGTCTTAATATTCATGCCATGACTAGATATATGATCGAGTTTGTGGTAGGTAGCATTCCACATCAAAAATTATCTTTTTTATCATTTACCTACTCGAGGACGAGCAAGAATTAAGCTTGGGGATGCTGATACGTCTCCGTCTTATCTATAATTTTTTATTGTTTCGTGCCAAAATTATACAAGTTTTACATACCTTTGGCAACTTTTCATATGATTTATTTGGACTAACTTACTTATCCAGTGCCCAGTGCCAGTTCCTGTTTGTTGCATGTTTCTGTATCACAGAAAATCCATATCAAACAAAGTCCAAATGTGATGCAACTCAACGGAGAATTATTTTGGAATATTTGTGATTTTTAGGAGTTGGAATCACCCCCAAACGGAGGCCCACACGGACCACGATACACCAGGGCGTGCCCCAGGCCCCTGGCGCGTGGTGGTGGGTGCTGCTCACCTCGTACGTCGGTTGGACCTCTACTTCGGGCGCAAGGAAGCTTATATCAGGAAAAAATCATATAAAAAGATCAGCGCAATCGGAGTTATGGATCTCTGGGAATATACGAAACGGTTTTCTGCTAGATCTGGGGAGCGCAAAACAGAAGAGAACAGAGAGGGAGATCCAATCTCGGAGGGGCTCCCGTCCCTCCGCCGCCATGGAGACCAAGGACCATAGGGGGAACTCTCCTCCCATCTAGGGGGGAGGCCAAGGAAGAAGAAGAAGGAGGGGGGCTCTGACCCCCTCGCTTCCGGTGGCACCGGAGTGCCGCTGGGGCAACGATTGGGACGACAATCTACATCAACAATCTTACTACCGTCAACACCAACTCTCTCTCCTCCTTTATGCAGTGGTGTAACACCCCTTCTCCCCGCTGTAATCTCTACTTAAACATGGTGCAACTCCATATATTATTTCCCAATGATCTATGGTTATCCTATGATGTTTGAGTAGATCCGTTTTGTCCTATGGGTTAATCGTGATCTTGGTTGGTATGATTGTATATTTTATTTTTGGTGCTGTGCTACGGTGCCCTCCGTCTCGCAAAAATGTGAGGGGACCCCATTGTAGGGTGTTGCAATATGTTCATGGTTTGCTTATTGTCAGTGTTGCGGGGGTGACAGCAGCCTAAACGCGGATAAGTGGGTCATGGCGTATGGGAGTAAAGAGGACTTGATGCTTAATGCTATGGTTGGGTTTCATGACCTTAATGATCTTTAGTAGTTGCGGATGCTTGCTAGAGTTCCAATCATAAGTGCATATGATCCAAGTAGCGGAAGTATGTTAGCTCATGCCTCTCCCTCATATAAAATTACAAGAATGATCACCGGTACTTGTTATCGATTGCCTAGGGACAAATGACTTTCTTGTTGACAAAATCTATCCATTTTTATTACCTTGCAATTTATTCGTAGTTTTATTCTCGCAAAGTACTCGTAGTTTTATTCTTGCAAAATAGTTTCATACTTGTTTTAGGTAAAACAAACGTCAAGTGTGCGTAGAGTTGTATCGGTGGTCGATAGAACTTGAGGGAATATTTGTTCTGCCTTTAGCTCCTCATTGGGTTCGACACTCTTATTTATTGAAGAAGGCTAGAAATGATCCCCTATACTTGTGGGCTATCGATGGGTTGTTTGAGTTCATTGCCCACGGTGTTGTCTGAGTAACCGTCTACAGTGAAAACCCCAATAAGCAGGGTAATTAGCCTATTATTAATAATCCATGTACTGATCAAATTGATATTTCTTATAGAACACACCAGATATTTCATATTTGTATAACGACAACCAGGATTTCGTAATCGAATTACTTCAGATAGATTCGGCACTCAGTTACGCCATTACACAACAGCACCAAATTTCACATGCAACATCAAAAACCTTTGGAAAGTGGCATCATACACGGTAAATAGACAGATGAATCTCATCTGAGAAACTGCAGAAGCGGAAGGCAAATATAGAGCCTTCAGTGATGTTGAATGTCCTTGAAACTTGAGGCCAGTGGATATGGATAATTGCCCGCCCAACCTTCGTCCCTCTTGAGGAAGACTTCAATATTGTACCATGGGTGTTAAATGAATACCTTCCTCACCTCTCGGACATGCAGGTGGTTTGGGAGGTAATCATCGATGAACTGCTTTGAAAAGTACTGAAAACAAAGATATGCATAAATCGCGCTTATAAATTTTGAAATGGCGCAAGGGGTAGAAACAAGGTAAAAGAGTTAGTACCATCCTATAGTTGACTGATGTCTTCTTCATTGTGCAAACAAATATCTTGCTATTATTCGTCGCAAGTTTCTTAATCCTAACAATCTTTCTGAGTTTCTTGACTTGACTGATATTCATGGACATCTCATTTCCCCATATGCAAAATGGGTCGAACAGTGGGTCTAAGCCTCTGACAGCAGGACCTACATGTGCAAGACCAAATTGTAAGAAACCTAAATATTAGAATGATTACTGCAACTGCACAATAATGTGCTATTAGCGAAAGGACCATGCATGAGCCTCGATGGTAAACCGCAGTGTCTTCCATTGTTTGCCTGCAACACACATAAGGAAGATCTTGATCAGGTTAACCGAGAGTTGCCATACTATCAGTAGAATATGTATTGAGTACAACCAAATTCAATTTATTTCACATGGATAACAATACAAAATTGTACCCACAACAAATGAAAATCAAATTACAGAATTGAACCAAACAGTTAAATGGACAACATACCAAATGAACCAAAACATTTAACTGAGCACAACATTGCAGAATAGAAACATGTACTAGAAGATAAGATAGTTAACAAAATAAAGAATGCTTGAGAATAGTACTATGAAATGTAGCAATTGTTGGACCAAACTGTTAAATGAACATTACATTCCAGAGGACCAAACTGTTAACTGAACATTACATTTTAGAGGACCAAACTGTTAACTGAATATCAGATTGCATATTAACATTATAGAGGACAAATAACTAGAAGGCACTGGCGGTGGCCTCGAGAAAACATCACGAACTAAATTTTAAAGTAGACAACCGCGTGGCGGTGTCGATGGTGGCCTTGAAGATGAGGTGCTCCTCCAAGATCTGGCGGTCGGCACGAATGGAAGCCATAGTGACCTCGTGCGCGCGTGTGGCCGTGATTTGCTTCTTTGCTGCCAGATGCTACTGAGCTCCACATTATACTGCGTGCAAAATGGCTGTGGGCGGTGCTAACTCTTGAGCTTGCGTTGGTTTTTCCCTTGAAGAGGAAAGGTGATGTAGAAAAGTAGCGTAAGTATTTCCCTCAGTTTTGAGAACCAAGGTATCAATCCAGTAGGAGATGACACACAAGTCACCTAGTACCTGCACAAACAATAAAGAACCTTGCATCCAATGCGATAAAGGGGTTGTCAATCCCTTCATGGTCACTCACAAAAGTGAGATATGATAGAGATAATAAAGTAATTATTTTTGGTATTTTTGTTGTATAGATTGGAAAGTAAAGATTGCAAAATAGTAAACGAGATTTAAAGAGATGAAGTATAATGGAAAAGAGATGTAATATAATAGAAAAGAGAACCGGGGCCATAGGTTTCACTAGTGGCTTCTCTCGAGATAGCATGTATTACGGTGGGTGAACAAATTACTGTCGAGCAATTGATAGAAATTTAAAGTGCATAATTATGAAGATATCTAAGGCAATGATCATGAATATAGGCATCATGTCCGTGTCAAGTAGACCGAAACGATTGGGCATCTACTACTATTACTCCACACATCGACCGCTATCCAGCATGCATCTAGAGTATTAAGTTCATAACAACGGAGTAACGCATTAAGCAAGATAACATGATGTAGAGGGATAAACTCAAGCAATATGATATAAACCCCATCTTTTTATCCTCGATGGCAACAATACAATACGTGCCTTGTTGCCGCTACTATCATTGGGAAAGGACACCGCAAGATTGAACCCAAAGCTAAGCACTTCTCCCATTGCAAGAAAGATCAATCTAGTAGGCCAGACTAAACCGATAATTTGAAGAGACTTGCAAAGATATCAAATCATGCATATAAAAATTCAGAGAAAAACCAAATAATATTCATAGATAATCTTGTTCATAAATCAACAATTCATCGGACCTTGGCAAACACATCGCAAAAGAGTATTACATCAAATAGATCTCCAAGAACATCGAGGAGAACTTTGTATTGAGAATCAAAGAGAGAGAAGAAGCCATCTAGCTAATAACTATGGACCCAAAGGTCTATGGTAAACTACTCACGCTTCATCGGAGAGGCAATGGTGTTGATGTAGAAGCCCTCCGTGATCGATTCTCCCTCCGGCAGATCATCAAAAAAGGCCCCAAGATGGGATCTCACAGGTACAGAAGGTTGCGGCGGTCGAAAAGTGGTTTCGTGGCTCCCCCTGATGTTTCTAGGGTATAAGAGTATATATATGCGAAAGAAGAACGTCGGTGGAGCTACAAGGGGCCCACGAGGGTGGGGGTGTGCCTACCCCCTGGGCGCGCCCTCCTGCCTCGTGGACGCCTCGTGGCATTTTTGATTCAACTCCAAGTCTTCTGGTTTGCTTTTGGTCCAAGAAAGATCATCGCGAAGGTTTCATTCCATTTGGACTCCGTTTGGTATTCCTTTTCTGCAAAACTCTAAAATAGGCAAAAAAACAGAAACTAGCACTGGGCCTCCGGTTAATAGGTTAGTCCCAAAAATAATATAAAAGAGCATATTAAAGCCATTAAACATCCAAAACAGATAAGATAATAGCATGGAACAATAAAAAATTATAGATACATTGGAGACGTATCAAGCATCCCCAAGCTTAATTCCTGCTCGTCCTCGAGTAGGTAAATGATAAAAACAAATTTTTTGATGTGGAATGCTACGTAACATAATTATCAATGTAATTTTCTTTATTATGGCATGAATGTTCGGATCCGAAAGATTCGAGACAAAAGTTTAATATTGACATAAAAGTAATAATACTTCAAGCATACTAACAAAGCAATCATTCTTCTCGAAATAACATGGCCAAAGAAAGTTCATCCCTACAAAATCATATAGTTTGGCTATGCTCCATCTTAATCACACAAAATATTCAAATCATGCACAACCTCGGTTTCAGCCAAGCAATTGTTTCATACTTTTAGTATTCTCAAACCTTTTGAACTTTCACGCAATACATGAGCGTGAGACATGGATATAACACTATAGGTGGAATAGAGTGGTCGTTGTGGAGAAGACAAAAAAAGGAAGATGGTCTCACATCAACTAGGAATATTAATGGGCTATGGAGATGCCCATCAATAGATATCAATGTGAGTGAGTAGGGATTGCCATGCAACGGATGCACTAGAGCTATAAATGTATGAAAGCCCAAAAAGAAACTAAGTGGGTGTGCATCCAACTTGCTTTGCTCATGAAGACCTAGGGCATTTTGAGGAAGCCAACATTGGAATATACAAGCCAAGTTCTATAATGAAAATTCCCACTAGTATATGAAAGTGACAAAATAAGAGACTATCTATCATGAAGATCATGGTGCTACTTTGAAGAAAAAGTGTGGAAAAAGGATAGTAGCATTGCCCCTTCTCTCTTTTTCTCTCTTTTTTTTGTTTGGCTTCTTTGGCCTCTTTTTTTTTCATTGGCTTCTTTGGCCTCTTTTTTTTATTTCCTCACACGGGACAATGCTCTAATAATGATGATCATCACACTTCTATTTATTTACAACTCAAGGATTACAACTCGATACTTAGAACCAAATATGACTCTATATGAATGTCCTGTGGTGTATCGGGATGTGCAATGAATCAAGAGTGACATGTATGAAAAATTATGAACGGTCGCTTTGCCACAAATACGATGTCAACTATATGATCATGCAAGGCAATATGACAATGATGAAGTGTGTCATAGTAAACGGAACGGTGGAAATTGCATGGCAATATTTCTCGGAATGGCTATGGAAATGCCATAATAGGTTGGTATGGTGGCTGTTTTGAGGAAAGTAAATGGTGGGTTTATGGTACCGGCGAAAGTTGCCCGGTACTAGAGAGGCTAGCAATGGTGGACGGGTGAGAGTCGTATAATCCATGGACTCAACATTAGTCATAAAGAATTCACATACTTATTGCAAAAATCTACAAGTCATCAAAACCAAGCACTAAGCGCATGCTACTAGGGGAAGGGTTGGTAGGAGTTAACCATCGCAGGATCCCGACCTCCACACATAAGGAAGACAATCAAAGAAACACCTCATGCTTCAAATTTGTTACACAACGGTTACCATACGTGCATGCTATGGGACTCGCAAAGCTCGACACAAGTATTTCTCAAATTCACAATTACTTTACTAGCATGACTCTAATATCACCATCCTCATATCTCAGAACAATCATCAAGAATCAAACTTCTGATAGTATTCAACGCACTTTTTATGAAAGTTTTTATTATATCCATCTTGCATGCCTATCATATTAGGACTAGTTTTATAGCCAAAGCAAATTACCATGTTGTTCTAAAAGACTATCAAAATAATATAAGTGAAGCATGAGAGATCAATAATTTCTATAAAATAAAACCACCACCGTGCTCTAAAAAGATATAAGTGAAGCACTAGAGCAAAATTGTCTAGCTCAAAAGATATAAGTGAAGCACATAGAGTATTCTAATAAATTCCAATTCATGCATGTCTCTCCCAAAAGGTGTGTACGGCAAGGATGACTGTGGTAAACTAAAAAGCAAAGACACAAATCATACAAGACGCTCCGAGCAAAACACATATCATGTGGTGAATAAAAATATAGCCTCAAGTAAAGTTACCGATAGATGAAGACGAAAGAGGGGATGCCTTCCGGGGCATCCCCAAGCTTATGCTTTTGGTTGTACTTGAATTTTACCTTAGGGTGCCTTGGGAATCCCCAAGCTTAGGCTCTTGCCACTTCTTATTCCAAAATCCATCAAATATTTACCCAAAACTTGAAAACTTCACAACACAAAACTTCAACAGAAAATCTCATGAGCTCCGTTAGTATAAGAAAATAAACCACCACTTTAAGGTACTGTAATGAACTCATTATTTATTTATATTGGTGTTAAAACTACTATATTCAAACTTCTCTATGGTTCATACCCCCCGATACTGCTCATAGATTTGTCAAAATAAGCAAACAACACACGAAAAACAGAATCTGTCAAAAACAGAACAATCTATAACTTTAGAATACTTCTGTAACTCTAAAAATTATGAAATAAATTGGTAGACGTGAGGAATTGTCTGTTAATCATCTTCAAAAACAATCAACTTAAAATCACTCTCCCGTCAAAATGACAGCTATTCTCGTGAGCGCAAAAGTTTCTGTTTTTTACAGCAAGATCGCAAAGACTTCACCCAATTCTTCCCAAAGGTTCTACTTGGCACAAACACTAATTAATACATAAAACCACATATAAACAGAAGCTAGATGAATTATTTATTACTAAACAGGAGCAAAAGGTAAAGACCAAAAATAAAATTGGGTTGCCTCCCAACAAGCGCTATAGTTTAACGCCACTGGCTAGGCATAAAAACACGAATAGATCTAGGTATTGCCATCTTTGGTATGCAATCCATAAGTGGCTCTCGTAATAGATTCATAAGGCAATTTAATTTTCTTCCTAGGAAAGTGTTTCATGCCCTTCCTTAACGGAAATTGAAATCTACTATTTCCTTCTTTCATATCAATAATTGCACGGATCGTTCTAAGGAAAGGTCTACCAAGATTAATAGGACATGTAGGATTGCAATTTATATCAAGAGCAATGAAATCTAATGGCATATAATTCCTATTTGCAACAATAAGAACATAATTAATCCTCCCCATAGGTTTCTTAATGGTGGAATCCTCAAGATGCAAATTTAAAGAACAATCATCAATTTCACGGAAACCTAGCACATCACACAAAGTTTTTGGAATCGTGGAAACACTAGCACCCAAATCACACGAAGCATAGCATTCATAATCTTTAATATTAATTTTAATAGTAGGTTCTCACTCATCATAAAGTTTTCTAGGGATAGAAACTTCTAGTTCAAGCTTTTCTTCATAAGATTGCATCAAAGCATCCACGATATGTTTGGTAAAAGATTTATTTTGATTATAAGCACGAGGAGAATTTAACACGGATTGCAATAAGGAAATACAACCTATTAAAGAACAATTATAATAATTAAATCCCTTGAAATCAAAAATGGTGGGTTCATTGCTATGTAAAGTTTTGACCTCTTCAATACCACTTTTATCAATTTTTGCATCTAGATCTAAAAACTCCGAATCATTGGGACGCCTTTTAACTAAAGTTGACTCATCTCCAGTCCCATCTTTATGAAGATTCATATTGGAAAACAAAGATTTAATAGGAGTCACATCAATCATGTTTAGATCTTCATCATTATTATCTAGATCTTCCGGTTTAGCAGCCATCTTATTAACTAAGGTGGCTTGTTTATCTGAAATTTGGCCTACTAAATTTTCAAGATAAGCAAACTAAGATTTCGAACCATAAAATCCTTAGACATATCATTGAGCTCTTTATTCATATACTCCATAAAACGTTTTTGTTCTTTAAGCTTGTTTCCAAAGAAATTATTATGCTCAAATTGCAAAGACATAAAGCTTCTAACGCTGTTTTCAATTTCTTCCAACCTCCTAAGGTGAGGGTCAACGCTTTTTGTCAGAGCCATCAAAGCAAAAAGGCACACTAACACACAAGAACGCAAGAAGCAAACGAAAAGAGACGAAAGGAAGAGGGGCGAAGAAAAGGCAAAGGTTTTCGAAAATCATTTTAGAAGTGGTGGAGAGGAAAACAAGAGGCGAATGGCAAATAACGTAATGCGAGGGAGAAGAGTTTATGATGGGTACTTGGTATGGCTTCACTTGGTGTAGATCTCTCCGGCAACGGTGCCAGAAATCCTTCTTTGCTTGCATTGGTTTTTCCCTTGAAGAGGAAAGGGTGATGCAGCAAAGTAGTGTAAGTATTTCCCTCAGTTTTGAGAACCAATGTATCAATCCAGTAGGAGACAACACACAAGTCACCTAGTACCTGCACAAACAATCAAGAACCTTGCAACCAACACGATAAAGGGGTTGTCAATCCCTTCACAGTCACTCGCAAAAGTGAGATCTGATAGAGATAATAAAGTAAGTATTTTTGGTATTTTTGTTGTATAGATTGGAAAGTAAAGATTGCAAAATATTAAACAAGATTTAAAGAGATGCAGTATAATGGAAAAGAGATGTAATATAATATAAAAGAGACCCGAGGGCCATATGTTTCACTGGTGGCTTCCCTCGAGATAGCATGTATTACGGTGGGTTCATTGCTATGTAAAGTTTTAACCTCTTCAATCCCACTTTTATCAATTTTTGCATCTAGATCTAAAAACTCCGAATCATTGGGACGCCTTTTAAATAAAGTTGACTCATCTCCAGTCCCATCTTTATCAAGATTCAGATTGGAAAACAAAGATTTAATAGGAGTCACATCAATCACGTTTATATCGTCATCATTATTATCTAGATCTTCTGGTTTAGCAGCCATCTTATTAACTAAGGTGGCTTTTTTATCCGAAATTTGGCCTACTAAATTTTCAAGATGAGCAAACTAAGATTTCGTACCATAAAATCCTTAGACATAACATCGAGCTCTTTATTCATATACTCCATAAAACTTTTTTGTTCTTTAAGCTTGTTTCCAAAGAAATTATTATGCTCAAATTGCAAAGACATAAAACTTCTAACATTGTTTTCAATTTCGTCCCACCTCCTAAGGTGAGGATCAACGCTTTTTGCCAGAGCCATCAAAGCAAACAGGCACACTAACACACAAGAACGCAAGAAGCAAACTAAAAAAGACGAAAGGAAGAGGGGCGAAGAAAAGGCAAAGGTTTTCGAAAATCATTTTAGAAGTGGTGGAGAGGAAAACAAGAGGCGAATGGCAAATAATGTAATGCGAGGGAGAAGAGTTTATGATGGGTACTTGGTATGGCTTGACTTGGCGTAGATCTCTCCCGCAACGGTGCCAGAAATCCTTCTTTGCTTGCATTGGTTTTTCCCTTGAATAGGAAAGGGTGATGCAGCAAAGTAGCGTAAGTATTTCCCTCAGTTTTGAGAACCAAGGTATCAATCCAGTAGGAGACAACACACAAGTCACCTAGTACCTGCACAAGCAATCAAGAACCTTGCAACCGACATGATAAAGGGGTTGTCAATCCCTTCACGGTCACTCGCAAAAGTGAGATCTGATAGAGATAATAAAGTAAGTATTTTTGGTATTTTTGTTGTATAGATTGGAAAGTAAAGATTGCAAAATATTAAACGAGATTTAAAGAGATGCAATATAATTGAAAAGAGATGTAATATAATAGAAAAGAGACCCGAGGGACATATGTTTCACTGGTGGCTTCTCTCGAGATAGCATGTATTATGGTGGGTGAACAAATTATTGCGGAGCAATTGCTAGAAAAGCGCATAATTATGAAGATATCTAAGACAATGATCATGAACATAGGCATCACATCCAAGTCAAGTAGACCGAGACGATTCTGCATCTACTACTATTACTCCACACATCGACCACTATCTAGCATGCATCTAGAGTACTAAGTTCATAAGAACGGAGTAAGCATTAAGCAAGATGACATGATGTAGAGGGATAAACTCAAGCAATATGATATAAACCCCATCTTTTTATCCTCGATGGCAACAATAAAATACATGCCTTGCTGCCCCTACTGTCACTGGGAAAGGACACCGCAAGATTGAACCCAAAGCTAAGCATTTCTCCCATTGCAAGAAAGATCAATCTAGTAGGCCAGACTAAACCAATAATTCGAAGAGACTTGCAAAGATATCAAATCATGCATATAAGAATTCAAAGAAGAACCAAATAATATTCATAGATAATCTTGTTCATAAATCCACAATTCATCGGATCTCGGCAAACGCACCGCAAAAGAGTATTACATCAAATTGATCTCCAAGAACATCGAGTAGAACTTTGTATTGAGAATCAAAGAGAGAGAAGAATCCATCTAGCTAATAACTATGGACCCGAAGGTCTGTGGTAAACTACTCACGTTTCATTAGAGAGGCAATGGTATTGATGTACAAGCCCTCCGTGATCGATTCCCCCTCCGGTAGATCACCGGAAAAGGCCCCAAGATGGGACCACACGGGTACAGAAGGTTGCGGCGGTGGAAAATGGTTTTCGTGGCCCCCGTGATGTTTCTAGGGTATAAGAGCATATATAGGCGAAAGAAGTATGTTGGTGGAGCTATGAGGGGCCCACGAGGGTGGGGGCGCGCCTACCCCCCTGGGCGCGGCCTCCTGCCTCGTGGACGCCTTGTGGCGTTTCTTACTTCAACGCCAAGTCTTCTGGTTTGCTTTCGATCCAAGAAAGATCATCGCGAAAGTTTCATTCCGTTTGGACTTTGTTTGGTATTCCTTTTCTATGAAACTCTAAAATAGGCAAAAAAAATATAAACTGGCACTGGGCCTCCGGTTAATAGGTTAGTCCCAAAAATAATATAAAAGAGCATATTAAAGGCCATTAAACATCCAAAACAGAATATGATAGCACGGAACAATCAAAAAATATAGATACGTTGGTGAAAGCACAAGTGCTCCCTAGGTGGTTTTGGTAATTAATGTCAACGTATCTCTTGTTGGACTAACCCTTTTATCTAGTATGTTTCAGATAAGTTCAACAATGGAGTGGCGTGGACTAAAGGATGTGGGAACTCCTTCAAGATGCTAAGGACAAAGGATTGGCTCAAGCTTCAAGGTCAAGACTCTTCATTTTATATTTTAGTGATCCAAGATCACATTGAGTCTATAGGAAAAGCCAATACTATCAAGAAGGGGTGAGGTGTTGCTTAATGAGTTTCTTGCTACACAGTGCTTAGTGATATGCTCCAAAACCCTCAACTACTTTCCCACTTCCACACAAATGACCTAAACCTAAAGTCAAACTCGGCCCCACCGAATCTTTCTATCCGGCGCCACCGAGTTCAGATGTCATAGCCACTGCCCCAAACCCTAGGCAAATCGGTCTCACCGATAGGGATCTCGGTCTCACCGAGATGGGATTGTAATCTCTCTGTGTATGTCCATTACCAAAATCGGTCTCACCGAGTTTGAGCAATCGGTACTACCGAGATTACAATGTAAACTTCCTGGTTGACTTATTACCAAAATCGGTCTCACTGAATTTGTGTAATCGGTCCCACCGAGTTTACCTGACCAACTCTCTGGAAGGCTTATTACCAAAATCGGTCTCAGCGAGTTTGTGTAATCGGTCTCACCGGGATTACGTTATGCCCTAAACCTAACCATATCGGTCCTACCGAGTTGCATTTCGGTCCCATCGAAAATCCTAATGGTCACTAGGTTTACTAAATCGGTCCGACCGAGTCTGTTGAATCGGTCCCACCGAGTTTGGTAAATTGTGTGTAACGGTTAGATTTTGTGTGGAGGCTATATATACCCCTCCACCTCCTCTTCATTCGTGGAGAGAGCCATCAGAACAAACCTACACTTCCAACTTACCATTTCTGAGAGAGAACCACCTACTCATGTGTTGAGGCCAAGATATTCCATTCCTACCATATGAATATTGATCTCTAGCCTTCCCCAAGTTGCTTTCCACTCAAATCTTCTTTCCACCAGATCGAAAACCTATGAGAGAGAGTTGAGTGTTGGGGAGACTATCATTTGTAGCACAAGAGCAAGGAGTTCATCATCAACGCACCATTTGTTACTTCTTGGAGAGTGGTGTCTCCTAGATTGGCTAGGTGTCACTTGGGAGCCTCCGACAAGGTTGTGGAGTTGAACCAAGGAGTTTGTAAGGGCAAGGAGATCACCTACTTCGTGAAGATCTACCGCTAGTGAGGCAAGTCCTTCATGGGCGACGGCCATGGTGGGATAGACAAGGTTGCTTCTTCGTGGACCCTTCGTGGGTGGAGCCCTCCGTGGACTCGCGCAACCGTTACCCTTCGTGGGTTGAAGTCTCCATCAACGTGGATGTACGATAGCACCACCTATCGGAACCACGCCAAAAACATTTGTGTCTCCAATTGTGTTTGAATCCTCCAAAACCCTTCCCTTACATTCTTGCAAGTGGCATGCTTTACTTTCCGCTGCTCATATACTCTTTGCATGCTTGCTTGATATGTATTGTGAGTGTTAAACTTGTGCCTAAACTCCACCTAAACTTTAAGAACTTAAAAACTGCTACTTTGTCACTTAGTGTCTAATCACCCCCCTCTAGACACCTCTTCTCAAGGTCCTACAAGTGGTATCAGAGCATTGGTCTCCATTGCCTTGGTTTAATCACCATTGGAGGAAGATGGATGAGTCTACTTTGGGGAGTCTTAGACATAGAGTGCCTATTCTTGATGGAGAGTATTTTCATGAGTGGAAAAATGAGATGCTTGTAATTTTCAATCAATATCATTTGAACAAGTACATTGCTAGCCCTTGTGCACCTCATGTTGATCCCATGCATCCCACTCTTGATGAGTCAATTGATATGATTAGGAATCTTAGAACTGCCGAACTTATCATTAGAGGATTGCCTAGAAACTTGATTGGATGTTTGCCTACTCTTAAGTGTGCCTACACTATATGGAAATTTCTTGAGGAACGCTTTCCAAATTATTCATTGAAAAATCTTGATGAAATTCTCCATAAGTCCATTGCCTTGAGTAAGATGAATACTAGTGATCCTATGTTTGGTGATCGTCTATTTGAGCTAACAAATCTTATGCGTGCCAAAGGAAATGCTGGAATTCTTAGTGATATTATTTCCGAAGCTATAAAAATTCATAAGAAAGATCATTGTCAAACTCACTCTAACGAATTACCCTCTCTAGGATTTGATCCACCACATGACGATGTTGAACATGGATACTATGATGAGGATGATGATAGTGACTTCGATCTTGATGATGCAACGAGACATTTTGGTCTTATGGAAAATCTACGGGGATATATGTCAGTAGGAAAGGAATGGGTTCTTGATAGTGGATGTACCGATCACATGACCGGAGATAAAGACATGTTTCGTGAGCTTGCTGAAAATGATAGTCCTCGAAAGTATGTCACCTTCGGTGACAACTCAAAGGGTAAGGTGGTTGGCCTCGGTAAGGTGGCCATATCACATGATAGCTCCATACAAAATGTCATGCTCATTGAATCTCTTGGATACAACTTACTTTCAGTGTCTAGACTTGCTGAATTCGGTTTCAATGTCCTATTTACTGAAGTAGATTGCCAAGTATTTCATCGAGATAATCATAAAATGGTCTTTACTGGTGTGCGTAGAGGTGATCTATACATTGTTGATTTCACTAAAAAGGCTCAACCTAAAACTTGCTTCATTGCTAAATCCTCAAAAGGTTGGTTGTGGCATAGACGATTAGGTCATGTTGGTATGCGAAACCTTGACAAGATTATTAAGGGAAATCATATCCTTGGAGTTAATGATGTCATATTTGATAAGGATAGACTTTGCAGTGCTTGTCAAGCGGGTAAACAGGTTGGAGGAAGGCATCCCGTGAAGAACATCATGACCACAAGGAGGCCACTCGAGCTACTTCACATGGATCTTTTTGGTCCCAACTCTTACAAGAGTCTCGGTGGAAATTCTTTTGGTATAGTTATAGTTGATGATTTTTCAAGATTTACGTGGGTGTTCTTTCTCGATGATAAATCGCAGGTCCAAAAGATCTTCAAAAACTTCGCTAGGAAGGCCCAAAATCAATTTGAAGTGAAGATCAAGAAGGTTCGCAGCGACAACAGAACTGAGTTCAAGAACGCAAATGTGGACACCTTTCTTGACGAAGAAGGGATTTCACACGAGTTCTCGGCGACGTACACACCTCAACAAAATGGAGTTGTTGAGAGGAAGAACCGGACACTCATCGAAATGGCGAGAACGATGCTTGATGAATACAAGACACCGAAGCACTTTTGGGCAGAAGCGGTTGAGATAGCTTGTCATGCAACAAATCACTTGTATCTCCACAAGCTACTCGGCAAGACGACATACGAGCTTCTCACCGGTAACAAATCCCAAGTTGGATACTTTCGAGTATTTGGCTCAATGCGCTACATTCTTGATAAGCATCGTCGTTCTAAATTTGCTCCTAAGTCCCATGAAGGATTCCTACTAGGTTACGGCTCAAACTCTCACACTTACCGTGTCTACAACAATTTCACCCAAAAGGTTGAAGAGACGGTAGATGTGAAGTTTGATGAATCTAACGGCTCGCAAGTAGAGCAATTGCCAATTGATGTCGGAGACAAAGATCCCTCAGAAGCAATCCAAGACTTGTCTATTGGCAAGGTTCATCCAACGGAGGTGAAGGAGAGTACCTCATCCGTCCAAGTGGAAGCCTCTACTTCACAACAAGGTGAACCAAGAGTTGATATGGAAGCATCCACAAGTGGAACACACCAAGAGGAAGAAGACGAGGAAGTGCATCAAGATGAACGTCAACAACCTCCTTCTCCACCACGACAAGAGAACGACAACGCCAACAATGAAGAAGGCCAAGAAGAAGAACAAGATGAAGAAGAAGTTCAACCAAGAAACAAGCAAAAGCTTTCACGAGTTCGAGCAAGAATTGCTAAAGACCATCCCGTCGAGAAAATCTACAATGATATCCAAACTGGGAGAATCACTTGCTCTAAAACTCGTTTAGCTAACTTTTGTGAAAACTATTCTTTCATCTCTAGCATTGAACCTATGAAGGTCGAAGAAGCATTGGAAGATCCGGATTGGATAAATGATATGCATGAAGAGCTACACAACTTTGAGAGGAACCAAGTGTGGACATTGGTTGAGAAGCCCGACAACAACCACAACATCATCGGTACCAAATGGGTGTTTCGCAACAAGCAAGATGAAGATGGACAAGTAGTTCGCAACAAAGCACGTCTCATCGCCCAAGGCTACACACAAGTCTAAGGTATGGACTATGTTGAGACTTATGCTCCCGTTGCTAGACTTGAGTCCATCCACATCTTACTTGCCTATGCTAATCACCATGATATCACCTTGTACCAAATGGACATTAAAAGTGCTTTTATAAATGGTGAAATAGAGGAGGAAGTTTATGTTAAACAACCTCACGGCTTTTTCAATCCTAAGAAACCCAATCATGTTTACAAACTTCACAAAGCCCTTTATGGTCTTAAACAAGCTCCTAGAGCGTGGTATAAATGCTTGACCAAGTTCCTTATTGAAAAAGGCTTTGAAATTGGAAAAATAGATTCTAGTATTTTTACTAAAAGGGTTAATGGAGAACTATTTGTGTGCCAAATCTATGTTGATGATATTAAATTTGGTTCAACTAACCCTCATTTTAGTGAAAAGTTTGGGAAGATAATGTCGGAGAAGTTTGAGATGTCTATGATGAGTGAACTCAAATTCTTTCTTGGTTTGCAAATCAAGCAAACTAAGGAAGGTACCTTTGTTTCTCAAATGAAGTACACCAAGGACTTATTCAAGAAGTTCTATATGCAATAATGCAAAGGTATGTCTACACCCATGCCTACTAGTGGACATCTTGATTTGACCAAAGATGGTGAACCGGTTGATCAAAAGCTTTATCGCTCTATGATTGGTTCATTTTTATATCTATGTGCTTCACGTCCCGATATCATGTTAAGTGTGTGCATGTGTGCACGATATCAAGCTGCTCCTAAAGAATGTCATCTTAAGGCCGTGAAAAGGATAGTGAGATACTTAATCCATACACCAAACTTTGGCATTTGGTATCCTAAGAGGGCCTCTTTCGATCTTGTTGGCTACTCCGACTCGGACTATGCCGGAGACAAGGTTGATAGAAAGTCCACTTCGGGTACTTTTCAATTTCTTGGTAGATCTCTTGTGTCTTGGTCCTCCAAGAAACAAAACTCGGTATCCTTATCCACCGCCGAAGCGGAATACATTGCCACTGGCTCATGTTGTGCTCAATTACTTTTGATGACCCAAACTCTTAAAGACTATGGGATATATGTGAAACATGTTGCATTGCTTTGTGACAATGAAAGTGCTATTAAAATTGGTCATAATCTTGTAAAACATTCTCGAACTAAGCATATTGAAGTTCGTCATCATTTCATTCGAGATCATGTTGCTAAGGGTGACATTGATCTTAAGCATGTTCGCACCGAAAAGCAATTAGCGGATATATTCACTAAACCTCTTGATGAGAAAGTGTTTTGCAGGTTAAGAGGAGAATTGAACATCATTGATGCTTCAAACTTGGAGTAGAAACTCCATTGGATACATGCAAGACATGAGCTTATGACTAATCCTTGATATTTCTCTTATGATGAAAATCTTATGTCTTGGATATACTTGCAACTTGCATGTTATCTAACCCATGTAGGTACTTGGTTGAATCAAATTCCATGAGATTGTAATCTACTCACATCTTGAACAATCTCTACATCACCAAGTTTCTACACTATGGTGGTTGAAGACAAGGAAGTACGGAACCACTCAAACATATCCTTTGACAAATTCAATGTTGAGCTTCATGATTGTCATTTTTGGATACACAAGTGCTCTTCCTTGCAAGAACTAACCCATGTAGGTAGATGGACTCAAATTCCAAGTGGTGCTCCCAACTCTTGATGAGCTACATCAACCTTGAGCAACCCACACAAGTTCAACTACATGGACAACACCACCAACCAAGGTATGTTATTCCATCTTAGAGAAGCTTTACTCCAAGTCATGAGCTAAAGCAACTCGACAAGATGTGAATACATCAAGATGCTTAAACGAAAAATGGAAACCCCATTTTGAGCTTAAACGATGAGTATGACCTATGATCAAGTGATCTCACTTGACTCCTAAGTCAATATACTCTAACATAGGCGACTTTGTCGCCAACCATCTCTAGATGAAGTTCTCTTGTGTTCTTTTCTATGTTTTTTTTGCATTTGTCTCATGCATATTTGTTTCCCTTTTCAAAAAAACTTCATCTAGATTTCTTTCTGCTTGCTCTGCATTTTCTGCATCCAATTCCTTGCAAATCTTTGTGAGATCTTACTAGTCTAGTGAGCTCAGGTGACAAGTGTTTTCTCTGCGATGAACTCGGTTTCACCGATTTGTTCTTCTCGGTCCAACCGAATCCTTTTGGTACAACCGAAGCATACAACTCGGTGCCACCGATTTCACAACAAAAAAAACTTTGCCACTTATTATGTGTTTCTTCTGAATCCAGCTCCACTCAATGAATCTTATCCTCTACAAGCATCACATTTTTAACATTGCTTTGCACTATGTCTCAAGGATCAAACCCTTCTTGGAAATTGATGTCAAAGGGGGAGAGAGAGATCACATCAAAGCTTCTTATCACTTAAGAGATCACATCAGAGAGAGAAAGTATCACCTCCTCAGGGGGAGAAAGAGATCTCCAGGGGGAGAGAATACTCAAGTAGAAAGTATTTCTCAAGGATCCCATATGCTTGGTATTCAAGAGGAGAGATGCCACATGTATTCTTGAGGGGAGAGACATGTTCATATGTTCATATGTGTTTATTTGCATTAGCTTGCATGAGCTCGGTTCATTTATATATCTTTTAGCTCTGATTTTCTGTTCCCTATCTTCTCCCAGTATCCCATGCTAGATTCAGGGGGAGCAAGACATCTAAGGGAAAGAAATCATTCAAATTCATTGCATATCTTTACTCTTGGGGACATGTCTAATCCAATGTGGTACTTAGTACTCAATCTCTACATGTCATCCCAGTCTTGGTATTCTTGTGGTTTCTTCTGTTTGCTCTGGCTAGTAGATGTACCTGTGTTATCTAACCTTGTTTGCACAGGTTCATTCCATCCTAAGCCAACTCAAGACTACAAGGTAAGTATATGCATCAAAATCATGTGTATGAGGAATTCTTGCTGATGTACATACTGTTTGCAAGGACTCATGAGCATGAAGGTATTTTCTTTAATATTCTTTGCTCTGATGCATATGGCCAAGATACATGTAACACATTGCCTGCTCTATCATGGTTATGCTCTCACATACTTCTATATTCCATATTCACATGATTGCATACATGTAGGGGGAGCCTATGCTTG
Source organism: Triticum aestivum (assembly GCF_018294505.1). Taxonomy (NCBI): domain Eukaryota; kingdom Viridiplantae; phylum Streptophyta; class Magnoliopsida; order Poales; family Poaceae; genus Triticum; species Triticum aestivum. Next base: position 329,864,090 of record NC_057807.1, on the reverse strand, counting down.
TTACATGTCTTTCCAAAGCTTTACTTGCTATTCTTTATATCCTTATCTAAAGCTTTGATGTATGTTGTCATCAATTACCAAAAAGGGGGAGATTGAAAGCACAAGTGCTCCCTAGGTGGTTTTGGTAATTAATGTCAACATATCTCTTGTTGGAATAACCCTTTTATCTAGTATGTTTCAGATAAATTCAACAATGGAGTGGCATGGACTAAAGGATGTGGGAACTCCTTCAAGATGCTAAGGACAAAGGATTGGCTCAAGCTTCAAGCTCAAGACTCTTCATTTTATATTTTAGTGATCCAAGATCACATTGAGTCTATACGAAAATCCAATACTATCAAGAAGGGATGAGGTGTTTCTTAATGAGTTTCTTGTTCTACAGTGCTTAGTGATATGCTCCAAAACCCTCAACTACTTTCCCACTTCCACACAAATGACCTAAACCTAAAGTCAAACTCGGCCCCACTGATTCTTTCTATCCGGCGCCACCGAGTTCAGATGTCATAGCCACTGCCACAAACCCTAGGCAAATCGGTCTCACCGATAGGGATCTCGGTCTCACCGAGATGGGATTGTAATCTCTCTGTGTATGTCCATTACCAAAATCGGTCTCACCGAGTTTGAGCAATCGGTCCTACCGAGATTACAATGTAAACTTCCTGGTTGACTTATTACCAAAATTGGTCTCACCGAGTTTGTGTAATCGGTCCCACCGAGTTTACCTGACCAACTCTCTGGAAGGCTTATTACCAAAATCGGTCTCACCGAGTTTGTGTAATCGGTCTCACCGGGATTATGCTATGCCCTAATCCTAACCATATCGGTCCTACTGAGTTGCATTTCAGTCCCACCGAAAATCCTAACGGTCACTAGGTTTACTAAATCGGTCCGATCGAGTCTGTTGAATCGGTCCCACCGAGTTTGGTAAATTGTGTGTAACGGTTAGATTTTGTGTGGAGGCTATATACACCCCTCCACCTCCTCTTCATTCATGGAGAGAGCCATCAGAACAAACCTACACTTCCAACTTACCATTTCTGAGAGAGAACCACCTACTCATGTGTTGAGGCCAAGATATTCCATTCCTACCATATGAATCTTGATCTCTAGCCTTCCCCAAGTTGCTTTCCACTCAAATCTTCTTTCCACCAGATCCAAAACCTATGAGAGAGAGTTGAGTGTTGGGGAGACTATCATTTGAAGCACAAGAGCAAGGAGTTCATCATCAACGCACCATTTGTTACTTCTTGGAGAGTGGTGTCTCCTAGATTGGCTAGATGTCACTTGGGAGCCTCCGACAAGGTTGTGGAGTTGAACCAAGGAGTTTGTAAGGGCAAGGAGATCACCTACTTTGTGAAGATCTACCGCTAGTGAGGCAAGTCCTTCGTGGGCGACGGCCATGGTGGGATAGACAAGGTTGCTTCTTCATGGACCCTTCGTGGGTGGAGCCCTCCACGGACTCGCGCAATCGTTACCCTTCGTGGGTTGAAGTCTCCATCAACGTGGATGTACGATAGCACCACCTATCGGAACCACGCCAAAAACATCCGTGTCTCCAATTGCGTTTGAATCCTCCAAAACCCTTCCCTTACATTCTTGCAAGCCGCATGCTTTACTTTCGCTGCTCATATACTCTTTGCATGCTTGCTTGATATGTATTGTGAGTGTTAAACTTGTGCCTAAACTCCACCTAAACTTTAAGAACTTAAAAACTGCTACTTTGTCACTTAGTGTCTAATCACCCCCCCTCTAGAGAACTCTTCTCAAGGTCCTACAGTTGGAGACGTATCAGGCGACGCTTAATTGGAGGAGGGAGACAATGATTTCGGAGGAAGGTGTTGATACGTCTCCAACGTATCTATAATTTTTTATTGTTCCATGCTCTTATATTATCTGTTTTGGATGTTTAATGGGCTTTATTATGCACTTTTATATTATTTTTGGGACTAACCTATTAACTAGAGGCCCAGTGCAAATTGCTATTTTTTGCCAATTTCAGTGTTCCGCAGAAAAGGAATATCAAACGGAGTCCAAAAAGAATGAAACCTTCGGGAGAATCGTTTTTGGAACAAACGCAATCCAGGAGACTTGGAGTGGACGTCATGGAAGCAACGAGGCGGCCACGAGGCAGAAAGGCGCGCCCAGGGGGTAGGCGTGCCCCCACCCTCATGGGCCCCTCATGGCTCTCCTGACCGACTTCTTTCGCCTATATATACTCATATACCCTGAAAACATCCGAGAGCACCACGAAACCCTATTTCCACTGCCTCAACCTTCTGTTCCCGTGAGATCCCATTTTGGGGCCTTTTCCGGCGCTCCGCCGGAGGGGGGATCAATCACGGAGGGCTTCTACATCAACACCATAGCTTCTCCGATGAAGTGTGACAATTTTACCTTAGACCTTCGGGTCCATAGTTATTAGCTAGATGGCTTCTTCTCTCTCTTTGGATCTCAATACAAAGTTCTCCTCGATCTTCTTGGAGATATATTCAATGTAATACTTTTTGTGGTGTGTTTTTCGAGATCCGATGAATTGTGGGTTTATGATCAAGATTATCTATGAACAATATTTGAATCTCCTCTGAATTCTTTTATGTATGATTTGTTATCTTTGCAAGTCTCTTCGAATTATCAGTTTGGTTTGGCCTACTAGATTGATCTTTCTTGCAATGGGAGAAGTGCTTAGCTTTGGGTTCAATCTTGCGGTGTCCTTTCGCAGTGACAGCAGGGGCAGAAAGGCATGTATTGTATTGTTGCCATCGAGGATAAAAATATGGGGCTTATATCATATTTCTTGAGTTTATCCCTCTACATCATGTCATCTTGCCTAATGCATTACTCTGTTCTTATGAACTTAATACTCTAGATGCATGCTGGATAGCGGTCGATGTGTGGAGTAATAGTAGTAGATGCAGAATCGTTTTGATCTACTTGTCGCGAACGTCATGCCTATATACATGATCATGCCTAGATATTCCCATAACTATGCACTTTTCTATCAATTGCTCGACAGTAATTTGTTCACCCACCGTAATACTTATGCTATCTTGAGAGAAGCCACTAGTGAAACCTATGGCCCCCGTGTCTGTTTTCCATCATATAAGTTTCCAATCTATCTTATTTTGCAATCTTTACTTTCCAATCTATATCATAAAAATACCAAAAATATTTATCTTATTATCTCTATCAGATCTCACTTTTGCAAGTGGCCGTGAAGGGATTGACAACCCCTTTATCGCGTTGGTTGCAAGGTTCTTATTTGTTTGTGCAGGTACGAGGGATTTGAGTGTAGCCTCCTACTGGATTGATACCTTGGTTCTCAAAAACTGAGGGAAATACTCACGCTACTTTGCTGCATCACCCTTTCCTCTTCAAGGGAAAACCAACGCATGCTCAAGAGGTAGCAGGTGTCGCGCCATCGGTCGGGGCATGTGGGACGAGGAAGGAGGAGGATGGTGTGGGTGGGGTGTGCATTACCTGACCATATCTCGACGAGGCTGCGCAGCAAGAAGAAGAGTCGGCGGCGAGGAGGCCGCACAGCAAGAAGAAGGGTCGCCAATGAGGAGGCGGCGTTGGAAGAAGCAGGGTCGCCGGCGAGGAGGCGGCGCTGCAAGAAGAAGGGTAGCCAGCGAGGAGGCTGAGCTGCCAGTAAGCAGCAGTGAAGGTTTGAACTTGGAAAGCAAGGAGGAACAGTGGAAATGTGGCTTTTGGTGGGAGGGAGGGGGCGGGGAGATAGATATTGCCTCGGTGGCAGAAAAATTTCGCTCGGTGCCGCGAGAAACTGGCGCGCAAGTATGGTTCAAGCAGGGGCGGTGGACTATAGACGATGAAGCTTCCTACTTAAGCCAGACAAGATGGTGCGCCAAGATATTTTATATCGCATCCCACACGATTCTTTCTAGTAAACTGTTTGTGGTATACCTGATTTTTCATTATGTTTTGAAAGACAAAGTGGTGTTAAGGATGGAAAGGATGGTGTTTGAATTGCTAGAAAATTTATGTACAGTGAACATGCAACTACATGAGTGTCATGTTCAACTTTGGAATTATTCCGGGTTCGTTTGGCATTTTTATGCATTAATTGAGTTTCTAGGCATTTAGTGTGCATAATTCAAATTTGAACTACAAGCACATGCTCTAATGCACCAAAGTTTGTTGAAAAATCACATGTGTGTCTTTGGGTGAATTTATAGGTCCCATGCAAGAAATGGGAATGAAATTCAAACATCTGGGCGTCGTGGCTCAGCCGGGAACATCGAGAAACTTGGTTTTTAAATTCCTGGTAATTCTAAACTCACCTGAAAATCATGAAACTTGGCATGGTGTCATTTCATGGCACCAACATGCTGTGGTAAAAAAATTGCCGCATTTGGACAAGTTTTTGGTATAAGCTTCTTGCAACCCAGAGCTTCTCTCGAAAGACTTGTGTTTCCCGAGGGGGGACATGTCACCTTTGTGTGCGAAACGATATACGCTGCCTCGCCCCCTTGATTTTTTACAGAGGCAACATAGAATTATATGAGTACCATGTTAAAATTTGGAATTATTCCGGGTTTGTTTGGACTTTCTTATACATTAATTGAACTTTTGGTCATTTAATGTGCATAATTCAAATTTGAACTACAAGCACATGCTCCAATGCACCAAAGTTGGTTGAAAAATCATATGTGTATCCTTGGGTGAATTTGTAGGTCTCATCCAAGAAATGAGAATGAAATTCAAACATCTGGGTGTCGTGGCTCGGCCAGAAAGATTGAGAAATTTGGTTTTTTAATTCCTGTAAATCCAAAACACGCCTGAAAATCATGAAATTTGTCATGGTGTCATGACATGGCACCAACATGTTGTGGTAAATTTTTTGGCTGAATTGGGACAAGCTTTGGTATAAGCTTCTTGCAAACTGGAGCTTCTCTCAAGAAGGCTCGTAGTTCCGAGAGGGAACGTGTCACCTTCGTGTGCGAAACGACATACGTACACTGCCTTCTCCCGCCTTAATTTTTTTACATAGGCAGATTAGACCAAATAGAAGTATTGTGCTAAATTTTGGAATTATTCCGGGTTCCTTTGGCCTTTTTTATACATTAATTGAATTTCTGGGCATTTAATGTGCATAATTCAAATTTGAACTACAAGCACATGCTCCGGTGCACCAAAGTTGGTTGAAAAAACACATGTGTGTCCTTGGGTGAATTTCTAGGTCCCATGCAAGAAATGGGAATGAAATTCAAACATCTGGGTGTTGTGACTCGGCCAGAAAGATTGAGAAACTTGGTTTTTTAATTCCTGTAAATCCAAAACATGCCCGAAAATCATGAAACTTGGCATGGTGTCATGACATGGCACCAACATGTTGTGGTAAATTTCTTGGCCAAATTGGGACAATCTTTGGTATAAGGTTCTTGCAAACCGGAGCTTCTCTCAAGAAGGCTCGTGGTTCTAAGAAGGAACGTGTCACCTCTGTGTGCGAAACGACATACGTACACTGCCTTCTCCTGCCTTAAATTTTTTACACAGACAGATTTAGACCAAATAGAAGTATCGTGCTAAATTTTGGAATTATTCCGGGTTTGTTTGGAATTTTTTATACATTAATTGAATTTCTAGGCATTTAATGTGCATAATTCAAATTTAAACTACAAGCACATGCTCCAATGCACCAAAGTTGGTTGAAAAATTACATGTGTGTCCTTGGGTGAATTTGTAGGTACCATACAAGAAATGGTAATGGAATTCAAACATCTGGGTGTTGTGCCTCGACTGGAAATATGGAGAAACTTGGTTTTTAATTCGTGTAAATCCAAAACACGCGTGAAAATCATGGAACTTGGCATTGTGTCATGAGATGGCACTAACATGCTGTGCTAATTTTTTTGGCTGAATTGGAACAAGCTTTGATATAAGCTTCTTGCAAACCGGAGCTTCTCTCTCAAGATGGCTCATGGTTCCGAGAGGGAGCAGGTCACCTTCGTGTGCGAAATGACATACACTGCCTTCTCCCGCCTTGATTTTTTACACATGCAACTTAGACCAAATAGGAGGTTCATGCTAAATTTTGGAATTATTCCGGGTTTGTTTGGCCTTTTTATACATTAATTCATTTCCTAGGTATTTAATGCACGTAATTGAAATTTGAAGTACACACATGCTCTAGTGCGCAAAAGTTAGTTGGAAAATCATTTCTGTGTACTTAGGCGAACTTCTAGGTCCCATGGAAGAAGTGGGTAATGGAATTCAAACATCTGGGTGTCTTGGCTCGGCGGAAACATCGAGAAACTTGGTTTTAAAATTCCCGTAAATCCAAAACTCACCTAAAAATCATGAAACTTGGCATTGGTGACATGACATGACACCAACATGTTGTCGTAATTTTTCTGTCCGATTTGCAAAAGCGCACACATTAACAATCAACAATGTCATTTTGGAACAAGTGTTGTCACATTAAAAATCAGAAACACAAGTATTATTGAAACCGTGGGCGTTCTACTTACCAATTATGTGCCGCCACGCGTCCCCTTTTTTATCGGCTAGGAGGTGTCGTGTGGGTTAGCTATTTGAGTATGGGAGGCGTGCGATCAGACCCCTGCGCTTGCTCATCAAGAGGAGAGCCCTTTGACCTCTATCCGCCGTGCACCTCCCTCCCAACGTCTCCATTAATGGCGTCCAAGCCCAATTTCATGGCGTGGTTATGTCTCACTGGACTGAGATTTAAGTGAGAAAAAAGAAAATCTGAAAAGAAAGTTTTTCACAGATCTTGATGTAAGATCCGACGAACCTATATAGCATCGACTGCGACTTATAGCAAGACTGATGAATATAAGGACGATGACAGTGGGTAATAATTGTCTTACATATTTAGGAACATAATTAAAAAGGCCACATGCGGCAACGCCCAAAATACACAAGGGCAAAAGAAGATGGAAGACAACGATCTGGCTCCCAGATCTCTACTTTCTTGATGCGTTGCTACAGGCCACGGGAACTAGTCTCCGCGACGAGCGTCAATGAGCTCTTTCGTGAACCCAAGATGCTGCTTGAGAGCATCCACAGATTCCTCCACCAGCCTTTTGTGCTTGATGCGCAGCATGTCATTCTCTTCCATAAGTTTCTCGATGATGACGCCGGTCCTCTTCGACAAGGTAGTGGTCTCCTCCTGCTGCTCCGCACTTCAGACGATCTTCGCCTTCAGCAGGTCGCGCTCGGCTCGGAGCTTCGCATTGCTCTCCTTTAGTTGCCGGATGACGTCGGTAGCCTGTTCAAACGAGGCTTTCATGTCGTCCTGCAACCTCGCCCAGCCGGAGATCTGATCCATCTGCTACGGACGATCGCATTCATGCGCCTATAAGAGTCCTTGCCTGCCCGCGAGACATTTCCCCAGGCCGCCGCGGCGCGGGAGGACATCTCTGCTGCATTGGCGGCGCGGCGGGACATATCTACTGCTTCTGCGGCGCGGCCGGACCAGTCTACTGCATCGATGCCGCGACGGGACCTCTGTTCTACTTCGGCGGCGTGGCGGGACCTCTGTGCTACTATGGCCGCGCGGTGGGACATGTCGGCTGCTTTCGTGGTGAGGCGGGACATCTCTCGTGCTTCTGCTTCCATGCTCACCTCTCCCTGGTGGCAATTTCTCGACCCAGAACTCATGTTGGCCATGGCAGACGCAAGGGAACAATGATGAATGACTTGTTTGTTTTTGTGAATGAGGAGTTGAGGAGGAATGTGCATTCATCTTGGAGTAGTAGTATTTATAATCGAGTACTAATACGCTCCTAAGTGGGAAACCGTTTAGGTTTTTATCGGTGTGAACAGGTTTGCAATTAAATATAGCGTGGTAGTAATTTGGAATGTGACGGGACGCAGGCTCAAAATTTATTGACGTTTCTATCATTTATAAGTGTGGCACTATTCCCGAACGGAGTAACGTGGGCACGATTTCTCGGCCGCGTACGTGGCGTTTGCACCATAGGGTGCACTGCAATAGGCAATGTCAGCACACGTCTTGTTCCAACAACCGTGCACGCTCGTTATTACCATCGCGCACGCTTCTTTTAATTATAATGTGTGCCCGCCTAGTGCACACATGTTGATTTGTCTAACTGTTTCTATTTGTTGTGGCTAATCGCAAACAATTTATCCGTGTGAAGTGTATGTCATCAATCGCATACACTTTGATCTGGTTGACCGTTTCTGTTCTGTTGCCTAATTGCAAATAGTTAATCCTTCTAAAGTGTATGCCCTCAATCGCACACTCCTTTATCTAGTTACCCATTTCTATTGTTCCGCCTCATCACAAACAGTTAATCCGAGTGAATTGTATGTTGTATATCGCACACATCTTCATCCGGCTACCCATTTCTGTTCTTCTTCCTCATCTCAAACAATTCATTGAGCTGAACCGTATGCCCTGCATCGCACACGCAACTAAAATCGGAACCGTGTTTGATGCATCCATCATCGCAAATGTTTTGCAGCTTTTTTGACGGGTTTTTTATACCACCATTTGTGATTAATGCATTGCACACAGTTTCGTCAAAGGATCTTTGATCATAGTGTCGCGTTAGCACCATCCCGCAGTAGTGATTTGCCATAATATTATCAAGCAATTTAGTGGCTTCGCCTAAAGTAATTTCCATAAAAGTACCACCCGCGGTGGAATCTAAAAGATTTCTAGAAACAAAATTCAATCTCGCATAATTTTTTTGTATAATCATCCATAGATTTAAACCATGAGTAGGACAATTTCTTAGCATTAATTTCATTCTTTCCCAAGGTTGTGCAACATGTTCATGTTCAAGTTGCTTGAAATTCATGATTTGATTTCTAAGGGAAATAATTTTCATGGGCGGAAAATACTTAGTAATAAAAGCATCTTTGCACTTCTCCCAAGAATCAAAGCTATTGCGAGGCAAAGATGAATTTTTTTTGCATGATCCCTCAAAGAGAAAGGAAATCATTTCAACTTCACAATATCATTGTCCACATCTTTTTTCTTTTGCATATCACACAATTCTATGAAAGTGTTTAGATGGGACGCGACATCCTCATTAGGACTACCGGAAAATTGCTCTTTCATAAGAGGATTCAACAAAGTGGCATTAATTTCATAAGGTTCCGCACTAGCGGTAGGAGGAGCAATTGGAGTACTAATAAAATCATTATTATTAGTATTGGAAAAATCGAACAATTTGGTATTTTCTTGAGACATCGTGACTATGCAAACAAGATTGCAAGCAAACAAGAGATCTAACGAGAAAAAAGTATATGAAAAAGAAGGCAATTATTTTTGTGTGTTTCTGAAAACATTTCAGAAGTGGGGGAGATGAAAATGAGAGGCAAATGGAAAATAAAATAATTGCAAGGAGATAAGATTTGAGATTGCATACCTGGTAGATTAGGACTTGATCCTCCCTGGCAACGACGCCAGAAATTCTGCCTGATTGCTTGTATCTGCGTTGGTATTTTCCCGAAGAGGAGAGGATGGTGCAGCACAGCAACGGTAAGTATTTCCCTCAGTTACGAAACCAGGTATCAATCCAGTAGGAGGATCCACCAAACTATGTAAGCAGTACCTTCGTACAAATAACAAAAACTTGCAACCCAACACATAAAAGGGGTCTAAATTATATGAGATTGATTAAATAGATCTAAAGAAAGAAAATAAAATAAGTAAAGAAAAAGTGCAGCAAAGTATTTTTGGATTAATAGATCTGAAAACAATATGATAGGAAATAGACACGGGGACCATAGATTTCACTAGATACCTCTCTCGAGAAAATAGCATATGGTGGGTAAACAAATTACTGTTGGGCAATTGATAGAACAGCAAATAATTATGATGATATCCAAGGCAATGATGATGTATATAGGCATCACTGCCAAGATTAGTAGATCGAAACGATTTTGCATCTACTACTATTACTCCACACATCGACCGTTATCCAGCATGCATCTGATACGTCCCGTCGTATCTATAATTTTTTATTATTTCATGCCAATATTATACAACTTTTACATATTTTTGGCAATATTTTATATGATTTATTGGACTAACATATTGATCAAGTGCTTAGTGCAAGTTCCTATTTGTTGCATCTTTTTTGTTTTAGAGAATATCCATATAAATGAAGTCCAGACGCAATAAAAATTTACGGAGAATTATTTTCGAATATATGTGATTTTTGGGAGTTAGAATCAATGCAAAAGGAGGCCCACAGCCCCCACAAGACACCATGGCGCGCCTGGGCCCCTGGCGCGTGGTGGGGGGTTGTGCTCACCTCGTAAGGCGGTTGGAGCTCTACTTCGGCTGCAAGGAAGCTTATATCCGGAAAAAATATCGTGTTGAAATCTCAGCGCAATCGGAGTTAAGGATCTCCGGAACGTAAGAAAGGGTTTTCGGCCAGAAAATAGGAATGCGAAATAGATGAGAACAGAGAGGGAGATCCAATCTCGGAGGGGCTCTCGCCCCTCTGCCGCCATGGAGGCCAAGGACCAGAGGGAGAAACTCTCCTCCCACCTAGGGGAAGGCCAAGGAAGAAGAAGAAGGATGGGTGTCGGTGTCAAAACCGGCGGATCTCGGGTAGGGGGTCCCGAACTGTGCGTCTAGGTGGATGGTAACAGGAGACAAGGGAGATGATGTTTTTACCCAGGTTCGGGCCCTCTCAATGGAGGTAAAACCCTACTCCTGCTTGATTAATATTGATGATATGGGTAGTACAAGAGTAGATCTACCACGAGATCAGAGAGGCTAAACCCTAGAAGCTAGCCTATGGTATGATTGTTGTTCGTCCTACGGACTAAAACCCTCCGGTTTATATAGGCACCGAAGAGGGTTAGGGTTACACAGAGTCGGTTACAATGGTAGGAGATCTACATATCCGTATTGCCAAGCTTGCCTTCCACGCCAAGGAAAGCCCCATCCGGACATGGGACGAAGTCTTCAATCTTGTATCTTCATAGTCCAGGAGTCCGGCCAAAGGTGATAGCTCGGCTATCCGGACACCCCATAATTCGGGACTCCCTCAGTAGCCCCCGAACCAGGCTTCAATGGCGATGAGTCCGGCGCGTAGATTGTCTTCGGCATTGCAAGGCGGGTTCTTCTCCAAATCATGTGTACCTGTTCGAATAGTGTCCGGCTTCTTGTAAATATTGCACTCCTCGGCTTCCACGCCCAATAATGGCCATCTTCCATGTGTCGAACGAATGCAAAGAGCCAGGGTATTTTTACATTATACCCCCCTATCCGCGCAAATGAGCTACCTATAAAAGAGACGAGGATCTAGATCCTAATCACACCATCCTCCCTTCGCGAGCATTCATCAGAGCGCATCTGACAGAAATCCATTCCATCATGGACAGTCGACGCGGCTCCTCCTCTCGCCCTTCCAGCCCCCAGCTTGGAGGTTGGGAGAGATGCTCCGTCCCGCATAGCAAGTTAGTGAAGCTCCAAACCAAGGGATTTCTTCCCCCAGCCTTCATGGTTCCAGTTCGAGCCGGACTCGCCACCTATAAGAGCGGAAAGCAAGCGGAGAGCGTCCCCAGCCCCTCCAAAGGAGAGCGGGTATGCCTTGTCTCTTATTTTATAAGAGGGCTTGGATTTCCAATTCATCCATTTCTCCGGGGGCTCCTGGAGTTCTACGGCCTTCAGTTACACAACCTTACGCCTGCCTCCATTCTGCATATTGCGGGCTTCGTGGCCCTTTGCGAGCTGTTTTTGGGCATCGAGGCTCATTTTGCGCTGTGGAAGAAGCTGTTCTGCCTTGTGCCCCGTTCTCAAGAGGGGTCGATATATCAAGTGGGCGGAGCCGAACTATGGCGCATCACCGGGACTGGATATCTATCCGGAACCCCGAAGAAGGCGTCCGAAGACTGGCCTTCGGCATGGTTTTATATAGAAGATGTCCCCCTGCCAGACCCTGTTCGGGTCGGTCTCCCTGAGTTTAATAACGCTCCTTTGAAGAAACACCTAAGCTGGCATCCACGGAGCCCTCAGAAGGAAAATGACAGGGACGTCCTTTACCTGATGAGCCGGATAAGGTTATTAGCTCATTCCGGACTGACCATGATCAGGGTCATGGCCACATGCATTATGCGGGGGGTGCAGTCGCTCCAGTATAGAGGCCACCCCATGTGGGATTTCAACGGGGAGGATGATGCCACCCGCTGCGGCCGTAAGGGGCCGGGATCGGTCGCCGATCTGATGAAGATCTTGTCCGCATTGTACAAGGGAGAAGAGGAGGAATTCCTCCGCGTCAATCCGCAGAGCAGATTTTCTATGAACAATCCTCCAAGCTGGGAAAGCGGACATTTCTTTTTGCCTATCCGATCCATACTCCCATAGTCCAGTATCTCATTTTGTGATTTCAGCGCAGGAACTGTGCCGGGCCGTAAAGGATATAAACAGCCCGCCTCCACAACCCGAGGATCCGGAACGGTTCCTCGATCCGACCTCCCAAGAGGATCCGGACATATCGGTGGAGCTGATCGACGGGGTATTCCACCAACTGAGCATCGATAATGCCTTGGTTGCCATTACGACCGATTACCCCGGAATACTTCCCGCCTCGCAGGTAATTGAGATCAAAGTCCCAATACTTCGAAAATGACCCATCCATGCTTATTTTTGATCACCGTGTACCGATGGCATTTCGCAGGGGGCGCCCTTGAGGCGGAAGGCCGAGCCCGCGGCGGCTAGCCAACAAGGGGCAGCACGGCCCAACAGGCTAAAAAGAAGTGCGGTCCGGATCGAAAATCCGGGGCAACGGTATGGCGTGCCACCTTACTCCTAGGCTTTATTCCTGGGAGACATACTAACGCTCGTGCTTTTTCAGGAAGAAGAGCGCTCGCCGGACTGTATCCAGAGAGGTTTCCAATCAATCCTCCGCTCGCCAGGCTCCAAAGCCAGGTCCAGAAGCGGAGGCGAACACGAGGCGTGCGTCAGATGCTCCTCCGATAGAGGATGCCGACAGGTTATCTGCCACCAATTCCGAGGTGGAGAGTGCCATGAATCACAGGCGTCGCCGGACAGTTCTTCGCGACGCATGTTTCTCCCCAGAGGCATTGGATGCCTTTAATTCAGGAGATGCGCACCTCTGTGCCGCTCAAAATGGTCTAGCCAGAGCCACGAAGCAGTATGTAAAAGACATACGGGTGAGAAGATTTGACAGTTATTTATGCCAGTAGCCCCCGAGACTTGAAATAGTTAGAATAACTGATTTAAGGATCATTTATTGTGCAGGATCTTTCAGAAAAGAATACCGACCTGTCACAGGAGCTGGAGGAGTGCAAAGCCCAACTTGAGGCCGCACTAGCCGCGGCGGGGGAAGCCAAAGAGACCCCCTCTGGTAATATATGCTTCAGAAGATAAGTAATTTGTGAAGTGCGGCATGTGTATAATTCTGACAATAATATTGTAGATGGCCCCGGGATAGATCCGGACAAGCAACAGCTCATGCGCCGGTTAAAGGCCGGCGAGAATGTGCTTACAAGGGTTAGGCAAGAGAAAAATAATATCCAAGATGCCAACACCCAGCTGGGTGAGGAACTAAAGGATGTTCGTGCCCAGCTTTCTGACTCCGTTAAGGAGAATCGGCGGCTTCGACGCGGCATTTTTAGTAAGTGCTTGAACGAACTTTGAAAAAGAGTTCGGCGAGGAAGTCGACTGACAGAGTTATGTCTGTAGGTATGCTCACAGGCCATCCTGCGGAGGAAATGCCCGGTTCTACGGGTGATCTTCTTCCCGAGCTCTTGCAACTGCACGAACGAGTTCGACAGGTGATGAAAGATGTCGCCCATGCCGTGTGGCCATCTGTCTCCCTGCCCGAAGGCCTTGGAGAGCTTGCAGAGAGGCTTCAGGGAGCGCGGCAGTGCTTGCAATTATGGAAGATATCGGCCTACCATCAAGGCGGCAGGGAGGCATGGGCCATGGTGAAGACGCGGTACACGAAGGCTGACCCAAACCACATGGCCAAGGTCGGACTTGTGGGGCCCGATGGGAAGGAGATCCCTGTGAGCTTGGTGTACGGCCAAGTAGAGTTGGCCGCAAAGTATTCCCAGTAGGACTGTAAACTAGACGGCCTATTAGATGGCATTGAAGAGGAATACAATCAGTCGAATTGACTATGTAATTTAAGATGACATGGAAAATGCCTTCTAGCCTGATTGTAGATCGTTTGTCATAGTGGACCTTTTCGCTTCAACCTCGGGACCCAATAGTCCGGAGTGTGTCCGAATACCCTCGTGGTTATATAAGAACCGGGGCATGCTTGGAGACCAAGCGTAGGGGTCATTAGTGCTTTATCAGACAAGTGCCCAACTAGTTATGTTATATTACATGGTTAGTAAGAAATATCTTCCAGGGAGAATAGTTCTGTTAGGGGTTCCTTTCCCTGGGATGCATGCCCTAAAGTGCATGTCCGGACTGCGAAAAAAGCAGAAAAACATCTGGGGGCAGATAAATAGGTATTAAATCATCTTTTTGTTCACCGACCAAATATTCCCTTAAGAACGCTAGCTTTCGGCTTCACCCAGTCTGAGGTACACATCCGGCTGACCCGGCAGTAACAATCGCAGAGGTGCTCCCTTTACCACCTAGCCGAACAATCGGGAACGTAGGGGTAAGCACAGGATCCAGGCAACCCAGCTTGGCCAAAACTTAAGTCATATCGATGCATATAATGGTGAATAAAAGGTACATGCGGAAGTGTGACACATGTGTTGGGTATGGAGCCCGTATAAATAAGCTTCTGTTAAAGAAGCCCCCAGGTATAATGAGCGCGGATAGCGCTTCAAGTGTGTGCGAACAATGCACGAACAAGCTTTCAAAGGCCGTAATAAAAAAGGAGGGAGAAGGAGAGAAACAGAAGACAGCTAATATGTAAAATATAGACGAAGGAAGGAGACGAACTCAGAATTCGGCGCTAGGCATAGAATCTTCGGAGACGGGCTGCGTTCCATGGGTTCGGCTCGAGTCGGTTATCCGAGGCATCTCGCAGATGGTATGCTCCACCGGTCAGGACTTGGTCGATGATAAAGGGACCTTCCCATTTGGGCTTTAGTTTGTCCTTTTTCTTATCCGGCAGGCATAGAACTAACTCGCCAACGTTGTAAGTTTTGGCCCGTACTTCTCTGCTTTGATATCTTCGAGCTTCCTGTTGATAGAATGCGGAACGGGCTTTTGCCACGTCATGCTCCTCCTCCAATGCGCCCAAACTATCCCGCCGATCGAGCTTGGCTTCTCTTTCTTCGTACATGCGCACGCGAGGTGAGTCATGAATTATGTCGCAGGGCAGAACTGCCTCTGCACCGTATACCATAAAGAATGGTGTGAATCCGGTGGTGCGATTCGGACAGGTCCGCAGCCCCCAGAGTACGGAGTCGAGCTCCTCTACCCAGTGCGTGTTAGATTCCTTGAGGGACCGCACTAATCTGGGTTTGATGCCGCTCATGATTAGACCATTTGCTCGCTCGACTTGACCGTTAGTTTGAGGGTGATAGACTGAAGCATAGTCGAGCTTGATGCCCATGTTTTTGCACCAGAGTTTGACCTTGTTGGCCGTAAAGTTCATGCCGTTATGAGTGATGATGCTATAGGGGACAACGTAACGGTGTACGACCCCTGATATGAAGTCTATCACCGGTCCGGATTCGGCCGTCTTAACAGGTTTGGCCTCTATCCATTTGGTGAATTTATCCACCATGACCAGTAGGTATTTTTGCTTGTGGGTTCTTCCTTTAAGGGGTCCCACCATGTCAAGCCCCCAGACCGCGAAGGGTCAGGTTATGGGTATAGTTTTGAGGGCGGTGGGTGGCATGTGGCTTTGATTAGCAAAGAGCTGGCAACGACGCATCGTTGGACTAGGTCCTGAGCATCTGCCCAGGCCGTTGGCCAATAAAATCATGTACGGAATGTGTTGCCTACAAGGGCTCGGGCTGCGGCGTGGTGCCCGCCGAGTCCGGCATGAATTTCAGCCAGAAGATTCCGCCCTTCCTCTTCGGAGATACACCTTTGAAGGACTCCGGTTGTGCTTTTCTTGTAAAGCTCTCCCTCATGGACCTTATAGGCTTTAGATCGCCGCATTATGCAGCGGGCCTTGTTTTGGTCCTCGGGGAGTTCCTGCCTAGTTAGGTAGGCTAGGAATGGTTCCGTCCACAGGGCAATGACTGCCATTATTACGTGGGCTGAAGATGTTACTTCGTTGGCAGAACCACCAACTGTGTCAGAATGTTCGGCGTCGGGCCGTGCGGTTGGGTCCGAATTGTTATTTCCGGATTCCCCCTCCCATAGTACGGATGGCTTGAACAACCTCTCTAGGAAGATGTTGGGAGGGACGGCATCGCGCTTTGCGCCAATGCGCGCCAATACGTCTGCTGCCTAGTTGTTATCCCGGGCTATATGGTGAAATTCGAGCCCTTCAAACCGAGCTGACATTTTTAGGACGGCGTTGCAATAAGCTACCATTTTTGGATCCTTGGCATCGAAGTCTCCATTTATTTGGGATATCGTGAGGTTTGAATCCCCGTGCACCTCTAGGCGCTGAATGCCCTCGAGCGGATAGTGCCTCAAGGGCCAGTGCGGCTGTCTTATTTTCAGCGCGGAGTGCTATGTCCGGGTCACTAGCGAGAGTGATGATTCTGTTGGGCCCGGGCATTTTGAGCTTCATGTACCCGTAATGGGGTATAGCTTGAAAAATTGTGAATGCCTCTCGCCCTAATAGAGTGTGATATCCGCTGTTGAACGGGGCCACTTGGAACGTGACCTCCCCGGACCTGTAATTATCCGGCGTGCCGAACACCACATCCAATGTGATTTTTCCTGTACAACATGCTTCCCGACTGGGGATTATTCCTCTAAAGGTTGTGCTGCTTCGCTCAATGCGGCTCCAGTCTATCTCCATTTTTCGGAGGGTTTCCTTGTAAATGAGGTTCAATCCACTGCCACCGTCCATGAGTACCTTGGTAAGGCGAAAGCCGTCCACTATTGGACTGAGGACCAATGCGGCTGGTGCTCGGGCTGTTCGGAATTTAGGTTCGTCACTGGCATTAAAGGTAATAGCCGTGTCACTCCATGGGTTTATTGTTGCTACTTCGTAGACTTCGGCAAGGTTGCGGAGTGTTCATTTCCGCATATTATTTGATGCGACCGTACTGGTATCCTTGGGCTGGTGCTCTGGAGTTAGAAGCTCTTTGCCACTTTTGGCGACCTGTGTAGTATCCAACATGCTCTAAGGCTATGAGTTGGAGTGGCGCCCTCTGTACTATGAATTTTGCAGGGTCCATTGAGCCATCCCTCCAGTACGGTTCCATGCGCTATAAAGGGTTTTTGCTTTTTGGTATTTAACCCAGGTGCCTGGCTATGATGCACCCTTTTATTTCGGACTGGGGTTGTATTCAGGGCCGGATTGTCCCAAAAATTGATTTCTGTTTTCCACGCGCTTTCCATCTCACAGTACTTCTGTACTATGGATGCCAAGTCAGCGAAGCGTGTAATCTCACGACGACTTACGGCATTGAGGATTCCCTTGTCCGTGCAATTATTGTGGAAGAATGAAATTGCGTCCTCCTCACGGCAATCCTTTATCCTGTTCATGACCAGGAGGAATCTGGCCCAGTAATGGTGTACTATTTCTGAGGGCTCTTGCCGGATTTGGGATAGATCGCTTATGTTTGGGTGGGCGGGTGGAATTAAATTCGGAATCCCGTCCAATCTAAGACTCAGGGGCCAAGAAGTTTCCAAACTTGGAAGCTTGGGTTCTTGGATGTTATCCAATGAATCTAGCCCGCTGCCTGACTTTACGTTCAGGGCTTGAGTGACGTCCTCCCCTCCGCGGCAATCCGGCATGGAGGGATCGGGAATCCGGACATAGCTAGTCCTTAAAATAGAGGAAGGGTTGCCGTATTGTTCCTCAACCACGACAACATGGTGGGTAACCTGGGGAGAGTTGATCTCTCTCAGATCGGGTTTAGGCCCAATCTGATCGTAGTCTCTAGTGACTCCCAGGACGGCGATGCGATCCAAGAGCTCGTTTAAGGAAAAGAGCTCCATCGGATCTAACTGCTCAGCGAGTTCCGAGCTAATGTGAAGATTTCTTTCGATGACCCGAGAAGTCATCGTCGGCGCGGTGGCCGGACAGGCGGTCATAAGGAAACCGCCTAGCCGGAGAGTTTGGCCGATAGCCAAAGCTCCTTTAGCAACAGTGCCGTCTTTAAAGACGAGATGAGGCATCCTTCCTGATGGCGACGGCATAGAGGAACTCTCAATGAAAGCACCAATGTCGGTGTCAAAACCGGCGGATCTCGGGTAGGGGGTCCCAAACTGTGCGTCTAGGCAGATGGTAACATGAGACAAGGGACATGATGTTTTTACCCAGGTTTGGGCCCTCTCGATGGAGGTAAAATCCTACTCCTGCTTGATTAATATTGATGATATGGGTAGTACAAGAGTAGATCTACCACGAGATCAGAGAGGCTAAACCCTAGAAGCTATCCTATGGTATGATTGTTGTTCGTCCTACGGACTAAAACCCTTCGGTTTATATAGGCACCGAAGAGGGTTAGGGTTACACAGAGTCGGTTACAATGGTAGGAGATCTACATATCCGTATTGCCAAGCTTGCCTTCCACGCCAAGGAAAGTCCCATCCGGACACGGGACGAAGTCTTCAATATTGTATCTTCATAGTCCAGGAGTCCGGACAAAGGTGATAGTTCGGCTATCCGGACACCCCATAATCCGGGACTCCCTCAATGGGGCTCTCTCCCCCTCTCTCCCTTTGGCACCGGAGTGCTGCCGGGGCAAGGACCATGGCGATGATCTACATCAATAATCTTACTACTGTCAAGGACAACTTTCTCCCCCTCTATGCAGCGGTGTAACACCCCTTCTCCCCGCTATAACTCTACTTAAACATGGTGCTCAACTCCATATATTATTCCCCAATGATCTATGGCTATCTTATGATGTTTGAGTAGGTCCGTTTTTTCCTATGGGTTAATCGTGATCTTGGTTGGTATGTGTGTATATTTTATTTATGGTGATGTCCTATGGTGCCCTCCGTGTAGCGCAAAATGTGAGGGGTCCCTGCTGTAGGGTGTGTGCAATATGTTCATGGTTCGCTTATTGTCGGTTGCCGGAGTGACAGAAGCCTGAACACGGATAAGTGGGTTATTGCGTATGGGAGTAAAGAGGACTTGATACTTAATGCTATGGTTGGATTTTACCTTAATGATCTTTGGTAGTTGCTAATGCTTGCTAGAGTTCCAATCATAAGTGCATATGATCCAAGTAGAGAAAGTATGTTAGCTCATGCCTCTCCCTCATATAAAATTGCAAGAATGATTACTGGCTAGTTATCGATTGCCTAGGGACACATGACTTTCTAGTTGACAAAAGGTATATACTTTTATTACCTTGCAATTTATTCGTAGTTTTATTCTCCGAAAGTACTCATAGTTTTATTATTGCAAAATAGTTTCATACTTGTAGGTAAAGCAAACATTAAGTGTGCGTAGAGTTGTATCGATGGTCGATAGAAATTGTGGGAATATTTTTTCTACCTTTAGCTCCTCATTGGGTTCGACACTCTTATTTATCGAAAAAGGCTACAAACGATCCCCTATACTTGTGGGTTATCAAGACCTTTTCTAGCGCTGTTGCCGTGAGTAATAGGGTGGGGTGAATATTCTTGTGTTTACTTGTTTGCTTTATTACTAAGTACTTTTTATTTTGTGCTCTTGTTTTCTATCTATAGTTATGGGTAGGAAACGTAAAATCAAAAAAATATAGTTTTACCTACTAAAGCAATGGTTGAAGAACCACCCAAAATCTATCGTACTACTGAAGCTTTCTACTTGGATCATCTTTGATCCCTATGTGCTTGTGCTGAAAACCCGACTAGCTTAGTTGAGGGAAAACCATTAGATGAGCATGCTTGTTTTGTGCGACACCGCTTATCTCAAAAAGGGAAACATTTACGACATCAAATTAATACTATGCAATGTTATGCTTGGAATTTATGTAAATTATATGATTTTACTTGTTGTTTCTAAAGACCCTAAGAAACAGCTTCCCTACCAATGTGAGTTTAGTGATAATGGAATCTTATCTTCTTATGCCAATGGTGTTTATAATTACTATGATGTTGAACAAATTGAAGAATTTGTTGCTTTTAAGGGTGCTTATGAAATTGCTTCTTCGATTGAAAAGTATGATGCCACTCTTTACAAATCTGAAAATTTTGCCATACTTAAATATTGCTATGAAAATTATTCTTCTAATGCTTATATTAAACCATATATTGAGGACTTCTCCACTATTCAAGAAGAGACTAATATTTTGAAGGAGTCTATGGAAGATGAAATTGATGAAACTGTCAGCTAATATTTTGCAGGAGTATATGGAAGAAGGAATTGATGAAACTATGAGCCCATTGGATGAAAAAGATGATGAGAGAGTGAAGAACAAAAGGAGGAAGAGCGGATTCGCTACCCGTGCCCACCTTCTAATGAGAGTAACCCTCCAACTCATACATTGTTTAATGTCCCTTCGTTCTTACCGAAGGATGAATGTTATGATAATTGCTATGATCCCATTGATTCTTTTGAAATATCCATTTTTGATGAACTTGATACTAGCCATGCTTGTGGCCAAGATGCCAATATGAATTATGCTTATGGAGATGAACTTGCTATTGTTCCTTATGTTAAGAATGAAATTATTGCTATTGCACCCACACATGATAGTCCCATTATCTTTTTGAATTATCCCAACTACACTATATCAGAGAAGTTTGCTCTTATTAAGGATTATGTTGATGGGCTGCGTTTTGCTACTACACATGATGATTTTGATGAATATAATATGCATGCGCTTGCTGCTCCTACTTGCAATTATTATGAGAGAGGAACTACATCTCCGCCCCTCTATGTTTCCAACACAATAAAATTGCAAGAAACTGCTTATGCTATGTATTGGCCTTTACTTGATGTGCATGAATTGTTCTTTTATGACATGCCGATGCATAGGAAGAGAGTTAGACCTTGTCATTACATGATATATGTTGCTTTGTGCTCATTACTAAATTATAAGTCATTGCTAATTAAAATTGGCTTTGGTATACCTTGGGATCCGGGTGGATCCATTACTTAAGCACTTTATGCCTAGCTTAATGGCTTTAAAGAAAGTGCTGCTAGGGAGACAACCCGGAAGTTTTAAAGGGTCATTTTATTCTGTTGTTTTCTTTTATAAAGTTCAAAAAAAAATATAGAGGGTAACCCGAAAACTTTTTCAAAGAGAGAAGCGATTGAAGGTGATGCATTGGAGAAGTGAGGGTCGACCTTGAACACTTGTGTTCATGCTCATGGAAACAATTTAAATTTTTCATGGAAGTTTCTCACAAAAATAATTATCCCCTTGTACAAATCCATTGTATTATAAAAATAATGTGCCAAGATTTGCCTTTAGGATGATTATATTGCTTGTTGGTATGTGCGGTGTAAAAACAGAAACTTTGGCTGTAGTGCGTGATTTTACATTTTTTACTTGAACGTCAAAAGTTTTTGAAATCTTTACACAGTATTCAATACAAATTGTTTATTTTGTACTAAGTTTTCAAAAAAAATTGAATTACAGAAGTATGGTGAATGTTCAGATTACTACAGAATGTCCTGTTTAAGACATATTCTGTTTTTGATGCATTGTTTTGCTTGTTTTGATGAAACTATTGATCTTTATTGGTGGTATAAGCCATGGAGAAGTTATAATTCAGTAGCCAAAATGCAAAAACAAAAGATGAATCGATTTGCAATAGTACTTAAAGTAGTGATTTGCATAGTTTTACTAATGGATCTCAGTAGTTTTCTGTTAAGTTTTTTGTGGATGAAGTGTTCAAAAAGTGAGGAGGTCTTGATATGAGGAGAAGGAGGAGAGGCAAGAGTTCAATCTTGGGGATGACCAAGGCACCCCAAGTAAATATCCAAGGAGACTCAAGCGTCTAAGCTTGGAGATGCCCCAGAAGGCATCCCATCTTTCTTCAAATTGTATCAGTATGTTTTTGTCTTCGTTGTGTTCACGTGATATGCGTAAATCTTGGAGCGTCTTTTGTGTTTAGTTTTCTTTTTCTTTTATGCCCCATGCTGGTACGAGATAGTCCATGGTTGACCTATAGAATGCTCATTGCACTTCACTTATATCTTTTGAGTATGGCATTATAGAATGCTTCATGCGCTTCACTTATATCATTTCAAGTTTGAATTGCCTGTTTCTCTTCACATAGAAAACCTTTATTTGTAGATGCTCTTTTGCTTCACTTATACTTATTAGAGCATGGTATTTTGTAGAAAGAATTAAACTCTCGTGCTTCACTTATATCTATTCAGAGAGTCAACAGGAATTGGTCATTTGCATGGTTACTCATGAAATCCTACATAAAACTTGTGGATCACTGAATATGATATGTTTGATTCCTTGCAATAGTTTTGCGATATAGAGATGATAATATGTGGGAGGTACTAGTAAACAGTTGTGCTTAGTAAGAATATTGGCATTAAGGTTTGTGATTCCCGAAGCATGCACGTATAGTCTCTTGTTATGCTATGAAGTTGGAGCATGATTTATTATTGATTGTCTTCCTTATGAGTGGCGGTCGAGGACGAGCGATGGTCTTTTCCTACCAATCTATCCCCCTGGGGGGGCATGCATAGTAGTACTTTGCTTTGAGGGCTAATAAACTTTTGCAATAAGTATATGAGTTCTTTATGACTAATGTGAGTCCATGGATTATACACACTCTTACCTTTCTGCAATTTTCTAGCCTCTACGGTACCGTGCATTGCCCTTTCACACATCTAGATGTGGTGCAAACTTCACAGGTGCATCCAAACCCCGTGATATGATATGCTCTATCACACATAAGCCTCATTATATCTTCCTCAAAACAACCACCATACCAACCTATTATGGCCTTTCCATAGCCATTCCGAGATATATTGCGATGCAACTTTCAACGCTTCCGTTTTGATGACTTGAGCATTCATTGTCATATTGCTTTGCATGATTGTAAGATAGCTAGCATCATATTTCCATGGCTTGTCCGTTTTTGATATCGTTCTTACGCTAGATCATTGCACATCCTGGTACACTGCGAGTGGCATTCATATAGAGTCATACTTTGTTCTAGGTATCGAGTTGTAATTTTTTTTCTTTTGAGTTGTAAGTAAATAGAAGTGTGATGACCATCATTTTTCATTATTAGAGCATTGCCCTGGAGAGGAAAGGATGATGGAGACTATGATTCCCCCACAAGTTGGGATGAGACTCCGGACAAAGAGAGAGAAAAAGAAAAAGGAAAAAATAAGGAAAATAAAAAAGAAAGGAAGAAAAAAAGACAAAGAGAGAAGGGGCATGCTAATGCCAAACTTGTGCTTGAAAGTAGCACCATGTTTTTCATATAGAGATTCTCCAATGTTGTCACTTCCATATACTAGTGGGAATTTTTCATTGTAGAGCTAGATGCATACCCACTTAGTTTTCATGTTGAGTTTTCATACACTTACAACTCTTAGTGCATTCATTGCATGGCAATCCCTACTCCTCACATTGATATCAATTGATGGACATCTCCATAGCCCGTTGGTCAACCGCGTCGATGTGAGACTTTCTTACTTTTTGTCTTCTCTATATTTACCCCTATCATCATACTCTATTCCACCCATAGTGCTATATCCATGGTTTGCGCTCATTTATTGCTTGAGGGTTTAAAAAGTTGAAGGATCATTAAAAAGTATGAACCAATTGCTCAGCTTGTCAATGGGGTTATGCATGATAAATACTTTATGTTAAGAAGACAGAGCATGACAAGACTATATGATTTTCTACAGATAGCTTTTCTTTAGCATAGATATTTTGAAAGACATGATTGTTTGTTGGGATGCCTGAGTATTGATGTCTTTATGTCAAATTATAGACTATTGCTTTGAATCACTCGATTCTTAATATTCATGCCATGATTAGATATATGATCAAGATTATGCTAGATAGCATTTCACATCAAAAATTATCTTTCTTATCATTTACCTACTCGAGGACGAGCAGGAATTAAGCTTGGGGATGCTGATATGTCTCCATCGTATCTATAATTTTTGATTGTTTCATACCAATATTATACAACTTTTACATATTTTTGGCAACATTTTATACGATTTATTGGACAAACATATTGATGCAGTGCCTAGTGCTAGTTCCTGTTTGTTGCATGTTTATTGTTTCACAGAATATCCATATCAAACGAAGTCCAAACGCGATAAAAAAATACGGAGAATTATTTTGGAATATATGTGATTTTTGAGAGTTTGAATCAACACAAAAGGAGGCCCATAGCCCCCACAAGACACCAGGGTGCGCTAGGGCCCCCTAGCGCGTGGTGGTGGGTCGTGGTCACCTCGTAAGGCAGTTGGAGCTCTACTTCGGGCGCAGGGAAGCTTATATCTGGAAAAAAATCGTGTTAAAATCTAAGCACAATCGGAGTTATGGATCTTTGGGAATATAAGAAACGGTATTCGGCCAAAAAACAGGAACGCCAAACAGAAGAGAACAGAGAGGGAGATCCAATCTCGGAGGGGCTCCCGCCCCTCCACAGCCATGGAGGCCATGGACCAGAGGGGGAACTCTCCTCCCACCTAGGGGGAGGCCAAGGAAGATTAAGGAGGGGGGCTCTCTCCCCCTCTCCCCTGGTGGCGGTGGAGTGTCGCCGAGGCAAGGATCGTGACGGCGATCTACATCAACAATCTTGCTACCGTCAACACCAACTTTCTCCCCCTCTATGCAGTGGTGTAAGACCCCTTCTCCCTGTTGTAGTCTCTACTTAAACATGGTGCTCAACTCCATATATTATTTCCTAATGATCTATGGCTATCTTATGATGTTTGAGTAGATCCGTTTTGTCCTATAGGTAATTAATCGTGATGTTGGTTCGTATGAGTGTATATTTTATTTATGGTGCTGTCCTACGGTGCCTTCCATGTCGCACAAACATGAGGGGTCCCCGCTGTAGGGTGTTGCAATATGTTCATGATTCGCTTATTGTCAGTTGCCGAAGTGACAAAAGCCTGAACACGGATAAGTGGATTATTGCGTATGGGAGTAAAGAGGACTTGATACTTAATGCTCTCGTTGGGTTTTACCTTAATGATATTTGGTTGTTGCGGATGCTTGCTAGAGTTCCAATCATAAGTGCATATGATCCAAGTAGAGAAAGTATGTTAGCTCATGCCTCTCCCTCATATAAAATTGCAAGAATGATTATCGGTCTAGTTATCGATTGCCTAGGGACAAATGACTTTCTTGTTGACAAAAGCTATATACTTTTATTACCTTGCAATTTATTCGTAGTTTTATTCTCACAAAGTACTCGTAGTTTTATTCTTGCAAAACAGTTTCATACTTGTTTTAGGTAAAGAAACGTTAAGTGTGCGTAGAGTTGCACTGGTGGTCGATAGAACTTGAGGGAATATTTGTTCTACCTTTAGCTCATCGTTGGGTTCGACACTCTTATTTATCGAAAAAGTCTACAAACGATCCCCTATACTTGTGGGTTATCAGCATCTAGTGTACTAAGTTCACGAATAAACAGAGTAATGCAATAAGAACGATGACATGATATAGAGAAGATCTATTAATGTAGAAATAGACCCCATCTTTTTATCCTTAATGGCAATGATACATGCATGTCATGTCTCCTTCTATCACTAAGATTGAGCACCGCAAGATCGAACCCATCACAAAGCACCTCTTCCCATGGCAAGAAAAATCAATCTAGTTGGCCAAACCAAACCAAAGTTTCGAAGAAGAAATATTGGGCTATAACAATCATGCATATAAGAGTTCAACAAAGACTCAAATAATATTCATAGATAGATCTGATCATAAACTCACAATTAATAGGATCCCAACAAACACACCGCAAAAAAGAGTTACATCAAATAGATATCCAAGAACATCGAGGAGAACATTGTATTGAAGATCAAAGAGAGAGAAGAAGCCATCTAGCTACTGCTATGAACCCATAGGTCTGTGGTAAACTACTCACGCATCATCGAAGGGGCAAGGGTGATGATGAAGAACCCCTCCTTGATCATTGACCCCTCCGAGAAGGTGCCGGAAAAGGCCTCTAGATTGGATCTCGTGGTTCTAGAACTTGCGGCGATGGAAATTCTGATCTCTGGACTCCCCTAGGGTTTCTAGAATATTTGGGTATTTATAAAGCTGAGAGGCGGTGGAAACGCCTCCCATGGGCCCCACTACCCACCAGGGCACGCATGGGGCCTCTACCGTGCCCCGGTGCCTAGTAGGTGATGGCTCGTGTCTGCGTCAGTTTTTCCCCGGAGAGGAAGGGATGATGCAGCACACCTACGGTAGGTACTTCCCTCAGTGATGAAACCAAGGTTACAGAACCAGTAGGAGAACCAAGAAACACTATGTAAACGATACATGCACACAAAGAACAAATACTTGCAACCCGACGCGTAAGAGGGGTTGTCAATCCCTCCCGGGTAAAAGATTGGTAAAGATATAATTTGTTAGATGCAAATAGAATAACGACAAATAAAATTCAACGAGATATTTTTTGGTTTTTGATAATATAGATCTGAAAATAAAAGATGCAAATAAATAAAAAGGCAAATAGCAATATAGATGAAAATATATGATGAGAAAATAGACCCTCGTCCATAGATTTCACTAGTGGCTTCTCTCGAGAAAAATAGCATACGGTGGGTAAACAAATTACTGTTGGGCAATTGATAGAACTTCAAATAATTATGACGATATCTAGGCAATGGTCATTATATAGGCATCACATCCAAGATTAGTAGACTGACGCCATCCTGCATCTACTACTATTACTCCACACATCCACCGTTATCCAGCATGCATCTAGTGTATTAAGTTCATGGAGAGACGGAGTAATGCAATAAGAATGATGACATGATGTAGACAAGATCTATTGATGTAGGAATAGACCCCATCTTGTTATCCTTAATGGCAAGAATCAATATGTGTCTTATTGCCCCTTCTGTCACCGGGAAACAACACCGCAAGATCGAACCCATCACAAAGCACCTCTTCCCATGGCAAGAAAAATCGATCTAGTCATCCTAACTAAACCAAAGTTTCAAAGAAGACATACGAGGCTATAATTAATCATGCATATAAGAGATCAAAAACTCAAATAACTTTCATCTGTAAAAATAGATCTGATCATAAACTCAAAGTTCATTGGATCCCAACAAACACATCGCAAAAGAGTTACATCAAATAGATCTCCAAGAGACCATTGTATTGAGGATCAAAAGAGAGAAGAAGCCGTCTAGCTACTGCTTACGGACCCGTAGGTCTACAATGAACTACTCACACATTATCAGAGAGGCACCAATGATGATGATGAACCCCTCTGTGATGGTGTCTAGATTGCGTGGTTCTGGAACTTGCAGCAGCTGGAATTGTGTTTTGTCCACTCCCCTAGGGTTTCTGGAATATTTGGGTATTTATAGGGCGAAGAGGCGGTGCAGGAGGCCACCGAGCTGGGCACAATCCACCAGGGTGCGCCTGGGCCCCCAGGCGCGCCCTTGTGGGTTATGCCCCCCTCGGGGCACCCCTCTGGTACTTCTTTGGCCCATCCTGTGTCTTCTAGCCCAGAAAAATTCTCCAAAAAGTTTCACTGCGTTTGGACTCCGTTTGGTACTGATATTCTGTGAAGTAAATAACAAGCAAAAAACAGCAACTGCCACTGGGCACTATGTCAATAGGTTAGTCCCAAAAATGATATAAAGTTGCTATAAAATGATTGTAAAACATCCAAGAATGATAATATAACAGCATGGAACAATCAAAAATTATAGATACATTGGAGACGTATCAGCATCCCCAAGCTTAATTCCTGCTCGTCCTCGAGTAGGTAAATGATAAAAACAGAATTTTTGATGTGGAATGCTGCCTAACATGTTCATCACATATTCTTTTCTTTTGTAGCCTGGACATATGGACTTTTATATGGTTCAAAGTAATAGTATAGTTTTGACATGAAGATTTCAATACTCAAGCATATCAACAAGCAACCATGTCTTTCAAAATATCAACACTAAAGCAAGTTATCTCTGTCCCACCATGCTCAATCATTGATCCATTCATGAAACACACTCGCATATTAGCTACATCCAATGCTCAAGTACAATCATAGTGGCCCTCAGTTGGTGAGACTCAAATAAAAATAAAAATTGCATAAAGTAAATAGAAAGGCCCTTCGTAGAGGGAAGTAGGGATTTGTAGAGGTGCCAGAGCTCAAAGCGAAAATTAAGAGATAAAACATTTTGGGAGGTATACTTTTCCCGTCAACGAAAATGACCGAATAATTCCCAACACTTTCCATGCTAGATATATAGGCGGTTCCCAAACTGAAAATAAATTGTATTCCTTTTTCCATCATACTTTCACATTCCACGGCTAGCCGTATCCACAGGCGCTGTCCATACCAACACTTTCCAAGGAATTTATTATTTGACAACATAAAGTAAATTTCTTTTTCATTTCGGGACTGGGCATCCCTAATACCTATGCCTTACTCTCGTGCAATGACAAGTGAATAAACAATCATCTCGAGAATAACACATCTAGCATGGAAAATGTTGGCCACCCCTGCCGCTTCATGAGCGGTACGAGCACACAAAAAGGAAATTTATTTTGAAAATTAGAGATGGCACATACAAATTTGCTTAGAACGACACAGAAACACTACATATAGGTAGGTACGATGGACTCTTATGGCAAAACTGGTTTTAATGATTTTGGATGCACAAGTAGTATTCCTACTTTGTACAAATGGAGGCTAGCAAAAAGATTGAGAAGCAACCAACCAAGAAACAAAAAATCACATAAGCGAGCATTAACTAACACCGAATAATGCACCACAAGTAGGATGTAATTTCATTCCATAACTATTGACTTTCGTGCTTGCATAGGGAATCACAAACCTTAACACCAATATTCTTACTAAAGCATAATTACTCATCGACATGACTCACATATCACTATCATCATATCTCAAAACTATTGCAAGGAATCAAGTTTATTTTGTCCAATGATCTTCATGAATTTTTTTATTATATCCCTCTTGAATATCTATCACTTTGGGACTAATTTCATATGTTGCTTTTGATTAGCTCAAACAAATTTAAGTGAAGAACATGAGCATAAAATTTTCCGTCTCTCAAAATAATATAAGTGAAGCGTGAGAGAATTTCTTCAAAAATTTACTATCTCTCAAGTAAATCTAAGTGAAGCATGAGAGCATTTCTTTAAAAATATTAAAGCACACCATGGTCAAAAATATATAAATGAAGCACTAGAGCAATTCCATATCTCAAAAAATTTAAGTGGGGCATAAAGAGCAATTCTAACAAATCATAGCATAATTTTGGATCTCTCAAATAGGTGTATCCAGCAAGGATACTTGTGACAAACTAAAAATCAAAACAAGAAAAGACTCATATAATCAAGAAGCTCCAAGCAAACTCATGATATGTGACGAATAAAAATATAGCTTCAAGTAAAATACCGATGGCCGTTTGAAAAAAGAGGGGATGCCACTCGGGGCATCCCCAAGATTAGTTGCTTGTTCCTCTTTGGATATTATCTTGGGATGCCATGGGGCATTCCCAAGCTTAGGATCTTCTTACTCCTTATTCCATCATCCATCGTGATCTCACCCAAAACTTGAAAACTTCAATCACACAAAACTTAACAAAACCTTCATGAGATCCGTTAGTATAAGAAAGCAAATCACTACTAGGTACTGTTGCAAACCCATTCATATTTTATTTTTGCATTATATCTACTATATTTAAACTTTACTGATACGTCTCCAAAGTATCTATAATTTTTGATTGTTCCATGCTATTATATTACCTGTTTTGGATGTTTAATGGGCTTTAATATGCACTTTTATATTATTTTTGGGACTAACCTATTAACCAGAGGCCCAGCCCAAATTGCTATTTTTTTGCCTATTTCAGTGTTTCGCAGAAAAGGAATATCAAACGGAGTCCAAATGGAATGAAACCTTCGGGAGAGTTATTTTTGGAACAAACGCAATCCAGGAGACTTGGAGTGGACGTCAAGAAAGAAACGAGGCGGCCACGAGGCATGCAGGTGCGCCGAGGGGGGTAGGTGCACCCCACCCTCGTGGGCCCCTCTTGGCTCCCCTGACCGACTTCCTTCGCCTATATATATACTCGTATACCATGAAAACATCTAGGAGAACCACGAAACCCTATTTCCACCACCGCAACCTTCTGTACCAGTGAGATCCCATCTGGGGTCTTTTCCGGCGCTCCGCTGGAGGGGGAATCGATCACAGAGGGCTTCTACATCCACACCATAGCCTCTCCGATGAAGTGTGAGTAGTTTACCACAGACCTTTGGATCCATAGTTATTAGCTAGATGGCTTCTTCTCTCTCTTTAGATCTCAATACAAAGTTCTCCTCGATCTTCTTGGAGATCTATTCGATGTAATTCTTTTTGCAGTGTGTTTGTCGAGATCCGATGGATTGTGGGTTTATGATCAAGATTATCTATGAACAATATTTGAATCTCCTCTGAATTCTTTTATGTATGATTTGTTATCTTTGCAAGTCTCTTCGAATTATCAGTTTGGTTTGGCCTACTAGATTGATCTTTCTTGCAATGGGAGAAGTGCTTAGCTTTGGGTTCAATCTTGCGGTGTCCTTTCCCAATGACAGCAGGGGCGGCAAGGCACGTATTGTATTGTTGCCATCGAGGATAAAAATATGGGGTTTATATCATATTGCTTGAGTTTATCCCTCTACATCATGTCATCTTGCCTAATGCGTTACTATGTTCTTATGAACTTAATACTCTAGATGCATGATGGATGGCGGTCGATGTGTGGAGTAATACTAGTAAATGCAGAATCCTTTCGATCGACTTGTCGCGGACGTGATGCCTATATACATGATCATGCCTAGATATTCTCATAACTATGCACTTTTCTATCAATTGCTCGACAGTAATTTGTTCACCCACCGTAATACTTATGCTATCTTGAGAGAAGCCACTTGTGAAATCTATGGCCCCGGGGTCTATTTTCCATCATATAAGTTTCCAATCTATTTTATTTTGCAATCTTTACTTTCCAATCTATATCATAAAAGTACCAAAACTACTTATTATCTCTATCAGATCTCACTTTTGCAAGTGGCTGTGAAGGGATTGACAACCCCTTTTTTGCATTGGTTGCAAGGTTCTTATTTGTTTGTGTAGGTACGAGGGATTTGCGTGTAGCCTCCTACTGGATTGATACCTTGGTTCTCAAAAAACTGAGGGAAATACTTACGCTACTTTGCTGCATCACCCTTTCTTCTTCAAGGGAAAACCAACGCATGCTCAAGAGGTAGCAAGAAGGATTTCTGGCGCCGTTACCGGGGAGGTCTACGCACAAGTCAAGACATACCAAGTACCCATCACAAACCCTTATCCCTTGCATTACATTATTTCCCATTTGCCTCTCATTTTCCTCTCCCCCACTTCTGAAATGATTTTCGAAAACCTTTGCCTTTTCTTTGCATTCTTCCCGTATGTCTTTTTGTTTGTGTTTCCATGTGCCTTCTATTTGCTTGCATCTTTGCTTGCTAAAATGCTATTGATATGGATCCACTTAACTTGTTCTACTTGGATCATCTTTGATCCTTATGGGCTCGTGCTGAAACCCCAACTAGCCTAGTTGATGGGAAAACTTTAGATGAGCATGCTCATTTTGTGCGTCACCGTTTGTTTGAAAAGGGGAAGCTCTTATGGTATCAAATAAATAGTTTGCTCTGTTATGCTTGGAGTCTTTGTGAAATTTATGATTTTACTTGTTGCTCTAAGAACCCTAAAAAACACCTTCCCTACCTATGTGAGTTTAATGATAATGAAATCTTATCTTCTTATGGAAAGGGTGTTTATAGCTACTATGATATCGAACAAATTGAAGAATTTGTGGTTTTTAAGGGTGCTCATGAAGTTGATTCTTTGATTGAAAAGTATGATATTACTCTCTACAAATCTGAAAATTTTGACATGCTTAAATATTGCTACGAAAACTATGCTCATAATGCCTATGTTAAGGAATTTGTTGAGAGAATCACCGCTGCTTTTGAAGAAAATAATGATATGCATAAATCTATAGATAATTATGATTCTGATGATTTGATTGAAATATCCCTTGATGAACATGATGCTTGTTATTCTTGTGGCCATGATGCCAATATTTATGAAGATGAATTTGCTATAGTTCCTTAGGTTAAACATGAGATCGTTACTATTGCACCCATACTTGATAGTTCCTTTGATGAAAAGCATGATTGCAATGATGTTATTATAAATTCTCTTCAGGTCAATTGTGCTAATAATATGCAAAACCCTAAGCTTGGGGATGCTAGTTTTGCTATGTCTACTACTTGTTGCAATGATCATGATTGGGGTGATTCTTCTTATCTTGAAAATTTATTTAAGCCCCATGATGAATATGAGATTGATGATAATGTTTGCAATAATATTGAAAGTGGGTTTGGAAGAGTGTCAACTTTAGATCCCACATATTTGGAGAATGTTCAATCTTATGAAGTTTTGATAAAAGTGGGTTTGGAGAGGTCATGACTTTAGTTAATGTTAATCCCACTATTTTGGAAGAGTGTCAACTTTGCATACATGTGGATCATGTTAAGAATATGTTTTGTGATAGCTATATTGTTGAATTTGCTTATGATCCTACATGTAATTATTATGAGAGGGGAAAATATGGTTGTAGAAATTTTCAGGTTACTAAATTACCTCTCGTTATGTTGAGATTGCTATCATTTCTCTCTTCTTCCTTGCATATGGTAGTTTTTTCTTGTCGTGCTAATTTGTTTTCCTATAAAATCCCTATGCCTAGGAAGTGTGTTAGACTTAGAGGTGATTTTCACATGTTTTATGATGCTCTCTTTGTGTTTCACTTACTACCACTACTAGGAAAAGGGTTATAGATAGGATTGACACTAATGGCGCACCAGAGAAGTAGTGCGCCACTACTATATACTAATGGCGCACCAGTTGGTGATGCGCCATTAGTGTGGAAGACACTAATCGCGCACCAGACAAAAGGTGCGCCACTAGTGATATTTTTTTTTTCATTTTTACATACATACTAATGGCGCATCCT
This sequence comes from Triticum aestivum, assembly GCF_018294505.1. Taxonomy (NCBI): domain Eukaryota; kingdom Viridiplantae; phylum Streptophyta; class Magnoliopsida; order Poales; family Poaceae; genus Triticum; species Triticum aestivum. Next base: position 329,830,848 of record NC_057807.1, on the reverse strand, counting down.
ACCGAAGTGCGCCATTACTAGTTCTAACTAGTAATGGCGCACCAGACAAGGAGTGCGCCAGTACTGATTTTTTTATTCTTTTTTTGCAAAACTACTAATGGCGCACCGTGTCACAGTGCGCCATTACTACTTTAAACTACTAATGGCGCACCGTGTCACAGTGCGCCATTAGTGTATATATATTCTTACTTTCCTGCAAAACTAGTAATGGCGCACCACCTGCAGGTGCGCCATTAGTAACCAGGGTTTCTAATGGCGCATTTGCAGGTGGTGCGCCATTAGTAACCTGGGACCCCAACAAGATATTTTGGACAGCCACACCTACCCACTCACTTACCCCACTTCATTCCCTCCACCTCCTTCTCCAAGCTTTCGGCTGCCTCCTCCTCCTCACCTCATTTCCACCATAGATTCATCAAAATTAAGTGGTGAAATTACCTTTTTGATAGGTAAGTAAGGGGAAAGCTATCTTCATGATGTAGATCTACTTTTTTTCTCCCTAGCTCGCTCCGACAACATGCACATGCACATTTTGTGGCCTAGCTAGATCTATGTATGTTTGTGGTGTTGCATGTGTTTGTGGTGTTGCATATATGTTTGTGTTTGCAGGTACCGGTATTTGAAATGCGATAGTTGCCAATATTTTGCCGGAATGTTGATTCATTTCCGTTTCGACGAGAATTTTGGCACTATGCATTCTTTTTGGTCCTATTTTTAGGGAAGGTCATGCCAAATTTTTTCTTGGTTCTAAAATATCATTTTGCTCTACCCCGCAGGAGTCCATGGTCCGCACGATGACCGAAGGCATCGTGAATAGGTTTTTGAGCTCCGCGAAGGCCGAGATGCTTCAAAAGAACGAGACGGAGATAAGATGTCCATGTCGAAGATGCAAGTTGAAGAGCCTTATTGCGGACCCGGATTCCGGGCAGGTGCGGGACCACCTGCTCTTGCGTGGTTTCATGGATGGCTATCGGTGGCAAGGTGATGAAGATGACTATGAAGTCGTCCATGGGGGCCGGGCAAGAAATGAGGAAGGGCAACAAGACAAGTACCACCGCGGCGAGGGCGGGCGAGAACACGAAGAATCTCCAGGACATGATCACGACGGTGATGCTGTACACAGTCATCATGTAGAAGATGTCGTACATGATGATGAGGAAGATCAAGACGAAGGGCATGATCATGAAGATGAAGATGCCGGAGCAGACGACGATGGAGGCTGGGTGCAGGACCCTCATATTCAAGAGCTGCTTCTCAAGCATACGGATAACGCAAGAGCTGCCGCCCGAGAGAAAGCCAAGCTGGATCAACTGGAGATAGACGCGGTTACTCCATTGTATGAAGGATGCAGGCCCGAGGATACCCGCCTGAAAGTAACACTCATGGCTCTGGAGATGAAGGTAAAACACAAAATGACCGACGCATGCTTCGACGAGAACATGTCATTCTGGCACGAATGTCTTCCCAAGGGGAACAAGTGCCCGACCAGTTTCGAGGAGGCGAAGAAAATCGTGTGTCCTCTGGATTTATCGCACGTGAAATACCATGTGTGCATGAACAATTGCATCATTTATCGGGATGAGCACGCGGAGTCTACCATATGTCCGGTGTGCGGCGTCACTCGATACAAGAAGAGGAAGAAAGCTCCTCGAAAATCGGTGTGGTACTTTCCGATCACTCCTCGTCTGCAGCGCTATTTCGCGGACCCTAAGGTAGCAAAGCTCCTGCGTTGGCATGCAGATAGGGAGGAGAAGAAGCGGGAAGATGATGGAAATGATCCGGAGATAAATAAAAAAGACAAGATGCTGAGTCACCCTAAGGATGCGAGCCAGTGGCAAGCGTTGAACTTCGAATTCCTAGAATTTGGGAAGGATCCAAGGAACATCGTGCTGGGAGAGAGCACCGATGGAGTCAATCCGTTTGGCAGCCAGAGAAGCACACATAGCACCTAGACTGTGTTTGTGTGGATGTACAACCTTCCCCCTGGTTGTGCATGAAGAGGAAGTACATTCACATGAGTATGCTAATTGAAGGGCCGAAACAACCAGGGAACGACATCAATCTGTATCTGGGGCTGCTGAAGGAGGAGCTAGACACGCTGTGGAAAACGCCAGCCAATATGTGGGACGCCGCAGAGAAAGAATATTTCCCTATGAGAGCCGCACTGCTCACGACGGTGCATGACTATCTCGGTTACGGATATCTCGCGGGGCAGGTAGTCCACGGATTTTCTGGATGCGTAAGGTGCATGGATGACACAACGTATCGCTAGCTAGATAGAGATCCCGGGTCTTCGAAAACCATGTTCATGGGACATCGAAGGTGGCTTCGCGACGATGACCCGTGGAGGAAACGCAAGGATCTGTTCGATGGTGAAACCGAACCCCGAAAACGCCCGTGTATGAGGAGCGGCGAGGAAATAGACGAGCTGTTGAAAAATTGGAAAGACTGCCCACTGCCGGGAAAGAAGCAAAAGGCGCCAGAGCCGGGAAAGAAGCGAAAGGCGCCAGAGCCGCTGCTGAAGGTATGGAAAATGAGGTCTGTTTTCTGGGACTTGCCGTACTGGAAGATCCACCATGTGCCTCACAGCCTTGATGTCACGCATATCACGAAGAACGTGTGTGAGAGTCTGCTTGGTACCCTGCTCAACATGCCAGAGAGGACCAAAGATGGGCCGAAAGCAAGGGCAGACTTGAAATCAATGGGCATCAGGCAGGAGCTTCATGCTAATGATGATGATGATGATGATGATGATGATGATGATGATGATGATGATGATGATGATGATGATGATGATGATGATGAGGCGAAGCAGGACACAGAAAGTTGCCGCAAAGGCAAAAAGGCCAAGTGTTGGAAATATTCCCTAGAGGCAATAATAAAAGGATTATTATTATATTTCCTTGTTCATGATAATTGTCTTTATTCATGCTATAATTGTATTATCCGGAAATCGTAATACACGTGTGAATACATAGACCATAATATGTCCCTAGTAGGCCTCTAGTTGACTAGCTCATTGATCAACAGATAGTCATGGTTTCCTGACTATGGACATTAGATGTCGTTGATAACGGGATCACATCATTAGGAGAATGATGTGATGGACAAGACCCAATCCTAAGCATAGCACAAGATCGTGTAGTTCGTTTTGCTAGAGCTTTTCCAATGTCAAGTATCTTTTCCTTAGACCATGAGATCGTGTAACTCCCGGATACCGTAGGAGTGCTTTGGGTGTACCAAACGTCACAACGTAACTGGGTGGCTATAAAGGTGCACTACAGGTATCTCCGAAAGTGTCTGTTGGGTTGACACGGATCGAGACTGGGATTTGTCACTCCGTATGACGGAGAGGTATCTCTGGGCCCACTCGGTAATGCATCATCATAATGAGCTCAAAGTGACCAAGTGTTTGGTCACGGGATCATGCATTATGGTACGAGTAAAGTGACTTGCCAGTAACGAGACTGAACGAGGTATTGGGATACCGACGATCGAGTCTCGGGCAAGTAACGTACCGTTTGACAAAGGGAATTGTATACGGGGTTGATTGAATCCTCGACATCGTGGTTCATCCGATGAAATCATCGAGGAGCATGTGGGAGCCAACATGGGTATCCAGATCCCGCTGTTGGTTATTGACCGGAGAGCCGTCTCGGTCATGTCTGCGTGTCTCCCGAACCCGTAGGGTCTACACACTTAAGGTTCGGTGACGCTAGGGTTATTAGGAAGACTTGTATGTGATTACCGAATGTTGTTCGGAGTCCCGTATGAGATCCCGGACGTCACGAGGAGTTCCAGAATGGTCCGGAGGTGAAGATTTGTATATGGGAAGTTGTCATACGGTCACTGGAAAGTTTCGGGGCCGTATCGGTATTGTACCGGGGCCACCGGAGGGGTTCCGGGGGTCCACTGGGAGGGGCCACCTCTCTCGGAGGGCCCCATGGGCCGTAGGGGGTAGGGAACCAGCCCTTGGAGGGCTGGGCGCCCCCCCTTGGGCTCATGCGCCTAGGGTTGGGGGGGAAACCCTAAAGGGGGCGCCCCCGTTTGCTTGGGAGGAAAGCCCCCTCCCTGGCTGTCGCCCCCCCCCCCTCTAGATCTCATCTAGAGGGGGCCGGCCCCCTTCCCCCTTCCCCTATAAATAGAGGGGCGAGGGGAGGGCTGAACACCTGATCCAAGGCGCAGCCCCTCCCCTCCCCAACACCTCTCCTCCTCCGTTAAGTGCTTGGCGAAGCCCTGTCGGAGTACTGCCTCTCCACCACCACCACGCCGTCGTGCTGCTGCTGGAGTCTTCTTCCTCAACCTCTCCTTCCCCCTTGCTGGATCAAGAAGGAGGAGACGTCATCCGCTCCGTGCGTGTGTTGAACGCGGAGGTGTTGTCCGTTCGGCACTTGGTCATCGGTGATTTGGATCACGGCGAGTACGACTCCATCATCCCCTTTCTCTTGAAAGCTTCCGGTCGCGATCTACAAAGGTATGTAGATGCACTCCTATCACTCGTTGCTTAGATGAACTCATAGATGGATCTTGGTGAAACCATAGGAAATTTTTTATTTTCTGCAACGTTCCCCAACAGTGGCATCATGAGCCAGGTCTATGCGTAGTTCTCTATTGCACGAGTAGAACACAAATCTGTTGTGGGCATAGATATTGTCAACTTGCTTGCCACTACTAGTCTTTTCTTGCTTCGGGGTATTGTGGGATGAAGCGGCCCGGACCGACCTTACACGTACGCTTACGTGAGACAGGTTCCACCGACTGACATGCACTAGTTGCATAAGGTGGCTAGCGGGTGTCTATCTCTCCCACTTCATTTGGAGCGGATTCGACGAAAAGGGTCCTTATGAAGGGTAAATAGAAGTTGACAAAATCATGTTGTGGTTATTAGTAGGTAAGAAAACGTTCTTGCTAGAACCCTATTGCAGCCACGTAAAAGATGCAACAACAATTAGAGGACGTCTAACTTGTTTTTGCAGCAATTGTCATGTGATGTGATATGGCCAGAAGTTGTGATGAATGATAAATGATATATTGTGATGTATGAGATCATGTTCTTGTAATAGGAATCATGGCTTTCATGTAGATGAGTATGACAACCGGCAGGAGCCATAGGAGTTGTCTTTATTTTTGTATGACCTGCGTGTCATTGAAGAACGCCATGTAAATTACTTTACTTCATTGCTAAACGCGTTAGCCATAGAAGTAGAAGTAGTTGTTGGCGTGACAACTTCATGAAGACACGATGATGGAGATCATGGTGTCATGCCGGTGACGAAGATGATCATGGAGCCCCGAAGATGGAGATCAAAGGAGCTATATGATATTGGCCATATCATGTCACTATTATATAATTGCATGTGATGTTTATTATGTTTATGCATCTTGTTTACTTAGAACGACGGTAGTAAATAAGATGATCCCTTATAACAATTTCAAGAAAGTGTTCTCCCCTAACTGTGCACCATTGCTAAAGCTCGTCGTTTCGAAGCACCACGTGATGATCGGGTGTGATAGATTCTTACGTTCACATACAACGGGTGTAAGACAGTTTTACACATGCAAAACACTTAGGGTTAACTTGACGAGCCTAGCGTGTACAGACATGGCCTCGGAACACAGAGACCGAAAGGTCGAACATGATTCGTATGGAAGATACGATCAACATGGAGATGTTCACCGATGATGACTAGTCCGTCTCACGTGATGATCGGACACGGCCTAGTCGACTTGGATCCTGTAACACTTAGATGACTAGAGGGATGTCTAATCTGAGTGGGAGTTCATTAAATAATTTGATTAGATGAACTTAATTATCATGAACTTAGTCTAAAACCTTTGCAAATATGTCTTGTAGATCAAATGGCCAACGCTCATGTCAACATGAACTTCAACGCGTTCCTAGAGAAAACCAAGCTGAAAGATGATGGCAGCAACTATACGAACTGGGTCCGGAACCCGAGGATCATCCTCATAGCTGCCAAGAAAGCATATGTCCTAGATGAACCGCTAGGTGAAGCACCCATCCCAGAGAACCAAGACGTTATGAACGTTTGGCAGTCATGTGCTGATGATTACTCCCTCGTTCAGTGCGGCATGCTTTACAGCTTAGAACCGGGGCTCCAAAAGCGTTTTGAGAAACACGGAGCATATGAGATGTTCGAGGAGCTGAAAATGGTTTTCCAAGCTCATGCCCGGGTCGAGAGATATGAAGTCTCTGACAAGTTCTATAGTTGTAAGATGGAGGAAAACAGTTCTGTCAGTGAGCATATACTCAAAATGTCTGGGTTGCACAACCGCCTGTCCCAGCTGGAGATCAACCTCCCGGACGAGGCAGTCATTGACAGAATCCTTCAGTCGCTCCCACCGAGCTACAAGAGCTTTGTGTTGAACTACAATATGCAGGGGATGGTGAAGACCATTCCTAAAGTATTTTCCATGCTGAAGTTAGCAGAGGTTGAAATCAAGAAAGAACATCAAGTGTTGATGGTCAATAAGACCACTAAGTTCAAGAAGGGCAAGGGTAAGAAGAACTTCAAGAAGGACGGCAAGGATGTTGCCGCGCCCGGTAAGCCAGTTGCCGGGAAGAAGTCAAAGAATGGACCCAAGCCTGAGACTGAGTGCTTTTATTGCAAGGGGAAGGGTCACTGGAAGCAGAACTGCCCCAAATACTTAGCGGACAAGAAGGCCGGCAACACCAAAGGTATATTTGATATACATGTAATTGATGTGTACCTTACCAGTACTCGTAGTAACTCCTGGGTATTTGATACCGGTGCCATTGCTCATATTTGTAACTCACAGCAGGAGCTGCGGAATAAGCGGAGACTGGCGAAGGACAAGGTGACAATGTGCGTCGAGAATGGTTCCAAGGTCGATGTGATCGCCGTCGGCACGCTACCTCCACATTTACCTACGGGGTTAGTTTTAAACCTCAATAATTGTTATTTAGTGCCAAGTTTGAGCATGAACATTGTATCTGGATCTCGTTTGATACGAGATGGCTACTCATTTAAATCCGAGAATAATGGTTGTTCTATTTATATGAGGGATATGTTTTGTGGTCATGCCCCGATGGTCAATGGTTTATTCTTAATGAATCTCGATCGTAATGTTACACATATTCATAGTGTGAATACCAAAAGATGTAAAGTTGATAATGATAGTCCCACATACTTGTGGCACTGCCGCCTTGGTCACATTGGTGTCAAGCGCATGAAGAAGCTCCATGCTGATGGACTATTAGAGTCTCTCGATTATGAATCATTTGACACGTGTGAACCATGCCTCATGGGCAAACTGACCAAGACTCCGTTCTCCGGAACAATGGAGCGAGCAACCAACTTATTGGAAATCATACATACTGATGTGTGCTGTCCAATGAGCGTTGAGGCTCGCGGAGGATATCGTTATGTTCTCACCCTCACTGATGACTTGAGTAGATATGGGTATGTCTACTTGATGAAACACAAGTCTGAAACCTTTGAAAAGTTCAAGGAATTTCAGAATGAGGTAGAGAATCAACATGACCGAAAGATAAAGTTCCTACGATCAGATCGTGGAGGAGAATACTTAAGTCACGAATTTGGTACACACTTAAGGAAATGTGGAATCGTTTCACAACTCACGCCGCCTGGAACACCTCAGTGTAACGGTGTGTCCGAACGTCGTAATCGCACTCTATTGGATATGGTGCGATCTATGATGTCTCTTACCAATTTACCACTATCATTTTGGGGATACGCTCTAGATACAACTACATTCACTTTAAATAGGGCACCGTCTAAATCCGTTAAGACGACACCGTATGAATTATGGTTTGGGAAGAAACCTAAGCTGTCGTTTCTAAAAGTTTGGGGATGCGATGCTTATGTCAAGAAACTTCAACCTGAAAAGCTCGAACCCAAGTCGGAAAAATGCGTCTTCATAGGACACCCTAAGGAAACCATTGGGTATACCTTCTACTTAAGATCCGAGGGCAAGACCTTTGTTTCCAAGAACGGATCCTTTCTGGAAAAAGAGTTTCTCTCGAAAGAAGTAAGTGGGAGGAAAGTAGAACTCGATGAAGTACTACCTCTTGAACCGGAAAGTAGTATAGCTCAGGAAAATGTTCCTATGGTGCCTACACCGACTGGAGAGGAAATTAATGATGATGATCAAGGTACTTCGGATCAAGTTGCTACTGAACTTCGTAGGTCCACAAGGACATGTTCCACACCAGAGTGGTATGGCAACCCTGTCCTGGAAATCATGTTGTTAGACAACGGTGAACCTTCGAACTATGAAGAAGCGATGACGGGCCCAGATTCCAACAAATGGCTTGAAGCCATGCAATCCGAGATAGAATCCATGTATGAAAACAAAGTATGGACTTTGACAGACTTGCCCGATGATCGGCGAGCGATAGAAAACAAATGGATCTTTAAGAAGAAGATGGACGCGGATGGTAATATTACCATCTATAAAGCTCGACTTGTCGCTAAGGGTTATCGACAAGTTCAAGGGGTTGACTACGATGAGACATTCTCTCCCGTAGCGAAGCTGAAGTCCGTCTGAATCATATTAGCAATTGCCGCATACTATGATTATGAGATATGGCAGATGGACGTCAAAACGGCATTCCTTAACGGGCATCTTAAGGAAGAACTGTATATGATGCAGCCGGAGGGTTTTGTCGATCCTAAGAATGCTAACAAAGTATGCAAGCTCCAGCAATCCATTTATGGGCTGGTGCAAGCATCTCGGAGTTGGAACATTCGCTTTGATGAGATGATCAAAGCGTTTGGGTTTATGCAGACTTATGGAGAAGCCTGCGTTTACAAGAAAGTGAGTGGGAGCTCTGTAGAATTTCTCATATTATATGTAGATGACATACTCTTGATGGGAAATGATATAGAACTTTTGGACAGCATTAAGCCCTACTTGAATAAGTGTTTTTCAATGAAGGACCTTGGAGAAGCTGCTTACATATTAGGCATCAAAATCTATAGGGATAGATCGAGACGCCTCATAGGTCTTTCACAAAGCACATACCTTGATAAGATTTTGAAGAAGTTCAAAATGGATCAGTCCAAGAAAGGGTTCTTGCCTGTATTGCAAGGTGTGAGATTGAGCTCGGCTCAATGCCCGACCACGGCAAAAGATAAAGAAGAGATGAGTGTCATCCCCTATGCTTCAGCCATAGGATCTATTATGTATGCCATGTTGTGTACCAGACCTGATGTAAACCTTGCCGTAAGTTTGGTAGGAAGGTACCAAAGTAATCCCGGCAAGGAACACTGGACAGCGGTCAAGAATATCCTGAAGTACCTGAAAAGGACAAAGGACATGTTTCTCGTTTATGGAGGTGACGACGAGCTCGTCGTAAAGGGTTACGTCGACGCTAGCTTTGACACAGATCTGGATGACTCTAAGTCACAAACCGGATACGTGTATATGTTGAATGGCGGAGCAGTAAGCTGGTGCAGCTGCAAGCAAAGCGTCGTGGCTGGATCTACATGTGAAGCGGAGTACATGGCAGCCTCGGAGGCAGCGCATGAAGCAATTTGTGTGAAGGAGTTCATCACCGACCTAGGAGTCATACCCAATGCGTCGGGGCCGATCAAACTCTTCTGTGACAACACTGGAGCTATTGCCCTTGCCAAGGAGCCCAGGTTTCACAAGAAGACCAGGCACATCAAGCGTCGTTTCAACTCCATCTATGAAAATGTTCAAGATGGAGACATAGATATTTGCAAAGTACATACGGATCTGAATGTCGCAGATCCGTTGACTAAACATCTCTCGCGAGCAAAGCATGATCAACACCAGAATTCTATGGGTGTTTGATTCATCACAATGTAACTAGATAATTGACTCTAGTGCAAGTGGGAGACTGTTGGAAATATGCCCTAGAGGCAATAATAAAAGGATTATTATTATATTTCCTTGTTAATGATATTTGTCTTTATTCATGCTATAATTGTATTATGTGGAAATCGTAATACACGTGTGGATACATAGACCATAATATGTCCCTAGTAAGCCTCTAGTTGACTAGCTCGTTGATCAACAGATAGTCGAGGTTTCCTGACTATGGACATTAGATGTCGTTGATAACGGGATCACAACATTAGGAGAATGATGTGATGGACAAGACCCAATCCTAAGCATAGCACAAGATCGTGTAGTTTGTTTTGCTAGAGCTTTTCCAATGTCAAGTATCTTTTCCTTATACCATGAGATCGTGTAACTCCCAGATACCGTAGGAGTGCTTTGGGTGTACCAAACGTCACAACATAACTGGGTGGCTATAAAGGTGCACTACAGGTATCTCCGAAAGTGTCTGTTGGGTTGACACGGATCGAGACTGGGATTTGTCACTCCGTATGACGGAGAGGTATCTCTGGGCCCACTCGGTAATGCATCATCATCATGAGCTCAAAGTGACCAAGTGTTTGGTCACGGAATCATGCATTATGGTACGAGTAAAGTGACTTGCCGGTAACGAGACTGAGCGAGGTATTGGGATACCGACGATCGAGTCTCGGGCAAGTAACGTATCGTTTGACAAAGGGAATTGTATACGGGGTTGATTGAATCCTCGACATCGTGGTTCATCCGATGAAATCATCGAGGAGCATGTGGGAGCCAACATGGGTATCCAGATCCCGATGTTGGTTATTGACCGGAGAGCCATCTCGGTCATGTCTGCGTGTCTCCCGAACCCGTAGGGTCTACACACTTAAGGTTCGGTGACGCTAGGGTTATTAGGAAGACTTGTATGTGATTGCCGAATGTTGTTCGGAGTCCCGGATGAGATCCCGGATGTCACGAGGAGTTCCGGAATGGTCCGGAGGTGAAGATTTGTATATGGGAAGTTGTCATATGGTCACCGAAAAGTTTCGGGGTCGTATCGGTATTGTACCGAGGCCACCGGAGGGGTTCCGGGGGTCCACCGGGAAGGGCCACCTCTCTCGGAGGGCCCCATGGGCCGTAGGGGGCAGGGAACCAGCCCCTGGAGGGCTGGGCGCCCCCCCCTTGGGCCCATGCGCCTAGGGTTGGGGGAGAAACCCTAAAGGGGGCGCCCCCCTTTGCTTGGGGGGCAACTCCCTCCCTGGCCGCCGCCCCCCCTCTAGATCTCATCTAGAGGGGGCAGGCCCCCTTCCCCCTTCCTCTATAAATAGAGGGGCGAGGGGAGGGCTGAACACCTGATCCAAGGCGCAGCCCCTCCCCTCCCCAACACCTCTCCTCCTCCGTTAAGTGCTTGGCGAAGCCCTGTCGGAGTACTGCCTCTCCGCCACCACCACGCCGTCGTGCTGCTGCTGGAGTCTTCTTCCTCAACCTCTCCTTCCCCCTTGCTGGATCAAGAAGGAGGAGACGTCATCCGCTCCGTACGTGTGTTGAACGCGGAGGTGCTGTCCATTCGGCACTTGGTCATCGGTGATTTGGATCACGGTGAGTACGACTCCATCATCCCCTTTCTCTTGAAAGCTTCCGCTCGCGATCTACAAAGGTATGTAGATGCACTCCTATCACTCGTTGCTTAGATGAACTCATAGATGGATCTTGGTGAAACTGTAGGAAATTTTTTATTTTATGCAACGTTCCCCAACACCAAGAAGACCGGAAATGACTACCCTCCCGCATGCTTCACTCTAAGTCAGGAGGAGATCGAGAAGTTTTTCACCTGCCTCCTAAGAGTAAAACTTCCTTACGGTTACACGGGGAAGATAAGCAGATACCTAGACCCAGCGAAGCAGAAGTTCAGTGGGATGAAGTCTCACGACTGTCACGTGCTGATGACGAAGATACTTCCAGTTCCAATCCGTGGGATCATGGACGTGCACGTCCGTGAAATGCTATTTGGCCTATGCAACTTTTTCGATGTCATCTCTCGGAAGTCGATTGGCGTGAGGCAACTCAGAAGGCTATAGGAAGAGATCGTGGTGATACTATGCGAGCTTGAGATGTACTTCCCGCCCGCATTCTTTGACGTTATGGTGCATCTGCTGGTCCATATCGTGGAGGATATCATCCAACTCGGGCCGACGTTCCTGCATAGCATGATGCCGTTCGAAAGGATGAATGGTGTCATCAAAGGATACGTTCGCAACATGTCACGTCTAAAGGGAAGTATAGCCAGGGGCTTTCTGACCGAAGAGTGCATCTCCTACTGCACGAATTATCTAGGCATCAAGAACCCCGTTGGTCTGCCCGTCAACAGGCACCTCAGCAGGCTCGCTGGATGGGGTCACCATGAGGGTCGCCGCGAAATGCATGTCGACTTCGAGGGCTGACTCGCCGACTTTGAAAGAGCAAACCTAGTCGCGCTACAACACATAGACGTGGTCGATCCTTGGGTGGTAGAGCACAAAACCTTTATTGATAAGACGTACAATGACCGAGGCCAACAGAGGACGGACGGAGATATAATCAAAGAGCACAACTCATGTTTCACGCGTTGGTTCAAGCAGAAGCTTCTGTCGTACCCTTTACATGAGGATTCTTCCGCGGAAGAACAACTCATATTCGCCTTGTCACAGGGCGCCGAGCACAACCTAATGACCTATGAGGCGTACGATATCAACGGTTACACATACTACACCGAGAACAAGGACATGAAGAGCGATGGTTATCAGAACTCCAGGGTAACGATGGAATCCTACACCGGCAACGACAAGGACGAACACTACGGAAGGATCGAGGAGATCTGGGAGCTGAGCTACGCTGGAGAGAAGGTCCCGATGTTCCGTGTCAGATGGGACAAGAGCGTCCTAAAAGAAGGCCGGTATTTCACCACCATGGTTATACCCGAAGCCAAATCCAATACTGCGGGTGCAAACGTCACCGCGAAAAATGAGCCATGGGTACTGGCTTCCCAAGTGGACCAATGCTTCTTCATTACCGACCCGTCAAAGCCCAGTCGTGTTGTCGTGAGGAGAGGCAAAAGGAAGATCGTCGGAATGGATGGAGTAGCCAATGAGCAAGACTTCGACAAGTACGGCGACCCGAAGATCGAACATGATGACGACGATGAAGTAGCAGCACACACCACAAGAAGAAGCAGGACCACCCTACCTAAAGGACGTCTGTTCCACAGAAGAACTCCATTTGCGAAAAAGAAGGGCAAGAAGATTGTGAACATATAGCTAGCTAAGATCGATTGTATTTAAATCGTAGTCTTCATTTCTCGATTGTATTTAATGGGCACTTTTTGATATCATGAATATTTTTAAATTTCATGGGCACTTTTTGAATTCATAAGGACACTCGATCTCGATCCCCCTCCATCTCGATCTCGATTCCCCCTCCATCTTGATCTCGATCCCCCTCCATCTCGATCCCACCCGCACCCTCCCCCACTAGCTCCACCGCCGCT